>NW_022900916.1:41927063-41983540 GCF_012274545.1 Fukomys damarensis | reverse complement strand
ATGGCAGCATCAGTCACACCTCAAAAGGTCAGCAGGAGGCAACCATGCCCCTCCCCTTCCTCCTCCTCCTCCTCCTTCTTCTTCTTGAGACAGGGTCTCACTTGGTAGTTGAGACTGACCTGGAACTCACTATGTAGCCCAGGCTGGTCTCAAACTCACAGCAATCCTCCTGCCTCAGCCTCCCAGGTCCTGGGATTACAGGTGTGCACCACCACACCTGGCTCAATACTGTGCCTTCTAAAGGGACTAAACTATTTGACCTAACCTGATGTCATCAAAGTGTGGCCTTTAGCACTTAGAAGGAAACTGTAATTAAGGAACAAAAATACAACAATTAGGTAAGATTTTATCATCTTCTATAAGCTTCTATGTCACCAAAATCCCAGGCAGGGTTTCAGTCTTTGTACCTATTTGCAAGAGTTAGATGTTAACTTATATACACAAACCAGCTTTATTATTATTAATAGTAAAGTTTCCTCTATAGACACTTTTTAATAGTTATGATAAACATTGTTGGTGGTATAAACATGTGTTTCATTTTAAGCACTGTACTTGTTGTCTAAATACATTTAGTAAAAATGTAAATTTTGAGTGTTCTAATCAACAATTCAAAAACCAAGCCTTGCTATATGCTATAACACACTGTGTAACAATGAGGGGCATTTTTGTTGCTTCTAATATTTGCTTCAACAAAGCAATAAAAATAAGTATTTATTTTGAACATTATTTTAATAGAAAAGTTAAATTACAAATGAGGGAAATTTGAGGTAATATTATTTCCCCAAAGGCAAACTATTATACCAGTAGCAATTAATAAAGGCTTATGAAGTTCACAGGCTGAACTTTCTAGGTACCTGATGAGATAACTAGGCCTCAGAAATTACTGTCCCTTAAAAGGCCAGTGTTTAGTATTCAAACTGTATTTACACTATCTCTCTACAAAGGTGCTCAGTATGTGTATCTGTTATTTTGTATAATAGTTTCATATTTTTCTTCCATCGAGTCCTTGAAATGATCAAACCCCATGAAACAGAATTTGTAATGAACATTCAGTAATACACAATTACAGTGAAACTGGCACGGTGACACACACCTGTAATCCCAGCACTTGGGAGGCTGGGGAAAGTGGATTGCCATGAGTTATAGGCCAGCCTGGGTTACATAGTGAGTTCAAAGCCACTCTGAACAACACAGGGAGACCTTGTCTCCAAAACAGACAAGATAGCTATAGTGGCTTAACATCACAGAAGCATCATGCGTCTTTCCTCACCATACTCATTTGTGAAAATTGAAATTCTAGGAAATGCAGTTTATGTACTAAAAACATTTATGTGAATATTAAATTTTCTTTTCTGTAGCAACAGAAATTTAAGATCTAGATTTTTTTCTGAAATAAACAGATATTTGGAAGGTAAAAGAAAAAATTAAATAGCCAAGAGAGCAATTATATTCTTGTTTTGTTTTTAAATTTTCATTAGTACACGTTTTCAGTATATAATGACTAGATTCACTGTGGGGAGTTGGAACATGTACATAACATTTAAATTCTTTTTTAATCCCCTTCCCCACTCCTTCCATTGCTTTTAAAAACATCGAAAAGAATGAACCATGTATTCAATAGGATAGCTAGTATCAGAAGAAAGAAAGATAACAAGTATTAGCGAAGGTCTGGAGAACTTGGAATGCTTGTACATTGTTGGTAAAAATACAAAATGGTACAGCAGCTATAGAAAAATAACATGGAGATTTTTCAAAAATTAAAACTAGAATTAATGTATCTAACAATCTTACTTCTTAGTATACATCTAAAATAACTGAAATAAGGATCACGAAAACTTAGTTTCACTACCATGTCTATTGTAGCACTGTTTCTTATGAGGAAGACTTAGGAAAGCCTGTTTTTGCTGATACATGAATAAAGAAAATTACATATAAATATATAATGTAAAATACCACTCAACTTAAGGAGTACTGTCATTTATAACAACTTAGGTGAAAGGGCATCTGTCAATAAAATAATTCAGGCAGAGAAGGACAAATAGGTGGTATAATTCCTCTTCATAATTTTTCTATAATAATGCAATTCTTAGGTGTGGAGAATAGAACGGCGTTGCCAGGGTTTGGACAACTGGAGAAATGCGGGATGTTCTAAATGAATACAATGTTGCAATTATGCTAGAAGCTCCAATTCTGGAGATTTACTGTACAATATACAGTCCCTATAGTCAACAATATATATTGTACAGTTTAAAATTTACTAAGAGGATAAATATCATTTTAGGTGTTCCCTCCCTCCAAAGCAAGCAATCGTACACAATCAAGAAAAAGACACAAGGAAAATTTGGGATGTACTGAGTATTTCTATTACCTTGATTGTGATTATGATAGTATGTGCGTTTGCATATAACCAAAGTCATGTCGGGTGTGGTGGCGCACTCCTGTAATCCAAGCACTTGGGAGGCTGAGGCAGGAGGATCACTTTGAGTTCGAGACCAGCCTGGGCTACATAGTGAGTTCCAGGTCAGTCTCAACTACATAGTGAGACCCTGTCTCAAAACAAAACAAAACAAACAAAGTCATTAAATTATGTGCATTAAATATGTACAGTTCAACCAGGTAGGGTGACACACACTTGTAATAATTATGGCACTCTGGGGAGCTGAAGCAGGAAGACTGAAAGTTTGAGCTAAAGCTTTACAATTTAGGGAGACTATTCCTTTAAACAAAAAATAAAAAACTGGCTGGGGATAGAGTTCAGTGTGATGTCCCTTGGTTCAATCCCCACTGCTAAAATAAATAAAGGCATTTCTTTATTAATCAATTATGAATCAAGTTATTGAAATTTAAAAATTTAAAAGAAACCAAATGTGCTGAGTTGTATTTGGGGGCAGGGTACCAGGGATTGAACTAGGGTCCTTGTGCTTGCAAGACAGGCAGCAGCACCAATGATCTAAATCCCAGGCCCTAAATATTCTGAGTTTTACTCACAAGGATAACAGGAGAATCATTTGTAAAATATACTAAGCATACTCTGATACAGTGTTCAAAATGGCCAGTGCCAATGGAAAAGCAATACTTGCACATGTGTAATGATCTAGCAGTGATGAGATGCAGGATAGCCCAAGCTTTAATGATGAATTCTCTAGAATCAGAATCTGGGCTATAATTCTGTGCTGTCACTATCTAACTGACCTTGAACAAATGACTATCCAGAAATAAATATTGAATATTTGTAGTAGACAGAATAATGTACCCCCAGAATGTGCATACTCTCATCGCCAGTACCCACTAATGCTTTGTATTACCTCATGTGGCAAACATGACTTTGCTGGTGGATTAAAGATCTTGAGAAGGTAATATTACTGTGGATAATCCAGGTTTAATCACAAGAACTTTCCTTGTTAGCAGAGACGTTAAGAGTGAGCAAAGGAAATAAAAATACTTAGTGTTCAGGCTGAGGCATGTTCGCAAGCCCAGGGAAATGAGAAACTTCTAGAAACGCCAAGACAGGCAAAGGAATTTATTCTTCCTCTAGCCTCTAGAAGGAGCATAGCTCTATTGGCTTCCCGAGTTTAGCCAGTGAAACTGATCTGTGACCTCCAGAAGTGGAAAATAATAAGCTATGTGGTTTGAAGGCCCTAAATGCATGGTACTTTGTTACTGCAGCAGTTGGAAAAATAGACTACCTCACAGAGTTATAAGTGTGGCAAGCATTTGTAAAGCTCTTAAGATAGTGTCTAGAACTAAGTGCTGTCTTTTAAGCTACTATAAATATATATGCTGTGATCTAAATATGCACTGTTTAAATTTTTAAAATGTATTGCAGTGAAAGACACATTAGCAATAATTCAAAATACTCCCCTTCCCTTTGAATACACTAAGCCCATCACATTTGCCACTTTTTGAAGCAATTCTGCAATTTTTCTTTTTCTCCCCTGCCCCCCACCCCCCCTTTTTTTTTTGTACTAGGGATTGAGCTTGGGACCTTGCGCTTGCAAGGAAGGTGGTGAAATCATTGAGCTGAATCCCCGGCCTGTGCAAGTCTTCTTTTTATAAATTGTGGTAAAAATTTCTGAGTGCCATCCACCTGCAAGGCCTACTATTAAAAATATTGTCATATGTCATTATCTACCTCATTCCCCTAGGTAAGATTTTGAATCGAATCAGGACACAGAGGCAGCCATGACAGCGTGACTACAGATACTCCTGAACAACGACTTCCAGAAGTGCCTCAGAAAGCTCTGAGAACAATGTGGTGAGCAAGTTTGAAGAAACTGTAGGAGTATTTTGAGGATAATTAATGTAATGTATCTTTTTTCTAACATTTTTTTTAAAGTTTAAACATTCTCTCTCTCTCTTTTTTCTTTTTTTTTTTTTTTTTTTTTTTTTTTTTTTTTTGTTACTGGGGTAAAACTCGGGTTCTTGCTTTCCAGTCAGCCAGTGGAACCACTGAGTTAAATCCCCAGCCTTCAATATATTTTTAATCTTACCTCATAGATCAAGTTATCTCATGTCTCTGCTTTAAAAATCTTCTTTTTCTTTGTCCTGTGAGTGAAATTAATTTTCTGAATTCTACATTTTCACAAGCTTCACTCTAAACTTTTTGTGGCCACTTTTTGCCTCACTCAGTTCTGCCCAGCCAAAGGGAGTCCTAAGTCCCCAGAAAACCAGGGGCTTCTGAGCATCCAGATCTTTGTAACAGCTATTCCCTCAGCATGGACAGTCTTTTCATTCATGTTTATCCCATCTAAATCTTGCCTACATTTCACATTTATTAAAGTGGCTTGTCTTCCTAAAAAGCCCTTCTACGGAAATAGAAATTCCTTCTCAAAATATCCTATTCTCAATCATCAAAAAGCATGTGAAAAGGTGGCCAGTATAATCGGTCTTCAGGGAAATGAAAAGCGAAAAGACAGCCCATTCACTGGGAGGGTTATAATGAAAAAAATAATAAAAAGTGTTCGTAAAGATGTAAAACGGTGCAGCCACTTTGGAAAACAATTGGCCAGGTTTTTAATATAGATTCTTACAAGCTACTTAAATATAGTGGTACCATATGATCCAGCAACTCCAACACAGGTAGGCACACAATAAAAAATGAAAATACGTATACATATAAAAACTTGTACACGAACGTTCATAGCGACATCATTCATAGTAGCCCAAAAGTGATAGCAACTCAAAGTCCGCCACCTAATGAATAAACAGAGTGTGGTTTATACATACAAAGCAGAACTGTTAGCACTAAAAAGGAATGAAGTACTGACACACACACCACGTATGAACCTTGGAAGCTTTGCACGAGGTGAGAAAACCCAGTCACAGGCAGCACACAGCAGTTATAGTGACGTTCAGAACAGGCAAAGCCAGAGAGGCAGCAATAGACAAGCGGTGTCAGGAACTGTGGGGAGTAAGAATCAGGAAGTGACTGGTCCTGAGTATTGGGGTCTCTTTTGGGGATGGCAAAAATATTCTAAAATCCCGGTGATAATTGCATAACTCTGTGACCACACTAAATGCATTGTGTTGTCCACTTTAAAAGGATGAATTTTATGAGAAACACAGCTTCATAAATCTGTTTTTAAATCACTTTTAAAATACCCTCATTAAGGTTCATAGTGATAGTTGTCACAATTTGTAACCAGTCTGAGATCTCAAAGGCCAGAAAAATGTCTGATTGTTTCACTGCGGATCTGTGTTACCTAAATTTCTTATAACATGTCTATGGCAAATGTTGAGTGTTTTTTATAGAAGCAAAACATATTATGAATAGTATTTACAATGACTATGATAATGATATTAAGAAAGCAGACATCAGTTTGTGCCTGTATAATAATAAAGGTAACCTTGAAAACCAGCTCATTTCCTTTAATATTCAAAATAATTCAGGGCCATCTGACTCCTCTGGTAATCAAATTTATCCCAATGCTCATTTCCGAACTTGCTTCAGAGAAGAATACGATCCTCTTCGTGTTCATAGAGTAATATGGGTTTGCACGGTCCCAGTGGCAGCACCAAAGCCTGTATTACAGCCTATCTTCTTCTTCTTCTTCTTCTTCTTTGGTACCAGTACCACCATTACTGGAGATCAAACTCAGGGTCTTGCACTTGCAAGGCAGGCACAGTGCCATGGAGCTAAATTCCTGGGCCCTAGAGCCTGTCTTCTGGTTGGTTCCATCTTACAGAACACAGAAATGGTTGGGTCTCTAAAGTTTGTGTCTTTTATATCATGAATTTGTTCACTGGATATTTATTACCATGCATCCCCTCTCCAGACAATAGAAATAGAGAAATAAAACCATCATATTTTCCCTCAAGAAAAGAGTGCCATATGGAAACAATAGGTAAGTTATAATCTGGGTGACTTTGACCCAGCTGACAACAATGGAAGTAATACAAAGTGATGATATTTGTAATATGATGTGAAGACCAATCAACAAAATTTTCTACTTGAGTTAGTGGGGAGTTCATTGGTACCCTATAAAGCAGAACTTTAATGGAATAAAAGGAGTAAATGTCTGATACAGTGGGTTTAAGAGAATGAAAAGAATTAGACATGGATTATAGAAAACAGTTCTGGAGAACTATTTAGAAAAGCATACTAGCTTTTTAACAAACAGAAATAATAGCATTTTTACAGTGACTAGAATGACATAGCAGCTGTATTTGGTGGCACACACCTGTAGTCCTAGCAGTAGGGAGGCTAAGTCTGGAGGATCACCTAGAATTTGAACTCAGCCTGAGCTACATAGTGAGACCCTGTCTCAAAAAAAAAAAAAAAAGCGACATGGAAAAGAGGGAAAATTGAAACTTGTTAGGAGAGAGGAAATACAAACCAACTAACCATAGCAATTAAGTAAATAAAAGAGGATAGAAGCTAGTGCAAAATAGAAAGAGCTGTTCAGTTAGGAGTATGGGCAATGAGTCCTTCATAATGGAAAGAACAGGCTGAGATACTATAGTTGAGTACAAGGGGTGGTGTAGTTTTGGAAAGTTATCTGCTTTTAGGTGGTCTTTGTTCACGAAGTAAGAAGCAAGATTTTCGGCAGAGAGTGAAGATAACAATGGTTTGGACACGTTGGGGGTATATGCGAAGCATAATGGTCCAGCTAGAAGACGGAGCAAAAGCAAGACTGCGAGAGATACATGACAGGAGTTAGTGACTGAGGTTGTGTAAACATTCTGATGGAAAGTCAAGGAGGTGAAGGGCTATAATATGCATTTGTAAATGGATGCAAACCAACAAAAATCAAACTAGGAAAACTGGGAGAATACATCTTCAAGTTTTACTACACTGATTTGAGTTTAAACCTTTGTTTTCATTTCTATTGAACACTTGATCTCAATTTCAAAAATGTGTATCTTTTTCCAGTTATTACTTTGTCTTCTTTTGTCTTCCTTTAAAAACTAAATATAGGAACTTCTGATTGCTCTGTTATTAGTGTGTTATACAAAGTTTTAAAATTATCAATCACACCTTATAATTAAAAACTTGAAATACTCTGATTTAGAGCAAGAAAGGAACAACTCACATTTGAGAGAAAAAATAAATTTTGTTTATTTTATTCATACTTTTATAGAAAAGAAAGCATTGAAAAGAAACGGTTGGAAAATGTGTGCAAATTTGACATGTTGCCTTTATTGAGTTTGATGACTTTGGTGAATGTTTCCTACGAAAGAATGTTAAGTGAAACAGTCAAGAAACAGTCATGGGTAAAATCCATCAAAACCCATCATTTTACATTGGGCCATCCATCTTCAGCAAGATGCCAACTGTGAATCACATGAATATTGGGATGTAAGAGGGCATCATCAATAATACCCAGTGTTAATAGAAAACCATCAGACCCATGCTCAGTTGCCCACTGGTGATGGTCATTGATCGACTCTTTTGTCAGGACAAAGGACTTACGAATTCTGGACACCATTTTGAAGCAGGTCTCTACATGCTGCCCCTTCAAGCACCTGCAAAATATTAATCAAAATCCAGATATTTTTAGTATCAGATAGTTCAATCTTTTCCAAATTGGATTTTGGAGAAGAGGAATATAAGATTAATGTGAAACCTAAGTTGATATTGAAGCATTGAACACTAAACAATGGAACAAAGGTTCAATTAGTGTGGGTCATATTTCAAGTTGTAATTCTGATTCTTAAAGCAAAAAATATAAAACTAATGTGGTAATTAATGCTTATTACTGCTGAGGTTTGCAATGGCAACAGAATTTAAATGTCTTTTTTGTGAGGAATTTCAGCTTAAGGCATGGGAAAATACATATACCATGAAATTTCCAGAGATAATCTTTACTTTGGCAAAGGCTCCAGTAACTGCACTAATTTGCTATCTCATTTTTAAAAAGACAGAGGAATAGGGATGTAGCTGAGTGGCACAGCACCTTCCTGGCAAGCTCAAGGTATCAGTTCAATCACTGATACAAAAAAAAAGACAGAAAAAATAATTTGTAGGTAACTGAGGACTTCTTTTAGAATGTATACACATTAAAAGAATAGAAAGTTAAATTAAACAAAAGTATGAAATTACAGAAAGTTTGATTAATATTCTAAATATATGTGAATAGTGGAGACATTCAAGGACTTACTTGCAAAGTTGGGAACACATACACCATCACTTACATTTCCATATGCACTATAGAAAAAAATTGCAAAAAGAAATTAATCCACTTTATAACAAATTCTTCATAAGATCCATCGATGTACTAAAGTGACATGAGTTTTTTTTTCTTTTTTTTTGAGGTTATTGGTACAATCTAGGTATACAAATACAATTACATTCATCATTGGGATTCTGTACCTTTACATAATAGGTCTTGATTCTCATTTTTCCCCTTGTCCCTGCCCTCCCTTCACCCCCTCCTCCCCTCCCCATTTACAAACACTTTATTTCCATTTTTTCAGCTTCTCATATTTTTTTCCTCTCCCTTATTACCTATCCCCCACCCTTCCCACTTTCCTTACACCTTTAGCCCTTTACTTCCTATTTCACATTATTAATTGTCTCATTAGGATCCTGTGTACTATTATAGTTTTTCACACCAAAGAAACTATTCGGTATTTCAGTTAAAGAAATCTCTATATGAACATTAAAAATAGGGAATCCTAAAATAAAACTAAAAAGGAAAGTAAAAGAGAAAAGGCAATGATGTAACATCAAATTAATCCTTAATTTTGGAGATGAAAATGGTCCCTGAACATATTTAAATTGCTCCTCACTCTTATAGTCTTTTCTTATTTTTTCATTATTTAGAGAATACTTTATTAGTTTCTGTAGTCAAACCGACGTAGATATGACCTTACATATTTAGTACAATGTGTTACCCCTGTACACATGGAAAAAAAAATAAAATAAAATGAATTAACATTTCTAGACCAATATGGTTGTCCATTTCTGTACAATGCCAAGTCAACACAGTAAATTGGGATGACTTTTTCCAAAGTTGGCAGCACCGTTAAAGTTTCCCAAAATTCTATTTATATATGTGTGTGTGTGTGTGTGTGTGTGTGTGTATATATATATATGACTAATAATAGTATGTTATGCATCGATAGCAGCAACAGCTTTTCCAGGTTCTGCAGTCATCTGAACAAAATTATAGACATTCAGGACATTCCATTAAAAAAAAAAAGAAAACGAAAAAAGAATAATATCCAGACAACATCCAAGTTCTGTTGCTGCTGTGGCACCTGGCACAATTTTTTCTATTAGCCTCTTAATCATCATCTGGAAAGAAAACATTCTAGAGTAATATCATTAAATGTAGCTCTGATAAAGCATGGTCCCTATGTATCATAAAGCAGGTACTAGATATTTTACATTCATAGAGGTATGATACAGTACTGTCCTACATCAACAATACTAGATTCAGTTTTGGTTTGAAATTTACTTTGTCTGCAAATAAGATTGCTACCCTTGTTTTTTTCTGGGCTCCTGTCACATGGAGAATTGTTTTCTATCTTTTCACTTTCAGTCTATGGGCTTCTTTTTGCACTAGGTGTGTTTCTTGTATACAACATATTGTTGGATTTTGCTTCTTATTCCATTTTGCCAGTCTATTTCTCTTGATTGGTGAGTTGAGGCCAGTGACATTGCTGGTTATAACTGATATGTACTGACTTAGTGTGGACATGTTATTGGCCTTTTGTTGACTCTTTTTACTTTTTCACCTTCTTTTAATTTCTTGCCTTGCCTATTTGATTTGCTCTGTTGGGTCTCATGGCATTGTTGCCTTCATTGTCTTTTCCTAGGATCTTGTTTAGAATTGCTTGTAGTGCTGGTTTGGTATTCATGTAGTTTCTCAGGTGTTCTTTGTCATGGAAGTGTCTTATTTCCCCTTCCATTTTGAAAGAGAGTTTTTCTGGATACATCAGTCTAGGTTGGAGGTTGTTCTCTTTTAGTACTTGAAATATCTCATTCCAGGCTCTCCTTGCCCCCAAGGGTTTGTGTTGAAAAGTCTGCTGTGATTCTGATGGGCTTTCCTTTGTATGTGATTTGTTTCTTTTCTCTTACTGCTTGTAGTATTTTGTTCTTCTGTTGGGTTTCTGGGATCTTGATTATTATATGTCTAGGTGTAGATTTTTTTTTTTTTATTGTAGCTAGTTGGGGTCCTATATGCCTCAGTTATCTGAATGTAAAGTGACATGAGTTTTAAGAGTACTACTTTTCCCCTGCTGTGTGTGAGGAGTCTGAATTTATCTCATGAGTGTTATTTCATGTTTTAAATTTGTGGTCAGGCAGTCATTGACAGAGGAGGAAAGGGGCAAAGTTGTATCAGAGCAAAAGAGAAAATTCGTTAAAATCATGAGTTGGAACAAAATTACTAGAGCAAGAGTAAATATTGACACTAACTATAGTAAATAAGAAGGAATTGAGGCAACCAAGAAGAAACCACAAAGAATAGCTTTTGGCATTTGTCTCTAGGCTGAAGGGAAGGCAGCCAGCTGATTCAGAATGCTCTCCTTGTAGAACCCAGTATGAGATGCTTCTAGATCCAGAGAAATGTCTCCCACTGGAAATGGGTTGAACTAAAACCCAGTCAAGAAAAGTATCCCGGATTTCTACTGAACACTGGAAGCTAAATAAAATAGCTAAATTAGACAGAGAATAAATAAAATGCATAATGATCATAAATTCATAAACCTAGCTCTTTCCAACAAAGCTATCAAGCTGCACATTTGTCTGCCTGTGCATACACTGAATACCAACCTTTTTCTATTTGGTGTCTCCCTCTAATGAAACTACACATACGCTCTCCTGAGGGCAGGTCAGAGGAGCATGTGAGAGGAGGAGGAAAAAAGAGATGGAAACTTTTGAGCTGGTCCATTTTCCAGTTGCCTTCTGCTGTCCTTCCAATTTCTCTGTTGTCCTCTTTCTGCATATATGGGGTGGTGGCACTTCCTCATTTCTTGAAGTTAGAGGTGGCCAGGTGACTTCCTTAAGATAGAATGTAAGTAGAACTGGTGCACATTACCCTCTGCAAAGAAGCACTAAGTTGTCCTTGTGAGATGTTTCAGAATAACAGGAAGCACGTTGAAACAGAAGTTCAAAGGTAAATCATTACATGGAGTGTTGCTGCCTGCCAGGCCACAAACATACAATGCAGTTTTTCTGGATAAGACTTAACATTGCTTTTAGCCCACTGATATTTGGGGGTTGTGCCATAACCTAAACTATTCCAACTAATACAAGGTCCTCCATCTACCCCAAAGACTCTGAATAAACATAAGAAGTACTTTAAATCTTTGGGGATAAAAAAGATGGACAATTATGGAGCTATGTGTTAAAATACTTTATTCCAAGCTTACTATGAAAGTTTTTATAGGGCTAACTTTATTGGTTTTTTAATAAAAGCATAGCATTTGGTACAACTATTATGTAAAACTCGTATCCTACAAAATTAGTCATCAGAACAACTATTCTACTGACTTTCTCATGTCATACATCCACTCACTTCTACCCGAGAGCCTTTCTTTGAGTTCTAAGTCCTAAAATGAATGCTAATTTAGTCTAAGACACTAAGTAGGTTTCTTCTCTACTCTTGGTTTAGATGGCAAATAGGATAGCCTTTTCACTTTCTTTTGTATTCATTACATAGATTTGCCTTCTAAACACTCTTTTTTGCCGTAAATCTGGCATCAGAAAAATAAAAGTGAGTGTAGCAGTAATAGTTTCAGCTTTGTAGACTGCATGCAGACTTACAGTTTCTCAGCTCTGTCACTGTAGAATGAAAGCTGGCATGGATGATATGTAAAGGATTAGGGCATTAATTTACAAAAAGTAAACTAGTTTTGGCCCAATTGTTATAGTTTTTAATATCTGGTTTCAGATACCAATTCCAATTTAAGTCATTTTCATATAATCAGCTGTCTGACATAGCAAATTATAAGATTATAATATATAGCTCACTATTTCATCCATTTGAAAGCACACCTGATATTCTCCACCAGTATGAAAAAGGTGCATACACTATGCAGAGATCTCCAGCATATTCTATTTTAATTAGTAATTTGTCACAATACCCATTCCATAGGGCAAGATATAAAAAAGAAACTAAAATAAAACTTACAACTTTATAGGATATTAAAAAGCCCATTTTTTTGGATGCTATATTTTAAATGGACTTTTATGGAAACATTTTTTTTTCTTCCATACCAAAGACTAAGAGATAAAAAATGTTGGTGTGATAAAGGAAATAAAGGGATGCTGGGATTGGGAGAAAAATAGAGATGGATCTTTGATATTATATTCAGAGATGAAATTGTGACTGACATGACCTAACATTTCTCCACCAGGAAAGCATTTGTCTGTGTCAAATTGGTTCCGTGTTTATTAGTTCAAAATAAGATGTCCCGAAATAGCCACATACACATGAGGTAGATAGAAAGAAGAGTCAAGGAGGAGAAAGAAAAGAAATGTAAGTGTGCTTGTGTGTGTGTGTGTGTGTGTGTGTGTATTTGACTCTCCCAAGAGGAAATTTTTTAACCTTTTTAATTTCAATTTCAAATTAATTTTAATACATGAATTCATGGGACAAAAAAGCAAACAAGGAAGCTAGCTAATAGAAATGATTTTAAGTACATACTTTTGTGAAGACATGAAAGAGGTTGTCTAAAGGCTATTTTTGTTTCCCATTTCAAATAGCTTGCATATATAGAAAAAAATTATGCGTATCACACAATATCTCTGTATTTCAGGAAGCAAATCTAGGATACTAATTAAAAACAATTTTACTGGACTATAAGATAAATGTATAAACTTTATCTTTCAAAGTACTTAGGTTTTTCTTCCATATATTACTAAACATACTGATGAGTCAGGTTCTAGATAAACTGGAGTTCTCCTATGATTCAATCTTCACCCTAGATATAAGCAAGGACAAGATCTCATGCAAAGACAGGAGTATGGGTTGATGTATTTTGCAATGGTTCAAGCAAGCATGAAGCGATTACAGTGTTTCCTATGTTCTGCTGAAAGGTGGAAGTGGTTCTACCTTCCAGCTGAAGCTGCTTTGACCACTGTGTCACTACCACAGTGCTGGAAATGTCACTGAGACATTGAGAAACACCATACAGTGACAACTTGACTGAGAGTTTGTACCTAGATGGCCACTCATTGGATTCAATTTGGCTCAATCACAGCTCACAAGCTTGTTTAAATTATTTAAAGTTTTGCCTTCCTCAACTATTGGGCTGAGATTACTTAAAATGCCAATATTAGGTGACAGAATTGGTGATTTCATAAGGCTCTAGTACACAGAACAAAGGTAAAAATGTCTACCTCACTTTGTGACTCTCAAGCTAAATGGTCCTATAAAATTCTAGATTTGGTATAAATACACTTTCAAATCTTTTTAACTTCCTCAAAGAACATTTTTTTAAATTAGAAGATATGTTTAATAATGGCTGCAATTTATCATTGTGGTTCATTGATTTCTATAGGCCAATTAATATTGATGAGTCAATATTACTATTAAAGAAATATAAATTGCACAGTAGAACCACTTATTCCATCATATGTATTCTCTATAGCCTAGGAACCTAAAGTCTGCTTCATTGCTAGTAAAATATTTGCCAACAGTCATGACATCAGCGTGGCCACATTCTCCCAACACTGTACTCCCCTAATATCACCTTATGCCCATGTTTGATACCTGTCTTACTCCAGGTTAGCTTATGCTGTACCATTAATTGGATACTGGCCCAGATGTTCCAACAGTGACCTCCTACTCATGTGTCTAAAAATGCTTCTTAGATTACTAAAGTAGAAAACAGTACCACCAAAACAAAAAAACAACACAAAAACTGTGCTCTAGAGAAATGTTTAAAGTCATGTCTTTATTGTTTTTTACACATAAAGTTTACAGAAAATGACATGAGTAAGAGCGGGCAATAAACCTCAACAGTTTCAATTATTCATTGCAAGCTAGAGTCTGCTAAAAATTTAATTATTCTTAAATTCTCATCTACTTTACTGGATTCATATTGTTCTCTAGGAAATATCTGGGAATGTAACCTGGACCCTATCCTCCAGATCCATTGGAAACCATGTTGAGATCAAATATATTGACCAAATTTTAAGAGAAAGAAAACAGTCATTGAGGCAAATTCAGACAACTACTTCTTGTGTTTTTGTGAATTTTGCTTGCCTCCTGGAGGCCCAAGATACTTCTCATGCCTTTACTTGTCATCTTTAGAATGAATTTCTTCATTCAATATTTAATTTTACAGAGTATTCTATAATTCACAACAATTGTAGCTAATAGAACAATACAGCCTTTTCTGGATAGTAATTGTTTATCTTCTTCAGAAAAAAAGGTCTTAAAGAGTGACTACTGATTAAGCGTTAAGTGCCTTAAAAGTGTATAGAGAACAGCATAGATATTTTAGGAATTTTTCAAAGCATTCTATTGTTTTGGTCCTATATTTTCCTACTGCTTTACAGCAGAGGTCTTAATGATCCGTGACACTGTGATGTCTTGGATGGTAAGAGAATAGTGCAGCTCAGGGCAGCATGACTCATACATAAAACTTCTATAGAGGCAGAAATTAATCAATGGGAAAGAACAAATTTCCCATTAATCTATGAGCTGTTCCTGCTAAAAAGTCTTGTTCTCTTGTCGTCAGGACCCTACTCAAGTCAGTGCTGTCCACTTTATGGCTCCCTTCACCACCCCTTACCCCTTGAAGTAGCTGTGTGTTCAATAAACAGTAGCAAGCTATAGGAGATGGTGTCTTAGCCGGATAAGAGATTTGAGCATCCTGGGACCCCATCTATGCAGCAAAGATCTTGTCTTTTGCTATCCTGACGCCTTACCTTTGGTCAGTTGATTACAAGCTTGCACAGCTTCCAATAAGTGAACCTGCTAATACACTTCCCAGTTGTCTCCAGAGAACCACTCACTCTAAACTGGTAGTTATTGCCCACCTTACCCAGGCTCCCAAATGGTACAATTCATCCTGGGGTAGCTGCAGAGCTGACAAGTAGTGAGAGAAGGGGTCATTTGTGTTCCTGTGCTTTAAATGTGTAGAGGGTCCACTTTCTGCTCGACAGGAAGTATATGCATCAGCCACTCTCTGTGATCTATTTCTCCCAGATATAAAATGACTAACAGTATTGATATTTTCCCTCTAAATGCACATTGGATATGTCAGACCCTGAACACAGTGTTTCAGCAATGTCATTTCATTTCCTGGCAATTCTAGAATATAGGAGAATGGACATCCAGTAAAAATATCTCTGATTCTCTCTGCAGAATTACCATATCCCATCATGGAACTCTTTGGGGGTACTGCCAATCACATGCTCTTCCACAAACCACAGACCAAGGCCACACAAACTTTACTGAAGATCCGAGTCTTAAGCAGATTGGTGTTAGCACAAAGAAAGGCTCAGATTCACCTCTATGGTGCGGCACATAAAAGACCTTATATCTGTTCCTAACCTAGATCTTAGAGCTGCCAGAGTTCCTGTGTTTTCAGATGTAAATTAATCCCTATCTTTCTGATAAATTTATTTTGCTGCTTAAATGATCCCGGAGAAGCAGTCCCTGCTGTCATCACTGTGCTGTAACAATTGACTTTTAAAATTCAGTTGGATTTTTCTGAAAGACAAATCCACAACATGGTGGGGAAATCTTACACTGAGTGTCAGACCCATTAGGCTGAATGCCAAGTTCATTTATTTTGACCCTGAACAGTTTGCTCCATTTTCCTATAGCTTAGTTCTATTAGTTATAATGTTTATCTTTTAAGGTTGTTGCAAGAGATAGAGTTACATCTTATACACATCTTGACAATCTTCGTTGTCAACTTGTTTAGACTGAGAGATGCCCGTGAGACTGGTAAAGCACATTTCTGGGTGTGTGAATGTGGGGTGTTCCAGACGTGATGGGCATGTA
This sequence comes from Fukomys damarensis, assembly GCF_012274545.1. Taxonomy (NCBI): domain Eukaryota; kingdom Metazoa; phylum Chordata; class Mammalia; order Rodentia; family Bathyergidae; genus Fukomys; species Fukomys damarensis. The sequence continues at coordinate 41,967,128 of NW_022900916.1, read as the reverse complement.
GACCAGTGCACTGAGGGGTGGAAGTTGAGTTGCCTTGATTGTGGGTGGCACCATTCAATAAGAGTTCAGACTGAACGGGACTAAGAAGTGGAAAGAGGGGATGACGGCCAACAGATTTACCAGCTCCAATCAGCTTCAGGAGGGTGTTCTTTGCCACCATTGCCTATGGACATCAGACTCCAGCTTCTTCAGCCCTTTGATACACATACCAACGACTCTCCGGGGAGCTTTTAGTCTGTTAGCCAGAGACTTGGGGCTGCATTACTGATCCCTCTATGTCCAATGGGTCTAAGAGCTGGGACTACCCAGAGTCACCATCACTGGGCTCATATCTCTCTCCAATGTAAAGAGAGGGATAGGAGTAAGAGAAGACAAGTGAAAAGCAAACATGTTATTGAGGTATTGCAAGAAGCGATACAATGCCACTCAGGGGGAGGAGTAGGGTCACCCAGAGCTGGGTCACTGCTGAGTGCAGGCCAAGAATCTTATTCTTACAGAGTTAGAGTCACATCCTACTCCCCCATCAGATGATGGTCACTACTTGATTGGTTATTGGACTTGTTGCTAAGGGCAAAGTTAAGGGGATAATAGGAGAATTTGGAGGAGAAATATTTTAGGGAAAAGTAACCTACTTAGAGGCTTAGGTGGGTTAGTGTAGCTACTCGGAAAAGGGTGTCAGAACTGCAGGCTGCCAGATAGTGTAGCCGTGCAGAAGCAGGGGTCAAATCCAGAGGCTGTCACCTCCGCTGCCTACTGAGATGCAGAGGCCCCTTCTTTTGTTCCTCTTAAAGGAGCCAAATTCTGCTGATCTAACCTACAAAGGGCCCTAACTGTCCTTACTGCTTGTTCTGAGGCTTCCAGCTTCTTGGACTGAGCAGCTACTGGATCTTCTGACTCAATGGAATCTATTGACTCTGATCCTCTAAAGAACCCTTTGCTATATAACATAGGAGGATTATAAAGTGGCTGTTGTACTTTTCACTTTTTATTATCATTACGATAATACCTCAGTTCATGAATGTTTATGCTCATGAATGTTTCACAAACAAAAGTGTTTGGCAAATTTGCTTCTACTCTCAAATGTCTCTTCAGGCACTGAACGACCATCTTCCTGCATGAACACAAACACAACCACCTTTTCCAGAATCTTGGGATGAATTAAGTTCATTAACTGAGGTACCACTCTACTTTTACTATTCAAAGATTCAAACAAATGGGCCAAGCACTAGCAAGTTTTTGAAAGAACTTCTGTAACTTGAATATTACTTCAGATAAGTTACCATAAAATATATTCAGCTAATTTTCTTATGAGGTATAATGTCTACTGAAAACTCTCTTAATCTTCAGGTTTCATTATGTTTTCTCCCTTGAGTAGCAGAAAAACATTTTTTTTCTTTGTATTGAGTTTATTGGTACAATCTAGGTATACAGTACAGTTACATTCATCATTGGGATTCTGTACCTTTACATAATAGGTCTTGATTCTCATTTTTTCCCCTTGTCCCTGCCCTCCCTTCACCCCCTCCTCCCTCCCCATTTACAAACACTTTATTTCCATTTTTTGAGTTTCTCATATTTTTTTCCTCTACCTTATTACCTTTCCCACACCCTTCCCATTTGCCCTACACCTTTAGCCCTTTACTTCCTATTTCACATTATTAATTGTCTCATTAGGATCCTGTGTACTATTATAGTTTTTCACACCAGAGAAACTATTCAGTATTTCAGTTAAAGAAATCTCTGTATGAACATTAAAAATAGGGAATCCTAAAATAAAACTGAAAAGGAAAGTAAAAGAGAAAAGGCAATGATATAAGACTAAAATAATTCTTAATTCTGAAGACGAAAATGGTCCCTGAACATGTTTAAATTGCTTCTTGCTCTTGTAGTCTTATCTTATTCTTTTTTTTCATTATTTAGAGAATACTTTATTCGTTTCTGTAATCAAACCCACGTAGATATGATCTTACATGATTACTACAATGTGTTACCCCTGCACACATGGAATAAAAAATAAAAAATAAAAATAAAAAAATTAACATTTCTAGACCAATATGGCTGTCCATTTCTGTACAATGCCAACTCAAAACAGTAAATTGGGATAAATTTTGCCAAAGTTGACAGCACCATTAAAGTTTCCCCAAAAAATGTATGTATTTATTTATATTTATATAAAAAGACTAATAATAACAGTATGTTATGCATAGATAGCAGCAACAGCTTTTGCAGGTTCTGTAGTCATCTGAACAGAATTATAGACATTCAGCACATTCCATTAAAAAAAAAACAAACAAAAAAAAAAACAAAGGAAAGAATAATATCCAGAAAACAGCAAAGTTCTGTTGCTGTTGTGGTACCTGGCACCATTTTTTTATTAGCATCTTAATCATCATCTAGAAAGAGAACATTCTAGAGTAATATCAAGCACGGTCACCACTATGTATCATAAAGCAGGTACAAGATATTTTACATTCACAGAGGTATGATACAGTACCATCCTACATCAATAATACTAGAATCAGTTTTGGTTTGAAATTTGCTTTGTCTGCAAACAAGATTGCTATACGTGTTCAGAAAAACATTTTTTAAATTTTCTTATTTCTAATTTTCCTGGTCTTGAGAAAAGTAAGTTTTATATTTGCCATGGATATAGAACTGAACCAGTAAGATATGACCTAAGAAAGCTTTATTGAGAGCAGAGAGATAACTGTTACAATTTCACAAAAAGATGTGTAGACTTAGCATAAGTTTTATCCTAAATTTAATATGAAGTACATTTAGGTGAGAAATTAATTCTCCTTTTGAACTCATTGAAAATTTTCATGCATTTCTGTAGACCAGGCAGGTATAGTGCACCTTTAATATGTCATATACAAATATATTCCTAAAATATTGCGTGTGCTAATTCCTTCTACATTATAATTTATATCATCTTCATCTTATGTCTTTATGGCAGACATCTCAGAGAAAAAAATGCACAATAAACATTCATTAGATATGTGCATGAAGGGATGACTACATGACCTTTTTGCGGTTATCTCAGGAAAAATATGTCACCAACAGACTGTGACTATCATAAATATTTTATTACTATTTTCAATGGAGTTGGGAAAAGTATAAAAACTGTTGGTCCTCATGATCAAGAAATTGAACAGGGGCAACCCACTTTCCTGTCCCCCTTCTGTCTCTCTCAGGCAGAAGCTTTCTTTCTCTCAATAAATTTCTCTTTCTTTTTTTTAAAAGAATAATATGATATTACTAAAAAAAGCTAAATTTAATTTGGAGGTCTGCAGTTTATTTTATTCTTTAATAAAATCTCACCTGAATGTTTGGAATATTGTGTTCACCTCGAAATATCACATTTTGAGGAGATGGATGAGTCAGAATATATCCATAGGGATTTTGAAGAGAAATGGAAATATTTGAATAAGTAAAAGAACGTTTCAAGTGGACAGGGTTTGAGTATTTAAAGAGCTGCCATGTCATCCACTTATTACACAATTCTGTGCAGTCAGAGAAGGGCTCAAAGTGATTTAGTGGCTGAGACTGCCTTATGAGAAGATGTGAAAGGCAGTATCTCCCAAATTGAAATATTTTTTCTTCCCTATACTTCTCAAAACCTTACCACTTCCCATCAGGAGGAAAAGTCTATCCCTGATCCTCAAACTTGTGCAGGCTTGTGAGCATTATACTATGTGATTTCTGAGACAAGGTTATAAAGAAGGAAGTGTCTGGCTCTGTCTCTCAGTACGCTGACCCTCAGAACCTAGCCTCTGAGTTGTGAGGACGCTCAGGTCACCTGAAGAGATCATATGTTCCAGCTGCCACCTAGCTAATATCTCACCTACAACCTGCGTCAACCACCAGACATATGCACGAGCGATTCTTAACATGATTTCACCATCCGCCTTTGAGTCTTCAAACTGAAGTTTCACAGACAAGCTGAGGGTTGAGAAAATATAGAGAAATGAATTTCAACATTAATACTGATATTAAGCCTTCAGAGGTATCACATTGCTCAGATTTGTGACTTTTTTCCTGACTTTTCCTTTCTTCCTTGAAAGGAAAACTTTTCCTAACTTTGTTCTGTTCACAATAGCTAATATAAATAATGAGAACGCTGGAAAGTGAAGAATTGGAAATGACCTACAGAAGCTCACTCTCTTTCAAAGCTCTGCCTAGGATTCAAAAGAGATATAAGCTTTTCCAGTAGCTGATACACAAGCATCCAAGCAAAACATTAGGATGCTCAATAAAAGAAATGTCCTGTTAGCTGTTTGACAAGAGAATTTTTAGACAGGATAAAATTTTGATTTAATTCTAGACTTTTAAACTTACTCAAATCTAATAAAAATTCTACACAAAACTTGTCATAATGCATCTCTAATTTTAAAGAAACCTACTTTGCTCCAACAGAAAATACTTTTAATCCCTTTGTAAACATTGTTTTTCACACAATTGGTATTGAATACAATGTCAAGGTTTACTTCCTTGCTAATAACAAGACAACACAGAATGTTCCCAGATGTTTCATTTAAAGCAGCCATATTCTTCTAAAAGGTACAAAAATTATGTGTTCCTGAGAAATCTTCTCAAGGATTAAATATTTATCTTTGCAATCATCATTTTGATAGTATTCACTTTAACTGAACACCTCTTTATGTAACTTAATTGTTAAAATAAAAAAAGCACAACTCAAATCTTTTGAAGATTTTATTTGAACCAAATGCTAGTAGAAATTTTGATAATGGTTTTAACCTTCATCTAGCCGAAAAAAATATATTATATTATAAGCAGTAAAAGTAGTTTAAAATTAAGGCTAACATTATGGCTGAGCATGGTGGCACATGCCTGTAATCCCAGCATTTGGGAGGCTGAGACAGGAGGATTACTGTGAGTTCGAGACGAGCCTGGGCTACATAATGAGTTCCAAGTGAGTCTCAACTACGTAGTGAGACCCTGTCTCAAACAAACAAACAAACAAAAAAACAAAAAGATTAACACTATGGGTAACATAAAATCACAGAAGTATCTAAATAGTTTACATGAGAAAATAATTACAGAAAGTAATGAGTTTTTAAATCTTAGGCAATAATTTACTAGTGTGCTCTTTGAAATAAATTAGAAATGATTTTACATTTTGGTCATTGAAGCCATTACAGAACTTGCATTTCTATTCTAAAATATATGATTATGGTTCTACTCTCTAGGTTGATTAAAAACAGTGAAAATCAGTGGTCTCCGACATTAATAATAATTCTTTCTACTCCTAGGTAATATTTTCTTTCATCATATTCTTACACTGGATTTTTAATAATCAGCTTTTACAGTTTAAAAATATTTTCCTTATGGAAAATAAATCACAGAGGATAAAGAATTTAGCTTGAAAATATAATTCTTTTTCTTTTTCTAAAAAATGTTAACCTCATTTTATGATACTTACTTTGCAATTTGGAACAAAATGTAGCTTCTTAGTCACTCAAAATAACAGGAAAAAGGATATTGATGCTTCTCAGTCCAGGACAATGTACTCTTCACACATTTTATCTACTTACTCATATCATTTGTTTAAATTATATTTAATTTATAAAGCATAGCTGTGTAAGAAAAAATATATTGTCATTTTTAGAAAACTGTCTATATCATTATTTTTTATTTGGTGCTCATTTTTTTCTCCTTTGAATTTTTCCTTTTTGTTTTCGTAAGTGAGGAAGAAAAAGAACCCCCTCCCCCTACTTCTGTAACAGAACAATCCTCACTGCCAGTGTTTCATCAACTCTTTCATTCATCTGTCTTGGTCCTGCAGACTAATTAAAACAAAGTTTGTTTTGCCTTTTTTGCATTTCCCTACATTTGGATGTAAATATCTCCTATTATCCCTTTATCCAGAAATTCACTATATTTTTGTCCTTTTTCCTCCTATCCAAACCAAATCAAAGACATATAATTCTAAATTGTTTAAATTATATTAAACCTTCTTTGCAATCATCTGCATCTTCAGATGTGTAAAGATATAGTATATGTTTTGAAATCCCCTCAAAATATGAAACCAGGGGGGAGAAAAGAAAGGAGTAAGGGTGTGAAAATAATCAAACTATGTGATATGCATGTATGAATTTGCCGAAACAAAACCCACTATTCTGCATAACCCATTAAAAAAAGAGTGAAAAAAAGATTTTAACGTTTCAAAAATTTTAAATTTTCAGATAGGGGAAGAGAACCTGGACAAAATTGTAAATGTATTTAAATATTTTGGCAACTCTCCCATCTAATCCAAATGCTGGTTTTTAAATAACAGTCATAGTCATTAGCCATAATTCATCACTACATAAACTTTGTTATGCTACAGGATTAGATGTTTTGTTCAAAACAAAACAAAACAAATGAGATTCTTTCAAATACCAATTTGTGAACATTCAGTGGAGCCCAAGAGCAGCAATTAATTGACAATGAACATGAAAATTCATAGGTAGTTAGTTGGATTTCTTAAACTCAACAGTGAAAAATGCAGAGACAGCCTGTGGGGATGGGAATTGACTGTGTGCTCTATTCTACAGTAAGATAAGGTTAGCTTCAGTGGGTGAAAGTTTTCCTGGATGTTGATATTTGCAAAATTTTAATAATAGGATGGACAGGAGGCTTGTGCTGGTATCTGTGCTCAATTGATCTTACCTAACTAGTGGACAGCCCAAAGTGTTTGATTGGATCCAAGTTACCTAATACCATGCTTTGCAGGTTTGCCTTTGTGACAATCCTTCATTTGTTGCAAGGTAGTTGAACAAATTTGTCACTTACATGTTTCAAAATCATTTTATATAAAAAAGACATCCACATTTCATGTTTATAATGTGGCACTGTTCACAGTAGAAAAGAAATTAAAACAGCCTGAGTGTCCATCAGTGGATGAGTGGATAAAAAAATTGTGGTACATGTAAACAGTGCAATATTATTCAGTTATAAAAAAGAAGAAACGTTCATCACGTGTGGCAACCTGGATGGAACTAGAGGACATTATCCTAAATAAAATAAGTTAATCTAGGGCCAAGGATTTAGCTCCGTGGTTCTGCCACCTGCTTCACAAGTGCAAAAACCTGAGTTCAATCCCCAGTACCCTCCCAAAATAATAATAATTTGATCCATCACTGAAAGACAAATATCACATATCCTTACTTAGAAGCTAAATATATTTATCTTGTAGAAGTAGAGAGTAATGAGGTAATAATTATTAGAGGCTGGGATGGGTGGGTATGAAGATGGAGAAAGGTTGATTAATGCATAAAATAATGCAGAGGGATGGGAGGAATAGCTCCTAATTTTCTATATTATGGTCAACTACAGTTGACAACAACTAATTGCATATCTTAAAATTTCTAGAAGGGAGAATTTTGAATATTCCTAACACAAATAAATTATAAAGATTTTAAGTTATAGAAGATCCAATTATCCTAATCTGGTCATTGCAAATTATATGTTTTTACAAAAATGTCTCATTTAACCTTGGAAGTATGTACAATTCCTATGGGCTAGTTAAAAAAAGAAACTATCATTTACATTAAAATGAACCACTTGAAATATGTTAAGACTCTTAAGTAAAAGTTATAAGAAATTCAATTAAAACAACCTAAACACTAAAGGAAATTTATTGACTCATATTACAGAAAAGTGTAGAGATAGTATGTACACTTAACTATTTCTTATATAATTCCCCTTCTTTTATCTGAGCTTTGCTATTCTCTCATGGAGCTTTTCTTAAGACAGCACTATGGTTGAAGCAGCCCCAGTTTGCATACTCACTGACAAAACTGAAGCATGAAGTCAATTTCTGTGTGTGACAGGAAGAATAACGACTTTCAGATATGCCATTTTTGTCTTACTCCTTCCATGGCTAAAAAACAAATTTATTTCTCACAGTTTTGGAGGCTGGAGTTCAAGATGGTGGTATAGTTCATGTCTGGTGAGGTTCTATTTCCTTGTATATGTTGAAAAATACAGATTAATTTACTGTCCCACTGCTGGGAGGGAATCTATCCAATTTAGGGAGGACTCTGCTCTCATGACTTGATCATCTACCAAAGCCCTTACCCCCTAGTAACATCACCCTGGGATTTAGAATTTCAATATGAATTTTGGAGATTACACAGCATTAAGATTATGATTTAGGCTTTAGAAACCATGAGTATTTTACTCTATATAGCAAAAGATTTTGCAGATGTGAATAAAATTAAGGATGTTGAAATGGGGGATTATCCTGAATGAGTCAAAAAGGCTCAGTCTAATCTCATGGTTCCTTAAAAGCAAATAACCTTTCCCAGCTATGGACAGAGAAAGGCACAACCACAGGAAAATTGGTCAGAGAGATGCAACGTCCATGTCTTCAAAGAAGACAAGAGTCTGAAGCCAAGGAATGTGATTAACCTGTAGAAACTGGGAAACACAAAACAGATTTTCCCACAGAGCCCTGGGAAAGGAACACAGCCCTTGGACATATTGACTTTATTTCCATGAGATGGTGGGCTGACATCGGACCTACAGAGCTGCTAGAGAATAATTTTATATGGCTTAAGCAATTAAAATGTAGCACTTTCTTACCACACCCATAGAATACTAAAACACTGTGTTTCTCATAGATTTCACAACTTTGTGCTCTCTACCAAACATGTCACAGTGACAAAGAAAAGACCATAAGCTGAATGGCTAGACATGGGCCAAATAACCAAGTACAGTAAATTATTCAGAATATGAAGATGTCACAGGAATCAGTGAGCCTACGTTTGGAGCTAGGGAAAGCAACACACACAAATTCCATGGCTGTGCCAGGACTGAGGATAGCGTGTGTGCGGTATGTCCTGTGATATACTTTACTGTGTACCTGCTCTGAAAGAGATGAGCAACTCATGCGAACTTTCACCATTGCAGAATCTGTTCAGCTCAAAATTTAATCAGAAAAATGGTTTCTTCTTTTTTGTGGATTAATTTTTCTTCTGTGTCTTACAACTTCTCTTGATCAATGTATTTTCATGTCTGTAGAGGCTGTAATTTGTCACAAGAGCTGTCTGAAATGAAGTGAATGATGCTTAATGCTTGGAGACTGCTTGTTCCGTGCCTAACAAAGAAAAGAATGACGGAAGAAAAGTGGAAGAAAAGTAAGGATAACACACAAATACGGCTTAATGTTTATGGGCAATACAATGTTTTTACTAGCTAGGGAGAACAATATAGAATCAGAAACTCATGAAAAATGTAGCAACTTGTTCAGATTTATTTTATAATTCTCAATTCACTGAGCTCTTTTATGAGTTCTTCAAATCTTCATATATTAATATTTATTTTCCTATTTTATATTCATTTCTATTTTGATATACAATAAATGTTATATAAATATTCATTTTCATTAATTCTATTTAACTATATTATTGGTATCACCACTATAAGAGATGCTATAATTTCTCCACAGCAACTCTTAAGAAATAAGGAAGACAAAGGAAGCAACAAATCACTTCATAGGCATGTGGGAAAGAAATCTGACTAAGAATAGCAATTAATTTAATCAGGGAAATTAAGACAGAATTATATACAGTAATTCTGGCAGTTCATTTACCAATGTCCAAAGAAAAAAGACTTAGAATCAGAGAGACGTGTGCCTTTCAATCATGAAAGAACGCCTGCTCATAGGCGCCCATAGTGTAGAGGAAGGAATGAGTTTTACAGACTTGCCATTCTTCTCCATTCAAACAAACACGTGGTTATTGGTGCAAATCCTCGTGGTCTTTGATATCAAGGCTCAACACCTTGTGTCTTAGTTACTTTTCCCTCAAAATACCCAACACCCAAAGTTAAAAGGGCAAAGGTTTATATAGCACACAGTTTGTAGAGGTTTCAGTCCATAATCCACTGGCTCCAAGGCAGGGTGGTAGGGCAGATAGGCATCATAGAGGAGAAGCAGTTCATGGTAGCCAGAATGTAGCAAAACAAGCAAGGGTCAACCACAGTCCTTTATTTCTTATCCAGGCTACTTAGGGTGGGTAGCATTCACACCCTTAATCCTAGTGCCCTTGATACTGAATCAATCCCAGCATCACTCATTCTAGATCCAGCCCCTCCTAAAAAAAGAGCCCTATTTATGACTGCAATAGGCTTTGATGGAACAACTAAACACAAGCCATAACACATTGGATAGAAAATATGAGGATATGTTTATAATTGAAATTCTTATTACACCTCAGTCAGCTCAGTGAATTTGTCAATCTAAACCACATACCTCTTGGTTATATTGATGGAATCCGAGGCTAAGAAACAGACTTTGAACTTTGGCAAAGGACAGCTCTGTGGACCCTCTTTCCCTGATGGGACCTCTAGACCTCATCAACTTTCCTAATAAGAAAAAAAGGTTACAGCCTGTTAAATGAATTGCAGGTACCTAGTCTCATAGTTTCTATGGAAATGTATGTTGAAAGTTACAAATAACTAACTGCAAACAATTAAAATCTTCTTGGAATAACATTTTAAATTTCAGAAGTTGTCTACATGTGTCATATGGCTTTAGGGCTAATTGTTTTTTTGGTTTTTTTCTCAATTCTCATTTTTAGAACCTAAAGTATGAAGAATGGCTATGTCTCCACAGTTTTCAAAATATATTGCCTTACTATGGTTCTCAATCTGCTAGCTCTGTCATGAATCCACATTAGGAAATATGGGAAGTTTAGGTGGAAAAGGTGCTTTGTGTTCTCAAAACAATTGTAGGAGCCTGACTGAACCAGAGCGACTCCATGTTGACCAGCAAACGACCTAGAGACTGTCGCTCCCCCCATCCCTTATAGGATAACTAATGATTAATTGTGAATTGTTAGGGGGCTGTTTTGGAGTAGCTTGGAAACTGTAGTGAACACAGAGACCCAACGCAGGTCACGCCACTCCTTGCATGCCTGTAATCTGAATGTTCTGAACTTTATGATGATCTAGGTTGTAAATGGAACAAAGGATAATCACTCTGCTGATCATTAGTACATGACAACCACTAGCTCAGATCAATTGACTCTTTGCCTTTGTCCTCTTCCTGTAAATTTTAAGTGTAAACCCCCTTCAGCCCTATATAAAATGGCCTCTGTTTCTGAACTAGCCGCCTCTCTGAGCTACTTGGCTTGGGGAGTGCCATCTGGCCAGACTAATAAAGGTCTATTTGCCAACTTGCCTGATGTGTTCCTTCCTGGGTGACTCTCACTGTCCGACAAGCTCCTGGAGCCTCGCTGAGCTTCTGAGCCCAGCATCGTGGAAGCCTCTTGGCTGTTCACGCTCCAGGAGTAAAAGTGAGACTTAAGTCTTACACAATGAAGATGCATTACTAGTATCTAGGTCCTGGAACATCAAGTACAATTAACATGCTCCCACATTGGGAAAGTCACATACAACAAAAAGTAACAAAAAATTCTCTTATCCCAATTGTCAGTCATGTTTCTGTTTAGCAACATTGTTCCTAGTCCTTTTGATATAAGATGCACTGCAACTTTGAGATTATGATTTAAAACAAAAAGACATTGAAGGTCTAAATTCAATTCTTACAGCCATATGAAGATATAGTATTAGCTGCTTAACTTTCTAATTTCATATTATTATATATAGTAGCATGTGTACATGTGTGTGTGTGCCTGTGCGTGTATGTGCATGCACACATGTGTGTGTGTGTGTGTTAGCTGGAATCGTATGGCAGTTTTGTTGATTTTTTGAAAAGTTTTAACAAATCATATATATATTTTCTATCCTTTTCCAGTGGGTGAAGCCAAAATTAAAGATTTTACAAATTTCTAGCTAAGTTCGTCAACCAAAGGAGCAAAGCCAGATGCTCATTTTGACAGCAAGAAATTTCAGCTTTGAAAATAAAGCCATGGTCCTACCTCAACTTGATATGGATCAGTCATTCTGTGTTTTTAGTTAATCACAGTAATCACAGAGGCTTCTTTCCACTAGTCTTAATCAGCCAAAGGTGACACTGTGGGAGAAACTTCTCGATATCCATGCATTTCTCAATCACTTTACAAAGCTGAATATTATATGTATGTACATTCTTCTGATGTAGAAATAGGTTGGTATACAAATAGGGTCTGAGTAAATATCTGTGCTGGTCTGACCCTTACACAAAGGCATTCATTCCAGGGGCAGATGCAGCTGGGGCTCAGGCTGGCCTTAGACAAAGGCTGTTCAGCAAAAATCCTATATGAGTCAGGTTTAAACAATCACACAATCAATTGGTATTGCAGCATCCAATCTTTTTAAACTCAGTGATCAAAGATCAGTTCCAACAATGAACTTTTCTAATTGTTACAAATTGCCATATAAATGCCTCGCCTTGTCCTATCCAAAGCTTTTTAGGAGATAAAAGTTGTTCAGAAACAAAGTTTTATGGAAATCAATGAAGTCTTTTGAAGAAACATTACTGGGAATTTTTAAATCTCTTTCCAAAATGAAAGAAAAAAAGTTAAATTTCAGTCCAACCATGTCAACATCAGCAAGACAAAGAAAATAATCCAACCCCCAAAACCAACAAAAGACTCATTTACTATTTGACACCCTGGGTAGACTTTGAAACCACACTTCTCTAACAATCACTGTATTATGCCCACAGAATAATGCTAACCTGTTAATGTGGGCTTGTTCAATCAATTTGGAATTCAAATTAGAATAAGTCAGAGTAAGATGCTGCCACAATACTCACTGAAGCTAAGCGAAACATAGTGAGACAAAAACAAAAACATTTTTTTTCCGGGAGGGTGAAAGCAAGATTAATAGTTGCCTCAGATAAATTTCAGCCCACATTAGCTTACCTATACTGTGTGGTATAAATGCACTTTTTCAAAGTGGAGGAACTCATGACTCATTGTAACTCCAGGGTCTAAGGTGTGATTCATAGTAACAGTCCCCTCTGCTCCCTGGTAATTCATAAAGAAACTTATTTTTCTTCACAAGCAGTTCTTAAAATCTTCACGTTTTAAACATGAAATGTCAAGGTGATCAAAACAAGCTATAACTTTCTAAACAAAAGTATGGATGTATTTTTAGGATGACTAAAGCACATATTTATATATCTCAACATAACTTCCCCATTACTAATATGCTTCCTGATTCCGATTACTCTTCCATTACCTTGAAAGCACTTGTCATCAGAACCCACTCTTTGGTAAATAAGATTGGGAACAATATGTTTTCCAGGAATTAAGACCATAGGGCTGGGGATTTAGCTCAGTGATTCTGCTGGCTGCCTTGTAAGCGCAAGGACCCGAGTTCAACCCCCTGTAAAAAAAAAAAAAAAAAAAAAAAAAAAAAAAAAAAAAAAGAAAGAAAGTATAAAAATATGATTTGTCACTTTATAAACTCTTTTGAAAGCTTCATTCACAACTACCACCCACTACTGTTTCTTTACTCATTCTAGACACCCTAATGGATCTTCACTTTCTCTTCCCTTTGCACGTGTGTGTGTGTGTGCGTGTGCGTGTGTGTTTCTTTCTCCTTGAAGCACTGTTCCCATAAACATATAAATTTGTCTGAGACTAATTTTCAAATTTTATCAAGTCAAATGGGGAAAATTTTAGGGGAAAAATGCTTGTCAACCTAAAATTCTAAACACATCTTCAATACAAATACAAATGCAAATAAGAGAAATACAACTCTTTTCCCTCAAAACCTAGCAAAAGAAATTATGATTAAATAGTAAAAATTTAAATGTCTGTTGTCATACCTAAATTTGGTGTATATAAAAAAATAAAGAAGTTAAATAAATGCCTGTCTGTATAGCAAGGCATTCAACTCCTAAGGTTCCCATGCCTTTTACAAATTTATTGCATATATGTCTTAAAATTTGAAAAAAATATTGAATTCAGATTGTAGAATTGACAGCAATTGGACTGACAGGAAAAGGAAATGTCATTTAACAGCTATGTGAATGATTAAAGTATTATTAGTTCAAATGAATAATCATTTTGTGATTGAATAAACTACTTTTAAAAAAATCAATCAGCGTTCAAGCTGCAAAGACTTTAAATCTACTATAAATTCATAGAGTACAAGGGAAAATTGATTTAGCATCATAGTTCTAAGAATCAAAGACTTTATAACTGGGATGAAAAATAATAATTATCTTCTACTTAAACCAATGCAGCCTCTTCAATCCATGAATTCTTTTCCTTTGGCAGACTATAACTTGTGGGGTAAAATTGTGGAAAACACAATTTATTGATAGTGGAAAATCAGAACAGGGTATTGTGAGGCTATGACATTCAGATATGTAGGAAATGTGCTTTTAACAATGTTGAGCAGTCCTTTCTGAACCTTAGATGAACACACACGCTAATAAAGTGAAGTTATTCCTCCTACATACAATAAAAACACACAATAAATGAACAGCATTTCATGGTTTCTTGTGAACCAGCTCATCTTGGCCTCTCTTATTTCCTTGGCCTCTCTGCCTCCACACAGCGGCCTACTTCAGCACCTCCCTCTACCTGGGTTCCTCCCTTCTCACCCCAAGACTTTTTCTTCACTTTCTTAAGGGTACTTCTCAAACATTACAATTAGATCAGGTTTCCCAAGTTACATATTTGTAGACTACTTTTCTTTCTTAACCCTAATCACACTTTCACTACTTTGAATTAAAAATGTTTGCTACCTGTAGGTAATACTGTAATGTAACCTCTAACAGGAATGGCTTTGTGTCTAAAATCTACACTCTTTTTTTCTCTAGGACTTAGCACAAATTTTGGCATGGAAGTATTCAACAGACTGAATAAACTGAATGAGAGAAAGAAGGAACTGGGCAATGTCTAAAGTAGCTTTTAGGATGCCAGGCCTACTTAATAATAGTGGAATGGAGATATTTAAAGATTTAATTATAACACACGGTGCTATAGTTTGTCCAGAATGTATCCCAACATCCCCTGTACATGGTCATAGATGTGTGCATCGTTTCATTAATGTAGGACTGCTAAACTCAATATTTTACAAAAAACTTATAAATTGTTACTTCTTAAATAAAACTTTTTGGTAGCTACCTTTTAATTCACAGCTCTGGTTTCCCATCTATATTTTGCCAAGCTGAATTTCTGCATGCTCTTTCAGTTTTAAGATTTGTTTTCACTGAGTAAACTCTTACTGAACACTTAATATGTGTTATCTGATCAGATTATTTTTATAGACTTTCTATGACTCAACTGGCTAAGGAGAAAGGAGTTATTATTTATAATTCCCAGAAGAAGAGCTTCTCTTGCAATTCTTATGCTAAATGATTATTTAACTAGGATCGAGTTAAAGGACTATGGAAATAACTGGACAGTAGGACTCCTTGTTCTCAGACCTGTGGTCTCCAAGTTTATCCCAGCAGTGTCTCTGGACTGCGCTCTAGTTCTCAAGTATCTGGAAAGGGACTGGGAGTTATACTATTAGCTTCCTTATAATTGTTTTAATTTCTGTAGGTTTGGTAGTAATGCTTCCTCTTTCATTCCTGGTTTTAATAACTGCATCCTTTTTTCCCTCTTTTTCTTTGTCTGCTCAAAGGTTTTCCAATTTGTTGAGTTTTTTGAAAACACAAGTTTTTCAATTTGTTGAGCTTCAAATAAGCAGCATTAATTTAGTTGGCTTTTTCCTCTATTATTTTCCCTGTTATACTTTATTAATTTTTATTTGAATATTTATCCTTACTTATCCTTCCTTTGCATTAAGCTGCCCATCATTTTCTAGTTTCTTAAAATGTATATTTTATTAATTATTTGAGAACATTTTTCTTTTTGGATATAGGCACTTAGCATCTAGATTCTTTTTAGTTGCTGATTTTTTCTGGCTTCACCCTCAAGGACATACTCAAAAATAGTGTGTATCAGCTACCTGAGTGTCTATTATTGAATTTACCCAGCCAAATTGAAACTCAAAATTAACCATCACATAAAGAAACATTACAACTAACTTTATTCCAACAATTTTTTAAATTTAAGTAGAAAGGGAAAATTCCGATAAAGATAAAAATTACCAAAATGACTCAAGAATTATAAAATCTCAGTATTGCTATTAAAACTTATGAAATTGAACTTAGTTTGAAATTTTCCCAAAATTAAAGCATCAATTATCTTGTAAATTTTACAAGATATTTTTTAAAAATAATAGCATTGCTTCAAAAATTTTGAGAAAATCAAGAATGAAATATTTTTTAACTCTATAATGTCTGTATTACTATGACACTAAAGCCAGACAAAGACATCACAAAAGAAAACAAACAAGCTAATTACAGACCATCATTACTAAAAACAGGAAGAGTAGGGCATGATAAGATAATCCCCAACCACTGCTATATGGGAGACTGAGATAAGAGGATTGTAGGTTCAGGGCCAGCCTGGAAAATTTAATGAGAATCTGTCTCAAAAAATTTTTTTAAAAACTTAGAAATTTCAAAAAGGGTTAAGGATGCAGCTCAGTAGTACAGCACATGAGGTTATAGATTCAATCTGTAATACTACCCTCCCCAAACAAAAATTAGAAAGACAGAAAAGAACAAACAAATCACTGGCATGCAAGTCTTTCTCTAGTTTTGGTTTTGAAGCATCCTTGGCTAAGACAATAGTGATACTGTAAATCAAAAAGGAAGATGAGCTGGGGATTGCCACCTCCTGCCTCTCAAGCACAAGGACCTGAGTTCTATCACCGGTACTCCCCCGCAAAAAAGGAAGAAAATGGGGTACAGGCCAGGACCACGACCATGAAATAAGGAAGGAAAGCTCTTCTATTAGGAATTCCATAAAGGACATTATTGAGGATAATATGGGAAATTCGAAAATTAATTATATATTGTTGAATAATACTGTTTCAACATTTAATTTCTTATCTCAGATAATATTATTTTGAGTAGGGAAACATTCTTGTTCTTAATAGAAAGCCTACTGATGCCTCTATGGGTGAAACCCTTTAACTTTTTTCAAATAATGAGTGTTTTGGTTTGCACATAGGCTGTTCCCCATGCCTGAGGTGTGCAAGGGTGGAGTTTTTGGAAGGCCACTACATCACAGGGGCATTCTATTCACCAATGGGTCGTCCATTGATGAGTCTATAGCCAATTGCGCTCTTAGGAGGCGGCACCCATTGTCAAGTGCTGAGTCACAGAGGTGCGCCTTTGGAGAGGCGGGTCTCCCTCCACAGCTACTCCCCTCTCCCTGGGGCTCTGCTTCCTGGTTTCCTCGGGTGGAAGAGCTCTCCTCTTCCATGTCCTTCCACCAAGCAGTTTCTGCCTTTGGGACAATCAACAATGGACAGAATCCTCTGAAAACCATGAGCCAAAACAAAGCTCTGTCCTAAATTGTACATATCGGGTATTGTGTCCCAGCGCTGGGACAGTGATTAATACAGTAATAAAATAAAATAAGCATTGAAACTTAGTCAAAGGTGGATGGTTTTATGAAAATGGTTTGTGTGTGTTCAACATTGGTCTTATCCTTCAACATTTCTGTTAATCAAATTTTTAAAAATAAAATTGATGATAGAAATTGAAAAACTGCAACAAGATGGCACTACAAACATTCTAGGATGGCTACAATTTCATTTTAAAAACTGGTAATAGCAAGTACAATTGAAAATGTGGAGCAAATGTGATTCTCATACATTGCTGTTGAGATTACAAGATAATATAGCAACTTTGAGAAGTAGTTGACAATTTATTATGAAGTTACACTTACCATGACATTCAAAATTCTCCTTCCTACCCACATACCAAAAATACATGAGAACTTGTGAGGATCAGGTTAATGGCTGACTGAGTCAGGAGCACCACACCCATCTCTCAATGAGAAAACTCCAAGGCCTATTAGGGCTGGAATAATTCACCCCCTCGTGTGTGTACAGATTTGACCTTAGACAGATAAGCTGTTCCTCTCAAAACCTCTGAAGTCCTGACTCCATTTGCCTTAGCCCCTAAAGCACACAATCCAAAAACTAGCATGTGGCCAATAACATGTACCAAATATCCGATTCCACCCTGGCTCCACCCCTGCCTTACCATATGTAAGTCTGTGCATTTCCTCAATAAAATGGAAGTGTTCCAGAAATCGCCCTGGAGTCTATGTGGTGCTTCTGTGCCTTACCCTCCCAGTCTGGGCCTCTGAACCTTGTTCCTAGAGCAGGCTTGTGGACAAAAACAACAAGCTTCTTCACATAAAAACTTACACATGAACATTTATAGTGGCTTCCTTCCAAATTTGGAAGCAGTCCAAATGTCCCTTGATATATAGGGATGATCAAAAAATACACTGTGTATTTAAATAAAATTTGATTACAGTAAAAGACATGTTGCTATTAATCTCCCTCAAAATACTTCCCTTCACTTTGAACACACATATCACAAGTTTTTTGCCACTTTCTGAAGCAGTTTGGGAAGTCCTCTTTCATGAGTGTCCTTTTGAGGTATGATAAAAAAAATAATGAATTCTGCTGCTAAATGCCATCCAATAGAAAGACAGCCTTGTAAAAATATTACAGTGTATCCTTATCCAACTTATTCACTTGATATGGCACTATTCAGCTTCTGACTCTTCTCTAAAGTTGAAATGACTATAAAAATTAAGTATTTTGAACAGAATTGGGACTCTGAGGCAGCCACAGCAGCACAACTAAAGATAATCATGAAAGAGGACTTTTAGAACTGTTTCAGAAGGGTTATACATGGTATAATTCCATTTATATGGCATCCTGCAAAAGGTAAAATTATAAAAACAGACTAGCCAAGGAAGGAATAAATTTGGCTGCAAAAGGACAAGGGCGATTATTTTGGAATGTTGGAACTGTCCTGTATTTTGTGTTGATGTTTACGCAACTATGCATGCTCATAACTACATGCTGAATGGAGTAAATTTACTATATACTGACTATATCTTAATATTAAAATTAAATAAATTTTAATTATTATTTGAAAAATTATTTTACTCTATCAAAACCACCCAAAGACACGTCATCTGAAATAAAAAGCGAAGTCCATTGAAGTTGCTTAGGCAGTCTTCTTCTAGTTCTCTGATCTTCTCTGCTACTTCTCTTCCCCTCTCTTGGGCTTTCCCAATTTCACTGGCTTCTTTACCTTCAGGAATCACTTCCCCTTCACTTTCCCTCCATCACCCACCTTTTCTCCACCACACTTCTTGCATCTTGCATGCTAAAGGTTTTTTTATTTATTTACATATGTCTTATTTTGAAGGAATAAGCTACTTAATTGCAGGAATCAAAAGTTGAAGAAAAGTTGGGTCATATATTCTAATTGCCTGGTGGATGTAGCACCAGGCACAAACATGTTTTGTAAATATTCATTGAATTGATGCTTGAAGGGATGAATTTGAAGAGTTCAAAATTGTTAATCATTGAAGTTATAAATTGAATTTGTGATGCTATACAGCTATAAAGACTTAAATTGAATTTGTTATGTTATACAGTAATAAAGACAGATGAATATATTTTGAAAATAATTTTTCATTGACTATCTTGAAATCACAAAATTGTTCTGGTTAAGGTAACAAAACACCACTTATATAATTTTCTAATAACTTTATTGGACGCAATCTTAGATTTGAGTTTTCTTCAAATCAGTAGCAGAAAACACTGGATAAAATCTGGAATGGAGAAAAAATTTTTTTAAAGAGTTAACAGTGTAAATAAGTTATAGAAATTACTTTTTGTTGAAAATAAGACTATAAGAAGCTTTCAAATCCTTTATATTCAGGACAATTTATTTTGAGTTATTAAAGTTTCTACTTTGACAGAGGTAGGATTCAATATGAAAGTGTATGTCTCAAAAGGCAAGCATAAAATAAAAAAGGAAATTCATGTTCCACTTTTCAATTGTGGTTTGGTGCATACAATAGCTTCCTTATTGGTTTTTCATGTTCAGACTCTCCCAAACCAGCCTATTTAAACTTTTTCTAAATTTATCTTCTTAATACAGAATTATGATGATGTTTTTCCAATACTCGAAAACCTTAAAAAACAAAGTTTTATTCTCTGGACTCCATCTAAACATCTGTCAAAACATGGCCCCTTTGTTACATGATCTCACTATTTTTCACAAGACTTCTGTCTTAATCTCATTTTTGCAGTTATAACAAAATACCTGCTGCAAAGTACTATATCAATTAAAGAGATTCATTTAGCTCCCAGTTTCGGAGGCTGACAGTCCAAGATCAGGATGCCCCAGTTGATAAGGGCCTCCTTCACTACGTCACAACATGGCAGAGAAGTAGAAAGAGAATCTGTTGCAGGCAAAAGAGGCTAAGTTTGTGGAGTGGTCTTGCTTTATAGCAACCTGCTCTGCTCTCACCAAGCTAATCTGATCCCAGGAGAATTGGAATTCTCACGAGACAAAATGATTCTTCTCCATGAGTGTGATGACCTCATGGTCTAAACACTTCTACCTGGCCCATAAATCATAAAGGTTTTACTACCTTCTAACACTGACACTCTGTGACCAAGTTTCTAATACTTGAAACTTGAATTTTGAGAGACACCACTAAAGTATATTCAAACCACCAGAAGCTTCCATACACACAGAGCATAGGAGCCAAACTGGGCTAGTCATTTATTCTTTGGTCATACCCACTAATTCCTTCCTCTATTCCCTGGCTAAATTAGCTCTTTCTTCTTGGAGTGGTCACTCCTATGCAGCATTTCATGACCTATTTCTGAAAGCTTATTATCAGTTATCTCCTAAAGTCTTTTAGGTTCTTTAGTCTGACCTATTCTTTCTTTTCTCTGAACTGTAACCAAACCTATACCTTTCTTATGGCACCTAACAGGTCCTAGGTGATATCATAGTTGATTATGTGTTTGTCTTATTCTTTCCCACCAATCCCCCCCCACACACACTGGTTTTGTATGGTCTGAAACTAAACTCTGCTTATCTTTATTTACTGTAGGCAATTACATAGCAACTTTTCTATACAATGTTCTCCCATCAGTATTTCTTGATTTATAAGTTATCTAAGTACTGTGAGAGGCACTGTGAAATCACAATTATTTGTCCGTTCTACAGCCCAAACCCAGGTGTCCTCAAATGTTCGCTTGAGGTGACCTATCACAGGTATTGGTAAGAAAACAATGATGCTTTGTTTTAACCCTGTCTTGAATCCCTTACAAGTCAGAAAATGGAAGAAAACAATCTTTTTAAAGAGTATCAGACTGGTGAAAGGCGATTTAATTAATATGGGCTTATCTGGAAGATAAATGGTCTGGTTCAGTTCTCTTTATTTAATTTTTCTACTACTGAATTTTAGTGATTTTAAACATCATATTAAATCTGAGCGAAGGAAGGCACTGACTCAGTTGTGCCAAATAGTATAGAAATCCACAAGCAGAAAGCACATATCTCAGACAGAAAATTGGGTTCACCTATCAAACAATGGTTTTCTGAAGACAGAGACATTCAATCACATCTTTGATAGCTTTTAAATATCACTGTGTCACCAGGTCACTGTCTCTGCCATCTCTTTTAGACATGTGTCCCATATGTCAGCAATCCAACACACTTGCTGCAGCTTAAGTCTTCCAAAGAGACAAGGGAGGTAAACATAATCCAAATGGAGAGGGTTTAGGTTTTATTGGGAGTTTATGAACTATCAATGTAAAATAGTAGTTGAATTTGATTCAAGTGTTGTAGTCAGGATATATAAACATGTATTTTATTATTCTACTACTGCATTTTCATTCCACTTAAATTAAACTGTATACATTTAATCAAGTTTCCTTTTTAAAAGGAAGAAAATTGGAATTCAGAGTGCTTTATGTATGATTCACAAAGTTCCTCAAAGGCCAGTGTTCAGAAGTCATCTGATGTCAAATGCATTTTTAAAATTCTTGATTCTGCCCATAACTCCTCATGGGAAAACCTATAGCTCTACAAGCTAGTTCCAAGATGAATTTTTAAAAAAGATACTTTCTTCCTACTCTACCATTTATTCATATTTCATAAATATTCAGATGTAACTGTACATCTATGTGTGAATATTAAAAATATAGTTTTGTTTTAAAATACTATATAGTTTTATGAGTATATATATATGAGTATGCATATAAAATAGTACTATTAGGAAAGCTTCTTTCTAACAGTAGTTTCCTGCCTTAGAGGAGAACATAATATAACACGGTAAGGCCAGTTTTCAATTGTGCATTGAATCAGTAATTATGTCTTTAAGGCAATTAAAAGATTTATTGATTCTTGGTTAAAAGTAGATTGACAATGACATTAAAGAATAAAGTGTAATTTATTTGGTGCTACTTTGTGAATGCCACTAAGTACAAATCATCTCACAATATTATATACAATATACTTTCAGTCACAACTTAAAACCTAAAATAACTTGCAAAACCACATAATTAATACACAATAACTACATTTTTAAAAGAAAGAATTCTAGCCAATTAATTAAGTTAAGGTGCAGTAACTTTTCCAAATAAAATATTAGCACCATACCAGATAAAATGATCTAAAACTATTGGCCTTCTGGTTCTTCTTCAATAACTAAATATAAACACTTTTTTTTCAGAGCACAAATATTAATTCGCAAAATCAGTTCTATAGTAGTTAATATGCATTTCTTTCTCTGCTTGGTTTTATTTATTTATTTTATTTTATTTTATTTATTTATTTATTTATTTTTGCATGTTTTCCTTGTAAGGAAAATATACTAAGTAAAAATGTTCACCGGATATGAAAATCAAACAAACAGATCCGGTCAAACTGAGTGCTGCCTTTCAGCAATGAGTTCCAACCGAAGCAAAAGTGGACATCTCCCGGCGTATAGTGCTGAAGGGCGAGAGCTCCAGCTCTGTGGTGTATTCATTGTCATTGTCATCACTGGTCACTGTGGAAGACTTCTGGATGCATTCCTCGCAGCAGCAGCAGCAGCACTCCATAAAGGCCCGGCTGAAGGGCTTGCAGAGACAGAAAAGCAGCACAGGGGTGACACAGGATTTGAAGAACAAAAGGAATTGGCTGATGATATTTAGGAGGTCCATGGTCTGTTGCGAGACCCCGGTAGCCATATAGGCAGTGACAATGTTGCAAATATTTTCAGGAATGATGCAAAATCCATATAATATGGTCAGGGCCACTACTGTGCAGTTCATCTGGCTTTCTAGTTGGATCTGCCGCTTATTCCCTCGGGTGCTGGCTTTCTCTGCTTTGCGGATTTTCCTTGCAGTCACTAAAGAGCAGGTGATAGTGAAAAGCGTGGGTAAACAAAAATAACAGCCAAAATACCACCAGAGCCTTGCACTGTCGTAGGTGAGGGCTAAAACGTATATGGTGTCTGGTAAACTGGGAGAGATCTTTATAACGCATCGTTCTGCAGGAGCTCGGCCACTAAACCCCAAATCCTCCTTGCTTAGCTGACGGAGAACAACTTCTGGAAGAGCCAGCAGTAAAGCGCCAACCCATATGACAGCGAGTTTGGCAGTTGTTGAAGAGCAGTTTTCGATCATTTCATAGTACATCTGTACGTTGGTGGCGGCACGGAAGCGGTCTATACACAGAGCGCATAAGGTGAATGTAGTGACTCCCAGAGAGGCGACCTGTCAGGGACAGAGAATACATTCATCTGGGTGCTCTCTTTAGGATGAAAGAAGTAGATCAATACAGCTGAGAAAGAGAGGAGAAAGGAGGCGGAAAGGAGAGGGGAGGGAGGGGGAAAGAAGAGAGGCAGGCAGAGACCGGAAGGGGGGTGGGAGGGAGAGAAGAGGCGGGCAGAGACTGAAAGTGGAGTGGGGGGGGATCCAGGAATGAGGCATGGATAATGGATAGCTGGGTTGGTGACTTCAAATGAATTATTGTGAGTATAAAAATAGAAGAAATAAAAAAGTTGTAGTAGTTCAGGGCTGATGTGTTGAAAAAAAAATAATTTAGAGCTGGAAGCATCCATAAAGGTCAGCCAGTCTAATACCACTTTATTACAGATAAGAACTCAGAGACCCTAAGAATTTCCATCACCATGAAAATGCCTGCCACCAGGAGATCTAGATAAAGTTAAAGGCATGGGACTATGTCTCATTTTCTTACTGAAAGGGATGTTTTCCACCACGGGAATCGGTAATGTTCCTCACCTCACATTCAGGAAGTACTTAGGACTTAATTATCAACAAGCTAGATAATTAGGGACGTTCCCCAATTTCTTTTAAATACAAAATAAAGTACAGCATTTTAATATCACTTTCAAAGGCATACATTCATGAGGGGGAAAAAAAGAGCAATTCACTAGAAGCCAAAATCAATAAGAAATTCCAAGCTGATCAGAAGCCCCACATCTTTCCCTCATCTCCCCACCATTGCATGTTGTCCTAGGGGCATCTGCCTGCCCTACTAAGGGTTTCAAGTTAGTTGTACATAGCAGGGGAGATTGGATGTCCATGCCCCCAGAGTCAGGAGACAAAGCTGGGTCAACGTTGGAATTAAGGGAAAGACCCAATTGGGAGTTGGAATTCCCCCAATACTGACATCTTTAGGAATGTAAAGGACATTCTTTTAAGAGACACAAAGGAGAAACTTGCAATGATAGGATCTGCCTAACAGAAGTCAGGGGTGGATGGGGGTGGATTGGCAAATTCTAACCAAGAGCCTGAATTTACATGGGATGAAGGCCAAAATTCACACATCTATGTCCCTCAGAAAAACCCCAAATAAAATCATTCCAGGTATCTGTTAGAGGCAAAAACAAATCATGTTTGGAAGAAAGTACTTCATAAAAGGCCTCAAAGAAATCCCATAAAGTTCAAGGGAACGTGAATTTGCAAAATCAAAAACCACTATATGCAAGAGACTATCAGCCACTATGGGCTATGTGCCAAAAGAAACAAGTTACAGATGTCAAATAAGTATGTTAATAAAAAAATAAACATGTTTACCAAATATAAAGAAATAAGAGATACTGAAGAAAGAGTTTTAAAAGTACGCATGGGAAGAACCATGAAAATAGAAAGATACCAGACAGAATGACTAGATGATTATAACCACAGGAAAATTTTGAATCCAAAAACACTGTGACAACTGACCACATAAAGCAGTGTATCCAAAAAGCATTGTTCTTAGATGCATATGCTCCGGACATCTAAACAAAGCAGTAACTGAAGGTCAAGAGCCAAATATATATATATTCCTGTTTCTTTCACACAGAGATTTTCTCAGGTATATACATGCATGTTTCTAATGGAAATAAACTATCATTTACCAATAAACACTGAGCATGATGAATACATTCTAATGGGACACACAGATTGATACATAACACAAGCATTTATCTGCCAGATACCAGTGCCGAGCACTGTACTCGATATTGGGGATACGGCAGGCACAAGGAGCAGTCCCTTTCCTCCTGGAGATCATGGTCAACCAACAGGAGGAAGACTGTTCTCCAAGCCACAAGAGAAACACAGCAGTCGCTTGGGAGCATCAGATTTACTCAAATACTTTGAGGGAAATTTAATATTAGTATTCAATAACTGTAGTCATTTATGGGTTTAAATAAGGACAATGTAAAGAAGGTAAAAATGTTAAAGAAGTTTCAGATCAAACATGATCCTAAGAGAAAAATTCTCAGGTGGAGGTAATGCTTTGAGGTCTGCCTGAGAAGCCAGGGTTTGTTCAATCACTCTCCCCATGCCTGCTAGTGGCAGTGTTTAAGAAATACAGGAATAAGTAGTGGCAAACCTATGGCATTTTTGCCACCATCTGCTTGTTACCATTGAAAGCTCTAAAAGGTTCACCATCACTAGTAGGTCGTGCCTTGGCAAAAAGGCAAGGAAAAAGTGAGTATAACGCTAGTATCTAATACTTTGGGACCTCATGGCATCATGTTAACAAAAGGAATACCATTTGCCATCCAATTTTAGTACTGAAAACATTTGTTGTTTACCGGCTTCATTCAAGCTGTCACTGTCCTCAGCCATGGCATCTTGCTTTGTGGATTGTAAGAGTTACAATGGCAAATATTCACCCCTCTTCGGGCAGAGGACACATCACGCTATGTCCACTGCTTTTTCCAATACAAACAATATGCCACGGATAGCCTCATAACCAGGCAGGCACTTTCAAAATGAGATATAAAAGTAAAAAGGCACAAATGAAGTAAAATGTGATGAAAGTTCTGGATCAATACAGATAAAGAGCTTACTGTTTGGCTTACAGCCACAATTCTTATTCTCCAAGAGCTAATTTTTCAGAAAATCTTCCATAAATATCAGTATAAGAAAGAAAAATAAAAGCCGTTTCTACATTCACCTTTTGAAAATTAGCATTTCAAATTAATGAGCTGTTTATCTTGAAGGAAGTTTGTTTCATACCTATACTGAAGACTCAGGATAATTCTAAAGTCGAGGTCCACATTATGTGGTTGTGTTCTGATCATGTGTTTCTAATATCAGTAATGGATACATTGCCTGTTCTTTTTTTTATTATTATTATTTTTTAATGGTACCAGGGATTGAACTCGGGACTCGGGACCTTGCGCTTGTGAGGCAGGTGGCAGAACCACTGAGCTAAATCCCTGGCCCTCGTAATTGCCACATTGAAGAAATCTGAGAAGGGCCTGCCATTCATTACCTAAAGGTCGGCATCAAACACTGTTATGTGGAAACTGCAGTAGTTTATTTTATATATAAATATATTTTACAGTAATAAGGATCAAACCCAGGAGTGTTCTACCACTGAGCTATATCTCCAGGCCTATTTATTTATTTATTGGAGACAGAGTCATTCTAAGTTGTCCAGGAAGGATACATTTGTCAAACTTTACATTCATGTTTAAGTTTTTCAAATGTTTCAACTCATTTCTCTTAAGAATATTAAACAGCTCCTTTCTCTCGCTCTCTCTCTCTCTCTCTCTCTCTCTCTCTCTCTCTCGCTTCCCCCTCGCCTCTCTCCCTAACCTGTCTTCCCTAATATAGTTCCCTGCTGGAAAAAAAAAGAATATAAGACAAAAAATTATCAAACTAGAAAATGTATGCAAATCTTCAGCAAGGCTTTTCAGAGTTTTTGTTAAGGCAAATCTCTGTGCACTGTGTCACTATATTTCCCGAGTCTGCCCACAAATATGAAGTTACTAAGGTTTTAGATTGTGCATTCTTCTTAAATTATGAATAACAGGAAGTGAGAAAGGCAGGGGAAAGGAAAGAAGGGAAAAGAAAAAAATATGAGAAAAGGAAGAAATAGAAACAAAGTCTTGGTAAATAGCGAAGGGTGGAGGGGGTGAAGGGAGGACAGGGGTGTGGATATATGAGGTGAAGGTACAAGATCCAATATGCATGTAACTGTACTGTATACCTAAAAATTACCAATAGACTCAATGGAAAAAAAAGAATAAAAAAATGAATAACATTTCTATTAAAAGTAAAGCTCAGAAACAAAAATACTGGAGACTCTGAGAACAGGCAGTCTGTTAGAGGTTCAAGAGGTATATTTGTGGGTAAATTTTTATTGTCATTTAGAAAGAAGACATAATGTACAAAGAATTGCATCTTCTCTACGAATCTCCTTAATTATAATTATAGGGATTTTTAAAAATCTGGACAAATTATAATTAGTGATAGCATTTGCATCCCTGCATCAAAGTCACTTCAGAGCATTTCATGAGAACAGATGAAAACAAAAACCAGGGCAAATTTTAAGAAAGGTCTATACATTACAAATTTTCACTCAGGAATTTTTATACTATAATTTATTTGAAAATGCTCAGTTCTTCAGACATAATCCCCAAAGCTTTAGTTTCAAGTTACAATCTCAGAAATAGTTGATCTGCAATTTCCTTGAGAAACCATGGAAGAGGGCAGGGAGGGAGAGCCTTCCCAGTTTGCATATACAAAATACAAGCTTATTTCACCCACCTTTTGTTTTCTGCTTGTTGCTCTGTGATAGTATTCTCTATAGTTAGGACCTAGCTAAAACAGGATGAGCAATCTAGAAAGGTCACCAGAATAGCAGAGACGATTGCTAAAGGAGCCAATAAGGAAAGCAGAGTTCCCCAAACGCAGATAGTGCTTGCCCATACTAGTCATCACTTCTGTCCTGCCACCACTGCTTGCCGTGTTACTGCAGATATTTTCTGAAAGTGCACTTATGCACTAAATTTTGTGTGGTGGAAGAGCAAAAAAATGGTGCAAAGGCCTTCCTCAGTACTTTCCCAAATTATTTTAGAAGACTTTAACCTGAATATGTTTTAAATACAAATCTCAGAAATTAATTGGTAGAACCTATCTGAATAAGAGATGCTGGCCTAGTTTCTGCTTACCTAAATATGGAATCTACCCATGTAATTAAAATCTTAAATGTTGGAATAACATGAAAAGATTTCTATCACAATTTTTAAATATACTTGTTTATATAAAGCCTATTAAAATTCTAACAAGATGAATAGTGCAATTATATGCAATTATAAAACTGTATCATGAATGCTGGATCTTTTGCATTTAATGACCATATCTGATTACTAAAATTCGATATCACTATGAAATATACTCCTGGGAGGAAAGCTGTTAGACTTTGGCTTAGATGGGTAGTTCTTTGAAGCAACATCCTGAGATACGATGAGTAAGATGCAGTCGCCTATGAATTAAACTGCAATGAGAGGAATAATTAACATCAATAAAAGAACTGTAAACACTTTTAATAGAATGACTATTAATTTTGAATATTTCAAGCTTAGAGGAAAGCTAAAAGCAGATAATGTTAACTATTAGAGAAAAATATTGAGCATTTTGAGGAGATTGGCATCAAAATCCAGAAATGGCAAGGGAATAAAAAACTCTAAGCTCTTGCTTTCAAACCACAATGCTCTGCTGTCCTTTGTATTCCAAAGTAAGAACAATGCAGCCCCTTCAGCTCCTGCCCAGTAGACACCCAGAGCAGTAAGGCTTCAGGCAGCTGCAACCACCTACAGTGTTGCTCCTAGGCACAGGCGGGACACAGTGAAAGTGGAGGCCTGAGAATTTACACAGCCAAGTGGCAGCCCCAGTGCCCTTGTGTGGGATTAAGGGTCACTCTTCTTGATCACCCTACTACTGCTGCTGTTTTCACTTTAGTCTCCTTATGGCTTTACTCCTTAGGGCTTTGCTCTCAGTGCTGCATTAGCTCAGTGCTATATGTGTGTATGTGTATGTATAGGTGTGTGTACTTTTTGGGAAACCTATACAATATATTTACAGGGAGTGGTGCTGCACGCCTGTAATCAATTACAGCATTCCGAAGAATGAGGCAGAAGTATGGCGAGTTTGACAATTTTAGCTGCATAAAAAGAAACTGTCTCAAAAGAAAAACAAAACAAAAACATTATACTGCAGTTGCTTCTAGGAACTGACAAGCATAAGGCCGGATTTTGTCCTCAAAATGTCTTAATTATCCCTCACTTGCTTCCATGCACTTAACATGTAAGTTTAACTAGTGGTGACTCATTAAGGTCTCTTGGATAGACCAGACTGCACAATTGCTGTGACACTCCTTCATCTGGGATGTACCTATGAATACTTGGAGATTGCCATTCAGAATCACTGGTTTAGCAAGACTGAGAGACAAACATAATTTCAAAATATCTCCTTGGAAAATTGCTGCAGTTGTCTAACTAGCTTCCCAAGCTGATCAAATGATAAAACTTTCCATGATATACATTTGTATTTCAAAGGATATGATCTAATTCATTGCAAATATCATCTATTTCCTACTTAATCTATTAGACTAGGATGACCTTGAGATTTGGGAGTTTAAATCATATATTAATAACCCAGGGTAGCAGAGATTTGTACTTTAAGACATGCATTTAAATCTGTGTGATGCAAGGATGGTGCATGAACGCAGGAGAACTTGAAGATCTCCCAGAATGTGGATCTTCATATGCTTTTTGTTGCTCCTGACATGCACAGTAACTCTAATAAAGTTGTACAAGATTTGTAGAAAAAAATAGCCCCTAAAAGATGATTAGCTTCATATATTACTTTAGTCATTTATAGAGTCATTTAAATGTTTCAATGAGTTACTTGAATTTTCTCTTGCATGCTAATGTGTTCTAGGGATA
Source organism: Fukomys damarensis (assembly GCF_012274545.1). Classification (NCBI taxonomy): domain Eukaryota; kingdom Metazoa; phylum Chordata; class Mammalia; order Rodentia; family Bathyergidae; genus Fukomys; species Fukomys damarensis. The sequence continues at coordinate 41,937,081 of NW_022900916.1, read as the reverse complement.
AAGGTAATACTTTTGCAGTATTTGCTAGTTTGGAGATTTATAAAGTATTGGAGAATGAACACTAAGTGCTTAAATCACACATACTAAAAATTCTTTCATTATATTTTGTACTTTAAATATTTTACTAAATAGAACTACACTCAATATTGAAATAATCCTAAAATGTTTATTGCTAATCACAGTCAAGACACAACTGAATTAAGTAAATAACTATATTCAGTTCACATTCAGTTATATGATAGGAAGTTCTCATCTTCCTCTTGCCTCTGTTTCCTTAATAAGGGCCAAAGTAATATTTACTTTTTTATTTATTGAGGACCATGAGAAGACAAATCACTGGAGAGAGAAAATAGAAAGCTAGTAGTTGAATTAAAAAGTATAGTAGAAGTTTTTAGAACAGCTTCTAGAGTTGCCTTCTAAATTTTGTTACAGAAAAAAAATAAAACTAACCAAGCATACTATTCCGATCATGATAATGAAACAAAACAAATACAGCCACCCACATGGAAACATTGACTCCTTCAGCTAGTTCCTTATCACCACAGGCCTGATCAAATTCAGAGAAACTCAACTAAGTAGTTATGAGATCCATTTAAGATAGCAATTTTATACTGCCATTGGAAAATAAATCCAGCCATCAAGGTTTGGGACAACAGTGACTTTGGTAAGAGACTTAAGGGTGAAACTAACACCTTCCATGATTGGGAAAACAGTACTGCTTTTCTCACTACAAGTTAGGTCAATGCTTTCCTTGATGTCTGTTAAAAATAAAACAAACAAAAAGTAAAACTATAAGGCAAAACATTTAACAATTAATAAAGAAAGAATAATTATTAATAAAACTATAACTGGATTTCTTCGTTCCCACTATTCAAGTGTCTAATTCAATGCAAATATCAGGGCTTGGGGAAAATTGGGAAATATATTTACTTTGTCCAACATCAAATCCTTATTCACTCAAAATGAAGAGAGAACATACAAATACTATATGAAAACAACCTGTGTCTCTCTGAAGCTTGCTGCAGAATGAGAATGAAGACCACTATTAAGAAAGAGAATAAGCTGTGAAACATACAGCACATCACCTAAAGTACAGTACAACTTTTATAAAACAAATAAAAGGGGCTGGGGATTTAGCTCAGTGGTTCCACTGCCTGCCTTGCAAGTGCAGGTCCCAAGTTCAATCCCCGGTACCAAAAAAATAAAACAAATAAAATAAACCCTCTGCTATAAATCAGTGATACCAGTGAGGCAAAGAAAAAAATCAATATACTTCTAAGCAAAATTTTGTTCATGTGAAGTTGAATATCATGCTTAAGTGCAGTGAAGTGACTGGAATACACTAATTTTCATGAAATAGGAAAATTTCTAACCAAGGTTAGGACAACTGCACTCTTATCTAACTTCTATTTTACATCAGAACTCTAATGCAACCACTTATGTGTTGTCCTTTGTTTAGAAGTAACCTTCCCTTAGAAATAAGGGCATTATTGTTAAGGGAACCCATTCATTTGGGCCATGAATGATAATCTATTATAAGTCAGTGGTTACAGAACTAACAACCAATCAGGGAAAATGCAGGATGACACAAGATAGAGTTTCCTCTGCAACTCTAAATGGTTTGAGAGTGTATGCCTCTGGCTTCCTTTTCCATTTTCCACAACCTTCCTTGCAGCACTCCAGGGCAACTTCCCCACAAAAATGGTACTGCTTTGAGCACCACTGGGGAAAGCATGTTTATCACACTGCTGAGAATAAGATGACCTTTATCAAAATGTCTTCATTTCAGGGCACAAGCAGATGACATGGCAGTGGCACATGTCGAATTGTGTTCCAAAACCAAAAAAAGAGTAGGAGACAGTTACCTCACCCTTTACAACCATGCACACATCTCTTTAATGAAACGGAGTTCTTCAAGGCCAACCCTTCACAAAGAGATGGCTTCTTACCTTTATTAACATTACTGATATTTAATTGGACACATCTACATAAATACTCATTTACGTCTATTACATGAAAAAAGATTTTAAAGCTAATATTTTGAAGGCAGCACCTATCAATTGTAATTTTCCCTGATTTTTACCTTTTATTTAAGCTTAATAACATGTTCTTATTTATTTAAACAGTATTAAATCTATTTTAAACAACTATCTCAGCCCCAAACTTGTCTAAGTTTAATACATCTTTTTTTCCACTTTATGGTTCCAGATTCAACTAAGGTTTCCTATTCAATATGACTTTGGCAGCACAATGTATTTCTTATGTAATAAAATGTTCATTTAAATATAACTTGTCTAGCATTATAATTTAAGTATGAATCAAGCAAGTGCCCATTTTACAAAAATGTAAGTAAGCAAGGTTAGCATCATCTGTCCAAAGAAATAAGCTAATGATTGGAATTAAATAGTTTGAAGAAATTGACACTGATTTGTGTGACAGTGTACCCAAATTAAAAACAAAATTTTTGTAGTTGGGCAATTGTGATTTGAAAGATAGAGAAAATCATCTTTTTTCAGATGAAGTTTCTCAGCTATAACCAAAATTCCACTATTAGTAGTCTGCCATAGAAGTACACCTCCTTCATTCAATCCTCTTATTATAAAAGTCAAATATTTCTAAATTTCACAACTCAATGTGAATTAATTAACAGATGCTTTTCTGGTAAGAGAGGAATTTGAACAAAGGAAAAGACAGTAGATGTAGGGGAAGGGATGCTGGAGTGGAAGATAACGGAAAGGAGCCTATCTTGTGAAAGTGACAATCCAGGAAGACTTTTTTGCAAGTAGAGTCATAAATTTACTGAGAATGACTCAAAGTAGTCAGGGATCAAATCAATGACCTTGGATTCAATAATGCTATGAACCATCTACATGTGCGGATAGATAACACAGAAAGTTGTCACAAATTCACAAACCCCAAGTATTCAGTCTCAAGAATAAGCCCAGCACTAAGAGTATACCCTGTGTTTTATAAAAATATTATGGGAAATGTCTGCACCTACTTTGAAAGTAGAAAGACTCCCATATTTTATGTTTCAGTATTCTCCTCACTCTATTTTGAAATTTTAGATGACATCTTCTCTTCTGGCATGAAGAGTACTATTTTAATTGGGATATTTAAGAGCTGGCCTTGGCAACATGGTTGAGTTAATAGTCAGATCTTGAGAAGTCAATTTTTGGGAGGTGAAATGATCAGAGCATCCCTGGAAGACAGAAGCAGAAGTACAGGACAGAGACAAACGTCAGTGCCCAGCAGCCTGTCCATCTCATTCCTCAACAGTCTACATCTCAGACACTGATCGATGCGCTTGCAGTGGAACCGGAACTCTAATCGCAGGACATACGAATGTCATGAAAGATGCAAGAATTCCGTAACGTGCACTAGCACAAAGAGCGAGGCAGACCCTCACCCATTCAGCCTTAGGCAGACTCACAAGGTCAGATCTGCTTTATTATTTGCTTCCTTTTTCTCTGTTGAAGGGTGTTTTGCTGATATAATCAGACCCTTTGGAAGCAGTCAAAAACACAGCTTAAATCACTCGTCTGGGGCCTGGGAATCTAGCTGAGTGGCACCTCAGCTACCTTGTAGGTGCAAGGTCCTGAGTTTGATACCTGGTACCAAAAAAAAAAGTCACCACTCAGTGTGAGCTTGAGAGATGAGTCCAAATCTTGGTAGTGTCATTTCATTGTATTCCCCTTTTGTACTTTCGACAGTAGGATCTAAGGTGTCTCCCTTGTTAGCCTTCCTCCCTAGGTTCTCCTAGGTCAAATTAAATACTGTGTAAGCTGAGATCTGTAGAAAAATCTTTAAAACTCAATTTAATGTACTACCAGTACATTGTTAACTATACTAAGAAAAATTCAAATATGATTTATTTACTGCCCTTATAGTCAAAGACTAATAATTGCAAAGAGGAGATTGTTATTTTAGGCATTAACATAAACTCAGAATTTCAAAAGAAATTTCTAGGTAGGTCTTATCAGCTAAATTAACTTGTCAATTGTTTTTATGGCCTTCCTATCTCAGGAAAGGTAAAGAAAATGGAAAAACAAATATTAAAATAGTTTTATTCATTTGACTTTCCATCATGTATCAAGGTTCTATGGGCTTTTATAAAGACTACTAGTAAGAATATAACTTGCAAGGCTTATAAGGAGCATGGTGTTCACTTGAATTTTTCCATCTTTGCTAATAACTGTGTGTAATTGTGACCTGATTCTTCCTAGGGCCATTCCTGAACTTCCATGGTGCTTGTTTGAACCTCTGCTTTAGTATTTGACGTGCTGTAGAGCACAACCAACTTTAATAACAATCACTCATCCATGATAGTCATCTCTGGAAACTTTTGCCTCTTATCTTCCCATCTCTTTCTGCCCACACCTAACACAGTGCCTGTCACTGAAGCAAAGCTCAATAAATGTGTGATGAATGAAAGGACGGTGACTCAATGCATGCGTGATGATATATGTGAAAAAAGATAATAGAATATAGTAAATTATTCACACAATTCCTTTGTCAGCTACTGGGTGCTACTGTTTCATATGCAATTCTTAAAAGCAAATGTCAGACAATGTATCTATAAGGGAAGTAAACAAAATAGATGCTCCTGTTTATGCTTCAATGACAAGCTTTAGAAAAGAAAATGTCTTCATTACAATTAACAGTTACCTTTTAAAGTTGGAATAGCATACCTTTTAGTTTTATATGTAAGATCCGGATAGAAACTTTTTTCTTCCTCACTAGAGTCATCAGCTAAATATTTTCACTTGCATGAAATGTAGAAAGTGATTACAAAGGGATTAATGGGATGTCATAAAATATTTGTTAAGCATCATTCCCACACATTGAGTCCATTTTCCCAGCGAATATTATTAGTAGCTTTCAAATTGCTCATAAACCTGCATGGTTTCCAATTAAAAATCCATCAGAATATCTAACGGCTAATCCACCACTCAAGTAAATTTATCGTCTTCTATGATAAATGGGCTATTACTTGAATGTGGTGATTCTAGGGAAATCTGTGTAGGAACTCATAGCTATATGATGATACCACAGTCAGCCTCCAATGCCCTCCTTTCTGACCTCTCAGTGCTACTACAACTTAAGGCAATGAAAGAGGCATTTGTTCCACTAAGTTTAAAATCTGTATTTCTAAAGCCATTGGAGAAGTTGGCATTTCCTATCAGAAAATATTCTAGATTTGTCACAAAGTGTCCCTGGAGCAGAGGCCCTAGTAAGATGTGTTCCCTTTATTTACCCTTCATCCTCACAAAGGACTCTTATATCTCAGTGAAACAAACAAACAAAAAGATCTGTAATTATCTAAGCTCTAACTGAAGATTTCTGTTATACTGTGCATGTTCTATAAACTAAAGAGGATCCTAGATCATTCAAAGCCCACAGTTAACAGAGAGATGAGAGTGAGAGAGAGAGAGAGAGAGAGAGAGAGAGAGAGAGAGAGATCAGTTCATCTGGACCATGAGATATACTGAAGTTGAATGGCTTCCATTCATTGAGTAATGAGCAAAGAGCTATTCCAGTTGCCATATTCAATGCTTGGATTACTTGGCTTTAAATAGTTGGATGCTTAAGTAAATGATGTGGTAGGGAACTCCTCCACCATTCTCTTTCTGCAATCCACACTCAGGCCTCCATATCTATTACGGACAAACAGACAGACAGACACACAGACACACAAATCACATCACGTCACATCACATCATACACACAGACATCACAACTATTTTTTTAAAGCACAGTTTTTTTTCTGCTGGCTTTATGATAAACTATTTTGAAATGCTATATCCTTGATATTGGTCTTCATTCATCCAAATTCTCTTCTCTCTATTCTCCACTTTTCCTCTTATTACATTTGCTGATTAAAATAATCATGTTTAACATTTTTAAATGGATAGTTGTTTCATGTTGTTGCAATTTTTTAAAAATTAATCAGCTACCAACTGTTGAACTTACTATGTTTATGAGAAATAAGATGAAACTTGAAGTACAAGATCCCAGTGATGAATGCAATGGTACTGTATATCTAAAAGTACCAATAAACTCAAAGAAAGAAACTTCAGAACAGAAAAATTCACAAATTTTGTCATGTAGCAAATGGTGTCAATTGGCCTTTCATTTTAGGTGTCTATTGACTAGGTTCAACACTGACTGAATGGTAAAATAAATATTATTCTGTTTAATGGATACAGAAACATTATTTTAAAGATGTTTAGGAGCAGAAAGGAAAAAAACACTATCTAGATCCAACTTTTGCCTCACAGTTATTTGTCTAATAAGAAAGATATCGGGGCTGGGATTTAGCTCAGTGGTTCTGCCACCTGCCTCAAAAGCGCAAGGTCCTGAGTTTGATCCCTGGTACCAAAGAAAGAAAGAACGATATCAACATAAAGCATTTAGTATAAGTATCTGCTTGCCACTGATTAACTATATTTGCTTAGGATGGTTATTTCCCTTCTCAGAGCCCTGAGTTTCATTATTACAATGAAGGAGCTCCATTAGAATGTTGTCTCTTCCTAATTTAACACGGCAAATTAAAACCCACAGAAGCACATACCATGGTTCTCCACCCAAAATGCTCCCTCTCAAAGTTCTTTAGGAACAAGGCATTGCTTCCTCCTTCAGCTGTGGAGTAAAGTTCTTGCAGGTATCCCACTCTAGGAACTGGCCTTGATCAAAGAAAGTCACCTACTACTTCAAGAGTACGCCCCATTCCTGAGAGGAACTTGTAACCAAGTATAGCTCAGTGAGAAAGACAAAGTCTGGGCCTCTTGGCCCAATTTAGGACATTTTTACATGGTCACCTCAGCCCTACACAGGTCTTCATAGTGTCAACTGAGGTCTTTGTGGCCACCGCAGCATGGTTTACTTTCTTTCTCATTCCAGTCCTGCTTCTTTAGAAATTCTCAGGGATTCCCTAACAGGTGTTGAGTCTGAAAGCATGCCCAGTAAAGTTCATCCCAGATAAATCTCCACCTCAGGGTCTTTTTTTTTTTCAGGAATCTGACATGGGACAGGCATTAAATCTGTGTTAACTTCTGTGAAAATACTAGTACCTCCTGAAGGTAGAAATGCTTTATTTTGAAATTTGGACTGTTGTTCTCAGTAAGGAGATACTATTTTCTAATAATTATATCTGTTAAAAAGGCTGAATGTTATAAAATTATTTGTTAGGAATAAAAGTCAGGTAGGAATATAGAAATGCTACATGTTAAGATTGTTATTCACTCCTCTAACAGTGAAAAGTATATATTATTTAAAATGTATTCTATAATTAAAAAAAAAGAATTAATTTTTCTCAAGTCTTTGCTTCTCTAGGAAAAATAAAACCTAAAACCAATAACCTAGAAAGGGCTATAAAAATGGGGGAAAACTAAACAAAACTAAGACAGATTTTATTAGCAGTAAAAGTGTTGAAAACAAAATATTGTTCAGAACCAGAAAATTAACTTAAATACAAAGAGAAGAAACTACCAACACATTTTTTAAAACCCTCAGAATTAGTGAGAAAGAAAATTAAAACAGATCATAATAAATGCCACTGCTTGACACTTTTAGGTCTTACAAAGCTAAACTAAGTTTTTATATTCTTTCCTGAATTTGATAAGAGTTTTTCTCATTAAAAGTTTCTCTCAAGAACTTTGATAATTCATTTTATTCTCTCCCCCGAGTTTTAGTCTTCTAAGTCTCTACTGTTTTTCCACCTAACATATAAATAAGTGTCTACATGTTCAGTACCAATAGTTTCCAGTGAGACAAGCCAGTACATTTCTTTCTTATGGGAATACCTTCCCTGTTCACTTTAGAGTTTGCTTCTAGAGTCCTTCCTGCATAAATCCATCTTTCTGTGTTATTCAAATAAACAATCAGGGAAATCCTAAACTGAGATTGACCTTCAGAAGGCAACTGACAGATAAATACATATTCTCTAACATAAATTCAATCACCTCCTCCTCCCCACTGCAGCAACGAACTGTCTCCCAAACAAATGTAGATGTTGCAGAGATATTTCAACCTTGGCAACCAGGGCATCCTGGATCCCAGTAAAGCAGCAACAGTTGATTTTGTAGCCATGGAATGATTCTGCATCTGATCCCTGTCAGGATAACAGAGGGTCTTATTTAGTCTCTTGCTTTGGTCCTTCTAAGTAGGTACTGTTTTCTGTTTACTTATAGTCTAGCTTTAGGCCCTAGGACAATGCTGAACATACTGTCACTAGCCCTGGTACCAGACAGGATCAGGGGCCCTGGAATATTTACAGTTTCCCTTATTCTGCTTCCATAAAAAAAATGGACAGTCTGAATGAAGAAAATCAAGGGCCAGCTGGCTAAAAACACAACTGGCAGCAAGATGCTTGGGCCTCTTCCAAGAGCTGGTGTTTCAAGAGAGGCCATTTAAAGAGTAAATTCCAACTATCACAATAACTGTTCAGAACACTAGCTGTAAGACAAAGCAGACAAACCTTAGTCAAAACAATTTTCATTTCCAAAGTTTGGAACATATTACATGCCTCCTTTGCCCTAAAGAATTTACTAGTCTTGGAGTAAATCCCTTCAAATAGACAACTCTTTAAAACCACAATAAATGACAAATATGTACTGGACACCTTGAGAATGTTAAACAGATCTCATGTCATGGTGGCCAAAGTCTTATTTTTTGCTTATGTTCATTCATACAAAAATAATAAAATTGTTAAAGAATTGCGAAGAAGAAAAGAGAAACAAGAAATGATCTAAGAGTTCAGATGGAAAAATCTGGAAGCCAGCCAAACACTTAAACTAATTTGAGAGGTGATTAATATATTAGAAGGCCAACTGACAAAGACAGATTTTCTTTTTTTTAAGTGTTACTCTAACTTTTGTATTAAAAATGCAATAATCTTCCTGTGGAAGAGGTCAATCACAATGAAGCATTAGAAATCTAGCAGATAAATGCTATTTTTTTTTCTTGCGAGGCTCTGATATGAGCAACCACAGACTGACCATTATTTAATCCTGGAATCTCTGTTGGGTGCCAAATCAAAAAATATATACAGCACCATACTCAGAGAGATAAGTCTATAATTCAAACAACAGTGTACATTATGAGATCATCATTTTTTCAATCCCAGGAGCATGAACTTGAAAGTGATTTAGCAAAGCTGTCTCTTTTTTATACAAACACATACACACAGGAAAGATTAGAAAGAGAAAATGAAGAGAGACCCAGAGAAAAAAACCAAGGGGTTCAGCCAGGTAGGTGGTCCAGTGGGAGTCTTTCATGCTATAATCCTGGAACTAGATGTAGCCTGAGACCCCCTAGAAGGCGTTACCTCGATATAGGGCACGATCTTGCAGGAAAAGTCCTCCAGCAGCCACTTCTTGGTCAGCTCGTGGAAGATGACAAGTGGAAGGCAGAAGAAGATGATGAGAAAGTCCCAGAAGGCCAAGTTGGCCAAGAGGGAGTTGGAGATGCTCCGCATATAATAGTTATGACACACGATGCACATCACCGCCAGGTTGCCGATGATGCCAGTCCCAAAGATCACCACTGATAAACACATGACCGCGTAGGCTCCGTACGACTCCTGGGTCAGCGGGTAGAAGGGGTTCTTCAGTCTCACACGCCGGTTGGTGCTGTTCCCCCGGCGTGGACCCCCGCGCTCGTGGACATCTTCACCCGAGGATCCATTCTGGGGTAGCGCCCGGCCAGGGGGTGCGAGTGTCCTCCCTTCATGCCCCGCAGGTCCACTGACGGACTTGAGTGGGGGCTTGTGGTGGGAGCTCCGGAGTTTCCCAGCTCTCCTTGGCCAGTAAAAAAGATCGCTGGCTCCGGGTTCCGTTTTCACATTCTGCTCCTGACTACTCCAGGAAATGCTAGCCCCCCTAGAACTCCTCTCTTCTTCCCCTGAGGTCTGAAGGAGGAGTTGGAGGGCCACGGGGTTCCCTCTTCCTAACTCTCCAGGGTGCTCCTGACCCCGGGCACCTTTCCACTTCCAGGCGCCAGGTGCAGGTCCCGCGGG
>NW_022900916.1:41925636-41926780 GCF_012274545.1 Fukomys damarensis | reverse complement strand
CCTCCGCCCCTCCGCCCGCACCTGGGTCACCGCCCGTGGCTTCCCGGAGGTCCCAGGAGGGTGCTGCGCGCACCGCCGCCTCCGTCTCCTCCTGGTGCTCCCGAACTCGCAAAGCGTCTCCGGCAGGATGTTCCGGTCCCCAAGCATCCCTGTTGCGGCGTTGGGTCAGTACAGGTGGACAGCTCTCCCCAAGACACGTTTCGTTTCTGGGCACAGGTGCAAAACCGAGGGCAGAAGAGACAGAAATCTTGAGCAATAGCAGGAGCAGGAGCCGCGACGTGCGAGCCAGGAGCGTGCCCTGGTCCCTCATGGCTTGGCGAGGGCGCACCCGACAGCCTGGGTTGTCGTTTAGAACCCACACCTGCTGCCTAACTTGCTGCTGAGAGTTAGGCTCATGTCACCCACTCACCCACGCCTGGGCAGCGGGAAAACTGGGGGAGAGCGGGGGACGGGTCTTGGGGTCACACCCACCCTACAATCCTTCCTCCTTCGGCGTCCTGTGCATTTCTCAGCCAAATCCAATCCAAGCTCTGTGAACCCACAAGGGTAGGCGAGGGGATGGCTGCTCCGGGTGGCTGACCTTGAAAAGTTGCAACCAACACCTGATTGTTGATTAATGTTGCGACTGGGCGATGTCCGGAGGAAGCCCCAAGCTCCTCCCTGCCTTTGAGTAGTGGTTGCCTTCTTCGTAACAGTTGCTCTGCCTATTTACGTCCTCTCGATACTGCTTTATCCAGTTCCAAGCCGCGTCTCTAGGGAGAAAGAAAAACAAGTCCCCCTCCCCCAGATGAGTGGCAGTCACAATCCCGTCCCCTGATCGCTGGAAACAGGTTGCTGTCAGACGCAGGGCGGATGCGCCTGGAAAAGTCTTGTCCTACCGAACCCCAGTGACTTTAAGGGCTACTGATGTCAAGAAGAAACGATTCTAAACCCACAACCACTGTCAAAGTTGCTGGTCCAGCCGCTCAAAGATGACGAGGGGGCGGCACAGGCTGTAGAGTCGATTGCCCCAGCGCAGAAGGGAATCGCGCGGGGCACCGGGGGAAGAGGGCGCTGCCTCTCGGTGGACTGTGCAGCCGGCCAGAGCTCGTCCCTCGCAGGGAGGGCGCAGCCCCGGCGGAGCTTGTGGTGCCTGGAACCGCCG
>NW_022900916.1:41787512-41925445 GCF_012274545.1 Fukomys damarensis | reverse complement strand
CAGCCACTGCGCGCGCCCGTGCGCCCGAAGCTCCGCTGTTTGCCTCCTCCCTCTTCTCCTCCGAGTCCAAGGCGAGATTCTGGTTTGTGGGAGACGGGATCCCCTGGTGGTTTACCACTCATTAAACCCACGCACGTTTCATTCAAGCCATTCGGAGCGGCGAGGGAACGAGGGCGGAGGCGCGGAGCCTTGGCTGGTGGGCCGGGGGATGAACTCCCAGGTTAATTCCCCAGATGGAGGAACCAGCCTAACCGGTCCCGGGCGGGGCTGCGGGAGGGGAGCAGGGAGGAGTGGGGGACGGAAAGCTGGGGTGAGACCTGCCCGTCCTCCTGTGACCTCGAGGGGGCTGCGCATGCCCAGGCCTTAGACCTCAGGGAGTAGTAAGGTGAGGCGTTAAACTCCAGATATTCCCCAGGGCTGAGACCAGAGCTGAGAGGATTCATCCATGGAGAATGAGAGGGGGATGCAGAACAGGAGTAGCCAGGATGTACCACTGCCTTTATCACTGACTTAGGACGCATCCTACCGGGGGTTACTTCCAACCTCCCAGAGCACAAGAAGTTTTGTTTGGTGAAGAGAGAAATGACAGGAGGGGAGAATTCACTTCCACAGAACCCTTAGCAGGCTATGTCTTTCCAGCCTTTATACTATCCCCATCAGTCTGTCATAGCTGTCAGGATACAGCTGATAGGCAAATGTCAGACAAAATGATGAGAAAATGATAGAGGAAGAAATAAACAGTGCTGAAATGACAAAAATAAAGGCAACACATTTAGAGATACAAGAGAAAATATAGTGAAAACATGGTACATGTGGCTTTCCAAAGGACGTCTGAATCTTAATCCCTAATTCATGTGAATACAGGACTTGGCCAATGATCTAGAGATGGAAAGAATACCATGGGCTAACCGGGTGGGTACATTATAATCATAAGACTCCTTAGGAGGAAGCCAGTGGGTCAGGGGGTCACGTGAGCCATCTCTGGAAGAAGGAACAGGGAAAGAAAAAGCACTGGCCGCCATTGGAGACTTCTGATCTCCAGAACTATGCATTCAGGTTGTTTTATACCACTAAATTTGTGGTTGTTCATTTCAGCAGCCACGATAAGCTAACAAACAACTTATTCTTAAAATGTAGACATCATGGACAGCTTTATAAGAAAATAATCCCCCCCCAAAAAAAAGACCTCAGGAAGATTTTCAGAAATCTAAGTAAAATTACAACATTAAATGAGACAAATCATTTGTCAACATCCATCCAAGAAACCAGTGGACTTTAACATATCCCAAGGAATAAGCATCAGTTCAAAGTGTATGAAAGCCACCCGATTCATGTCATGAAAACAGAATAAATTTAATATCAAAATCAGAAAAAGAAAGAGGAAAAACATGAGCTAGTAACTCATATCCATTTATACCTTCATTTATTCATTTATACACATGAATTCTCTCAAACTTGTTAAATCATTAAAGAAATACTCTCCTCCAGTTACTTAAGGCAGAAAAATGAATAAAATAAAGTTCTGCTTTCACTGAATTTATATTCTCCTCGGAGAGACAGGCACTGAACAATAAATAAATAATATGACAAATGAGAAGTGCTATGGAGGAAAGAATGGAGAGTAAGGAACAGAATAATCGATAGGGAGAACCTGCACTAAAAGAAAGATACCAGTACAGCCTACCACATTTCAAGACTTTTATAGCTGTTTCGTTAAAAGTAACCTGGTATTAGTACAAGATGCCCAGATAGACCAATAAAGTAGGACAGAAAAAATGAACTGTACATTAACTTACGTGGGAATTTTAGAAAATAAGAGAACTGTCATTATAAATGATAGGAATGGTTGAACCAGTCAATAAATAATACAAGAGAAAGTTACCAATGCTGGTGGGAAAAAAATGAGCTTAAGTTTGTCTCTCCATACTATGTATATAAAGCTGAGGTCAAATTAAAGCTCTAAATATGAAAATTAAGTATTTAAAACTTTGAGGAGAAAATCTGGGGTGATATAGTTAGGATATTAAAGTAGGAAACCTTTCCTACATAAGATTCAAAGGGCAAAATTATGCAAGACAATAATGATCAATAACACTATCTTAATATTTTAAGATTCTGAACCAATAAGGAAGAAACAACTTGCAGTTAGACTGTGGCATAAAAGTTCAGTGAGATCTGGTTCTGCTACTTAGGAAAAGAAGAGCCTGGCTTCAGCTGGTCTTCTAAAAACACAGAATAATGGAGATCTTACAGAAATAGTATTTAATGTACATTTGTCAGAGCTGAGTTTGTCATCATAGCAAAATGACATGATGTCTTCTGAATGGGGCTTTCAAAGAAGTGATCCAGTCATCCTGTGTCTAATCATACAGTGTTTGGGGACATGTCTCTGAGCCTGAGAAGCAGGTCATGGACCCTAGGAATGGTGTGGTCTTGAGGTGATTTATTACTATGTCATCTTCTTTCAAATAAGCCATATTCCACAGAGCTCTTTATAATTGTAATCTTATTCTGTAACCCAGACAAAAAGATTGGTACCCAATACCTACAAAAACATCTATAAGTTGACATGAAAAATAAGTTGAAAATTTCTAGTTAAAAAGTGATGGGCAAATGTTTGCTTTATTTTTTTCATAGCAGTAAGACTTTAAAAAAATACTTTCTTTGTTAATGTCTACTTGCATTGTACTGAAATAAAGTTTTTTTTTAAAGTGATGGACAAAGAATGAGACCAGAATTTCACAAAAGAGAAAATTCAGATGTTTTAGTCACTTTCTTGTTGAAAGAGAAATTTAATTTGGCTCACTTTAGAGAATTCAGTCCATGCTTAGCTGGCTCTAAGGGATAAACATCATGGTAGAAGGGTGTGACAGAGAAAAACTGCTCTCCTCATGGCAGTCAGGAAAGAGAGGGAGAAGGGGGGAGCCAAAAGCAAGAAAATACCCTTCCAGGTCATGCCCTGCTGACCTGCCCTTTCCAAGTAGGCCCCATCTCCCAACATCACATTCTGCACATATATCACTCCAACGATCCAATAACCTTCCAAAAGCCCCACTCTCAACACATGAGACTTTGGGAGGACACTTTTTTTGGTTGTTTGAGACAAGGTCATGCTATAGTTCAGGCTGGCTTTTAGCTCACTAGGTAGCCCAGGCTGGCCTTGAACTCGCAGGGATCCTCCTGCCTCATCCTCCAGAGTGCTGGGATTACAGGCGTGTGCTACCATGCCCAGCTTGGGGGACATTTTAGATCTATGTCATGTGACCAATAAAATGAGGAAAGATCCTTAATCTTACAAATAAATTAATTTCACAATCTCAATCTTATAGATTAAAACACTGATGAAAGAGAACAATATTCAACAGTATGAGAGGAAAGGAAATAAGAACTTTCATGTTCTGTTGTTGAAGGAAATAATTTGCCAATACTTTACAAGTGTTGAAAGTTTATATTCTATGAACCTGAATTACTGCTTATAAATATAAACCCTAGTGGAGCTCTTGCATGTGGCACAAGGAAACCTCCACACTTGCTTTTAAGAATAAAAAGGGATAGAAACAAAACAAATGTCAATCAAAAAAGGAATGGGAAATATAATTACAGTGTATTTCAAAACGGAACAAATACAACTTGTATATATCTAACCAGACTAAATCACAGAATCATAAACAGGAAAAAAGCAGTTTATCTCTATTGTTCTACTCTTTGTAAAACGCTTAAAATGCACAAAAAACAAGTTACATAATATGTCATGGTATCTGAATGGAACAAATGCACATCAACTCCAGACTATTAATCATGTTATGAAAGAGAGAAATGGGGATGAGGTGGGAAGAGGCTTTCATTATAGCTTCAGTATTTTGTTCCTTTAAAAAGAATTCACGATAGGTGTGGTGGCACAGGCCTATAATCCCAGCGCTCCTGAAGGGAGGAGCTTTGATCATTTCAGCCCAACCTGAGCAATTTAAAGACTTAGCAAAATCCTGTCTGAAAATAAAATAATTAAGAAATGCTTTTGATGTAGTTTAATGCAAAAGCCCTGAGTTCAGTTTCCCCTGGAGAGAATGCAGAAAGACCTCTGGGTTATCTCCTAACAGGGGGAAAAATGTTGCCAAAAAATGTTAATACTTTTCCCCTCTTATTTCATTAGCATGGCGTTTGGGTTAGGCGTGTCAGTTATTTTCCTATTCCTTTTACTCTGGACATTTTAAATGTAACACTTATTTCCATCCCGATCCAAGGAGGAATTAAAATCAAATTTGAACAGGGAAAAAAATATCTGAACATCCTTCCTAGATGCTCCTATGCAAATTTCACGTTTGGCCTGAGCTGGGTATTATTCTCAAAGCAGGGGGCTAATGTAATCAAGGACCCAGCTTTCAAGAGTCCTTTACAAAAATGCCCGAAGCAGGACTGGCTGTGTTTCTTTGAGATGACACCTCCTTATTCTTATACTTAAGTAGCCTCCTCACACTGTATAATGAAACCTTGCTACTTGGATGGCTGCCATGTTCTGGCTCCTTAAGTAAAAACCATAAAAAACAAACAAACAAACAAACAAACAAAAACACAGGGACCTCGAGCCATACTATCAGGGTTTTTGCACAATTATTTTTCATTTTACAAATACAATTTTCTTCATTTTTAAAATAAGGATACTTATACCTGCCTTCAGCTGTGCCTACTTAAGGTGTTAAGTACATATGAAGATTTCATAAAGTGTAAAATATGAATTGTTGTTACTTTAAATTTTTTTTTTTTTTGGTTTTTTGAGACAGGGTCTCACTATGTAGTTGAGACTGACCCAGAATTCACTATATAGCCCAGGCTGGTCTCTAACTCACAGCGATCCTCCTGCCTCGGCCTCCCAAGTGCTGGGATTACAGGCGTGTACCACCACACCCCACTGTTGTTACTTTTAGTACTTCAAGTATTTGTGGTTTTTAGCAAAAATTAAATGCCATTAAGAACATGCAAGTCTCAAAGGAGATTATGTTTGATAAAATTCTAAATTAATAACTTTATATAACAATGTATAGTTCATTCACCACAAAAAAAGAAAAAACAAGTGTCTTTCAGATCTTTTCCTAAGATTATCTCAAAGCTGCTATAATTTTTAAATAGAAATAATTACAATTCATCCATTTCTGTAGTTTTTACTTTAAAAGTATAGATCAGAGAAGAAGTTACCCAATCATTTTCTGGTTTAGAGGTCATTTATCTGTGCAGACTGAAACATGGATTCTTCTGTGTCGGCATTTCACAGGGTTTATATTACATAACATTTATTTTTTTTTTTTTATACAAAGAGAACATGTAAATTATTACCTGTCTTGGCATTTTGGTGAAATCTGTTATACTCCATCTAGTGTTTGGTGTACTGAAATAAGGCACATTACAGATTGAAAAAAAATGTCCATTTCAACTTTTAAGGTACATCATTGAACAGGAGAGATTTTACCCAGTGGTCAATTCACTTCTCAAACAATTAGACTTTTTTTTTTTTAACTTTCAGAGAATTCAAAAGGACCACATTTCAAAAAGACATTGTACTTTGTAATCAGTAGATAATTATTTTCTGAGACTCAAAATGCACCATTTTATTAGACAGTTCTCCTTTGCGAACCTCTCCATCCCTGAATTTCTAATTGTTCTGAATTCCTACATTACCCACCTATTCTGTCTCATACATATGAGAGCCTTATGAGATGGAATGGGAGTAAATGGCACTGTTAAGAATATCTTCAGTGGTGCCACACCTGCCTGGCAAGCGCAGGGTCCTGAGTTCAATTCCTGGTACAAAGAAATAAAAAGGGTTATATCTATTTTAAAAACCAAATATTAAAATCAAAGTATTTAAATTTAAAAATGAAACAATACTTAAAATAGTTCTTACTTTATGGCAGTAAAAATGCAATTTGAGGGCTGCACGAAATATGTTTAGATAACATTTGGAGAGGTTACAGAATATTGTATAGCCAAACCTTTAAAAAAAAATTGTAAAGAATGTGGAATGCAAAAGGAAGCAAAACTGAAGATATATTAACATGTGTATATCTAAACATTCCACACCTTTCTTAGCTTTTTGAGCATGTAAATGTTGACAAAACACAGCTCCACCTGTTTGATGAAAATCCATTGAGAAGCACAATTTAATACTCAGCATTCAGCCAATAATGATATACCAGGAGACCAGGACTTCTTCAGCTCGGCTTTTCAAATAATGTATGTTCTCTAACAATTATATTACTTTAATTTGTGGTTTTGTAAATAATCATAATAACCAGAACTTTCCAAGGATCATCCAGAGGAAATGTAACATAAAAAAGGACATCCCCTCTCTTGTTATTTGGAGCCAAGCTGTATGTTTTGTCAATAAAATTCCTTCAATAACTCTCCCAAAAAATATATACCATTCTATTCTTTTGTTGCTCCATCTCTGACCAAACATTATGGTTTAAATCAGTTTTCTGAGAAATGTTGATACTAGATGTTATGCAAGTAGAAAAACAAGTCAAACCAAACTATACAAATACCATACATTGCTTAAAATAGCAAATGTCAGTATATTTGAATGAATCTTTAGCAATCTGACTCTAATGCCATTTTTCTACAGAAAGAGCTAGTAAAGAGGACCGGGCATTTCTATAAGAAAAATAAAGGTGTGAGAAGAGATTTTAAAAGAGAATACACCATTGATTTGGCTCTCTTGACAACCTATTAAATTTTGGCTCCAGCAAGGAAATCAATTCAATGGACACATCTAAACCTTGAGTCCTGGCACTTTTAGTAATTATTTCCTTGATCCATAGTTGAAAAATAAGTGGTATCAAAATAAGGTTGCTTTGTGAGGCTTTTGCTTTGAGGTTTATAAAACTCTATCCTACAAAGTGGTCAACAAAAAATAACTTTTTGAGTATGGCCTTCTGATTTGTTTGCATTCAAATTTTAGGATCTTTTGCAGAGAATATTTTGTCTGTTGCGATTAAGTTCCAAAAGAGAATAAAAATACTGCTTGTTCTTGGGAGGAAATCTGCACTATATTTATTTTTAACCCCCTCAGCAGAATATGGAGAGGTTATGACTGGGTATTTTCATCACAACAAAATAATCTGCCTGCCTAGAAAAGCTTGAATGATAAAATTGATACCATTTTAAGATTTGACGGACAACAATCAAATTTGGATACCTAAGGTTACTACTAGAAGGTAGACCTTTAGAAATAGGAAGAAGACTAGGTGGAGAGGGCAAGAGAGTTAAATAATGAGGATAATATTATATGCATGTACCAATATACCAAAATAATCATTATTCCATACCACTAATAGTCATCACCATCAATAATAATGATAATAATAAAAATAATGATAGATCACTAATTTCTAGTGTTTTCATCTTTGGATTTCCATTGTACTCATCCTATACTCATCTATGGAATGCATTTTTAGAAGTAGTGTCCTGCTCCTTTTTCTGTGACCTCAATATCTTTCCTAGAATATTCATCAGTAGAAGCTAGAAAAGCTTTTACTTAGACTCTCGGACAATAAGTGAATTTTTTCCTCTTATGTTAGAGAAACAATATGTCATAATATGACCAAGGACTTTAATGATCTACCTTTTAAGGAAACTCCTCCTGGTGACTGCAAGGTATCAGAAGTGTGACCTCTTCTGGGCAGTGTAGGGCAGAGGACTTTCCATGATTTCTAGTTGCCTTTGAACTCACTGGGGGGAAAAAAAAAGACTCATTTGATCCTGACATGACTGATGTTACTATAAATATTGCACCTTAAAAATGAATTTTATTTGTAAAGTTAGAGAATTTGACAGCTAAAAAGAAGTTAAGGATCAAAAATCCAGCAACGCATTTGTTTTACGAACAAGGAAACTGACCTGACTGGCTGAAGTTATTTGTACTGTATTATGTGGTTCAGCAGAAAGAGTGAAGGTGAGGAGCACCTAGTTAGCGGTTCAGAGAGGCTTCCTGAAGGAGGGGGACAGAGCTCGATATTGAAATGGAAAAGACCATCTTGCAAATAGAAGAATAGACTCCAGCAAAGATTGGAAGAGAAAAAGGATGTCATATATGGAACTAAAAGCAATTCATGTTCTAGGAATAATGTTGGCTAATTTCCACTTTTTTAAAAGATTGCCATCTGTGATAGTTGTCATACGTCAACTTGACTGAAGAAAAAACCATCCAGCAGATTAGTAGATTTTTGGTATGTCTGTGGATGATTAACATGAAAGTTGGTAAACTGAGAGGGGAAATCCCAGCCCAGATGTAGGTGGCATCCAATTTGTAGCTTAGACAAAATAAAAAGAGAGAAAAGAAGGAAGTGTTTCCGTTTCTTCAGAGGAGCTTGGATCTTCGCCATTGCCTTTGCATAGTGATGCACAGTTTCTTCAGGCTTCTGATGCAGGCTCACCAGCATGTCAATGCACCCTCTTTGCTTTTCTGACACAGACTTGCCCCAGTGACTCTGCAGTGAACTTCCAGATCTTTGACTTTCAACTGCTACTACTTCCTCCTGCTCTCAAACACTCAGATGACCATGTTGGATCCTTTCATCTGTGATCCAGCAGACAACCATTGAGATTTAATTCTTATTCCGTAAGCCTATTAATAAATCCCTTGTATAATCATACATACATTTTATATTGAATCTGTCCCTCTAGAGAACCTTAAGTAATAAACTATCCTAGTTTTTAAAGGAGTGCTTAAGTATGTCATTAACTGGCTCATTATTTTAAGTCCAATAATTACTGGTGTAGATTAATCTCTTTATTCAATGATACTTTCTGCCTACTGTGTACCAGCTCCTGTGTTTTGTGCATTAGATATATATAGTGAGCAAAGCAGGAACAGCTCATCTTCTGAAGGAATTTACACTGTAATAGAGAATTTGATTAAGAAAAAAAGGAATTTAATTAAATTAATAGTGAAAAAAATTACTTGTGTTCATCAGTCAGTATTTACTAGAGAAACCAATAGAACACACGATACATAGATATGTATAAGAATTTATTTATTTTTTTTCCTCATGGAGTTTATTGGTACATTTTAGGTATACACTAGACTTACATTCATTATTGGGATCTTGTACCTTTACATGACAGGTCTTGGTCTCATTTTTTCCCCTTGTCCCTGCCCTCCCTTCACCCCCTCCTCCCCTCCCCCTTTACAAACACTTCATTTCCACTTTTTCATTTTCTCCTATTTTTTTCTTTTGCTTTATTCCCTTTCTCCTACCCTTCCCACCTTCCTTACACCTTTAGCCCTTTTCTTCCCATTTCACAATGTCAGTTATCTCATTAGGATCTTATGTACTATTACAGTTTATTCACACCAGAGAAACTATTTGGTATTTACACATGTGTGACTTATTTATTTCACTTAGAAGAATTTACAAGATTAGCTTACAGTAGCCACCCACAGGGTCGGATGAGGAGGAGTCCAGAGGGTCTCTCTGCACACTGGAGACTGAAGGATTCAAAGTTCTGGAGCACACTGTAGTGTCCTGTGGATGTGTATATCAGGAGGCTGATGCATCTGCCCTGGAAGGCTGAAGGGTCTGTGTCAGAAGGCTGTGTCTGCACTGGAAGACAAAGACTGGAGCTCCTCCAAAGGAACAGAAGGGAACTCGATCTTTCTCATTTCCCTTTATAACAGTCAGGCAAAGAGCAGCCCTAGGGCGAATCTCCCATCCCCTAAGGTAGCTGAGCCGATTTGGCTAAGCTACTCTGAGCCAAACTTCTCAAGTTGACACAATCCCTCACCGTCACACTGTGTAACAGGAGCTGTAGGAAGACATAAGGAGATATTACACAGTCTAGGAAGGGGGCCAAAGCAGATATACTTAAAGAGGAAAGTTTTACATTGAGGCCTGTGGGCAAATATGGGAGGCCAGAGGAGGTGGGGAGAGTTGGTCTTACCAATGACACTAGGAAAAAGCTAAGGTTCAACCTGATGAGCTTAAAAAGGAGGCAGTAGTGCAGAGCGTCTGGGAATAGTATTGAAAATAGCAGAAGGAAGTGATTGGTCAGAGAATCAAGAAAGGGACACTTCATGAATGAACTTAAAGACACTGAAGTACCGACTTCAATGAAGTCTAACAGAATATGCTCCAGGAATAACAGGAAAGTAAAGGGAAGTACAGGAAATTAATCTGAGCCATGATCTGTCCTTTGTCTCTGTGTCCTTTAGCACTGAGCTTTTTCCTTTCTCTCTTCATCCCAACTCCCTTTGCATCTCAAATATTTGATAAAACACATCTGCCAAAACTTTATGCACTGACAAGTCTGTCATTAGGAGATAAAGGAAGGCCTTCTTTTTCTAGTTTCAGTATCTGAGGAAGGGACCCAACATGGTCAGACCATATGTGGGCCTCTCACTTGTGGTCAGAGGAAATGTGCAAATTGAAGCAGCACCCAGCATTTTGAGACACCTCACAGCTACATTATGCAGAAAAGTGAGTTCACAGAACAACTGTGCAGACTTTTCCCAGCATGAAAAGAGGAAAAGCCATGTGTTCACTTCCTTGACTCAGAACATTGTTGAAAAGATGAAAAGGTACATACAATCAAAGAGCAAGTGACACAAAACTGGGGCTCAGTAAGATTGTTGTGTAACTGACTTGTTTATCAGTTAAATAGCAATGAAGAGATAGAAGCCATTCCAAGGACCCCTTGTTGAGACTTCACACTAACAAGAGAACTAGGACCCAATCTGTCCCTAGCACACTTTTCTGGGAAGTGAGAACACACCAAAAATGCAGTGTTCTATCTAGTCTTTGTCAGATTGACCAAAGATTGGCCAATGAGTCCAAAACCCAAAACTTTTCCACCTGGGACAGAAACAAAGAGCATGAAGAGTAGCTCCACTTTAGACTAAACATGGGAGCTGTTAGTAATGTGTTTCCAATAAGGATAAAGACACATAGTGAAGTCTTTATAGCTACAATGAAAAATGAAGGAGTTTCAGAAAGAGGAGCTCACCAGGACATCAGAGAATGATTCTGTGCCTGTGATCCAGCTGCCTCTCAGGTTTTGATTTATGTTGAATTGTGATTTAATTACTTATGAATGACTTCTTCACTGTTCATACCCACTCATGCCCACAGATATCTTACTATGATTTTATTTACTTCAATTAACCGGATATAAGAAAAAAAGTTTTGAATACTATCACTGCAAACCTTGGAGAATGACTGCAAGTAGATCCTCAATAAGAACAGAGTTTCTACACAATTATAAACTCTTTTAGATCTTAGAGCGTCTTATCTTTGGGAAGCTTTTGCTTTCTTTACACCCCATGCATGCCTTTATACATGAACAGATTTCTCTTTAGGCCAAATAAAGGAGAAGGGAAAGAAAGTAATAGCTTTCACACCTCTACCTGCTAATTTGTCCAAGATCAGTTTGAAGCCTAAGGTTCCCATGGATTTGTTACAGGACGGTGAGTTGTATTTGTCCCCTTTGACATGGAAGAAAAATACACAATAAAAAAATCTGTGCCTATGCTTTTTAGTTCTGGAGAACTGTTTTACCTGACTCTAGCACAGAATATGGAAGGTGGGTAGTGAAAGCATTTATCCTCTCTGGGTTTGAGATGAAGAGGAAGGAAGCAAGTGTAATACTCAAGAAAGACTTGCAGATCACACAAAAGAGAAAAAAGTGATGAAAAGATCAACCAACCAACATCCACCAAATGCCATCCTGCATGAGGCATTATCTGGGGTGTTCGACAAAGTAAACCAAGCCAAGGCAGTATTTTCTTGTTTTTATTTTTGTTTCATTCCATTTTATTTTATTTTTTAAAACGATTGACTGATATACAAAATTTGTGTGTATTTATGGAGTTCCAAGTGATGTTTCAAAACATGTAGACTTCATGTAGTGTTCAAATTAGAGATAGCATTTCTATCTTCATTAATGTTTATAATTTCTTTATGGGGAAAGCATTAAAAATCCTTTCTTCTAGTTTTTAAAATTACACAATATATTTTCACTATCTATAGAAACCATAGTGTACAATGACACACCAAGATCTTGTTTCTCCTGCTTAATTGAAATTCAGCACCCACTGATCAGCCTTGCCCCACCGCTTCCTCCCCTATACTCTCTCCAACCTCTGGTTAAGTGAGTTTACTCTCAACTCTCATGAAAGTCTGCAGATGAGTGAGATTGTGCAGTACTTGTATTTCTGCCAGGGCTGTTCTTCATTTTGAGTTATTTATCATCTAAAACTGGACTTCAGAATTATACACAGGACTTTGGGGCAAAACTGATGCAAGCCATTTCTATTACTAACAAGTTCTATGATTCCTTTAATTTCAGGTACCATTTGACAAAAGCAATGCAGAGTTTTGTTGTTTGAAGACTACAGCAATTCGGGTGAAGTGTTAACGTGGTTGGCTTTGGGGTCCACCCTGGCAGTATGGGTAGAGCCCACTTGCAGATACGTTTAGGTGGGTCGTGAAAGCATGGCCTTAGGGTCTAGTTCTGTTCTTGACCTTTCTTCTCTGGCACTGTTTTCCCGTGCTGCTTCCAGCCACCATGAACTGAAAATCTTTGCTTTGTGCCCTTTCACTATGATGCCTCCACCTTGGAGCCAGCTGGCCACACACTGAACCCCATGAAACTATGAGCCAAATCAAATCTCCTCTTTTGAATTGTGGGCGTTGGGTACTCTGGCTCAGCGAAGGAAATGTTTCCTAATACAAAGACATGTTATTTCTGTTTTGTAATTGCTTATAAAGAAACTGCTGTAATTTTCATTATTAATGGAAATATGCTTACATGTATTTGAAATTTGTCACTGTAGTTGGGGAAACTACGCTGGTTGTGGTGAGGCACTCCTGAATCCCAGCACTTGGAAGGCTGAGACAGGAGTAAATAGTAAGACTCTGTTTCAAAAATAAGAAAACTGAAGAACATACACTTAGGAAGAAAATATTCCCCCAGACCACCACTTAGATCAAAATTACTACACTTTACTCAGATACCTGTGAATTCTACAATCTTGAAAAGATGCCTCATTATAATCCTAACTTTTTCATGAACTACAGAGCAGGTTAGTCTTTGAGTTGTCTCTAATCTTTCTGTATTTATACATCCTTATTTGGAGATAATTAAAGCAATTTTGAATTATATGATATTAAAAAAATAATAAGTATTTTAAATATCCAGACAATTTGCATATCAGTGGTTTCTACCTTTTACATTATTTATAAAAATCTTTTGCAGAGGTCATTTATGTGACAAAAGAAAATCTAGAAACTCTAGTTTTAGTTCCAACATTGGCATTTATATTCATAAGTTATAACAAGAAAAATGGCTCATTGTAAAAGCTTAGAGTTATATTTTATATATTACATGCAACATTAGCTAAAAACATAGACTCTGTTTAAAGCGATTGTGTCGTAATTGGTTTATGCATTAAAGAATATTGTGCATTAAGAGGGATTGCAGAAATGATTGAATATTTATAGCGATATTCCAGCTAGTGCATTGTGTGCATGTGTGTTATTTTCAAATTCCTTTGATAAACATGTTGTTCTTAACATAAGGAGAATGTAAATTTTTTCAAGAAAATTGTTCAGTTAGACTTAACCAGTCTGTGCACTGTCCAGTCACAGATAGGCTACACAGTAGCAAACTCGGGCACTTTTGTAGTCAACCCTTTCCTTCAAACTTGCTGCCTACAAATGTCAAAATCATTTGTGCTTCTTCCTTTATCTGTGAAAGCCAGTTGTACTTGTCACTGTGATTATGTAAATCAATGTTACATAAAGAGAGATGATGTGATTAGGAAAAATAAAGAGTTGTTCTTTAAATGTTTCATAAACACTGCTAAATTAGCAGCTAGAGTGAAAATTATAAAATATTGTGATAAAAAGTTAAAAATTCTTATATCTTTATAAAGTTCTTATTCTCCTGAGACATAGACTAGAAATATAACTATGTTATGGGTGTGGTTTGTACAAGAACATACTCATTCAACCAGCACTAGTCATGTTCTTAGCGTCCTCTCAAAAGATTGGTGACTAAATAACAATAATATGGTTTCATATTAAAAATAAGGAAGTTAGGTATATATTAATCATTTTAATAATTCCTCACTGTCACTTTTTTAAATTATGCAACAATTTATAAATTCTAATAAAGTTAGATAAGAAAATCTCTCTTACCACTTTATTTATAGAAAGGTGTGTTTACATTTAGCTTCTTTCAAACTACATCTTCTATTTAAACCTCAAACCTTTCTATTCCACTCAGTTCCTTCTTTAATGATCAACAAAGTGTAGATATACCTCAACTATAACAACCTGAAAGAAAATAACCTGAACAATTATATATACCCATTAACAAATCTACCTTCATTTCTGTCTGTTGTTCTAATTCCTATACTGTCATTTTTATAGATAATTCATTGTTTGGTCAAATCTATTCATTTATACAATTGTGTGATTCCTATGTAGAACATAAGATTATTACTGTAGTTTATTGTTTTTAAAAAGTATGCCTCAACGAAATGAAATAGTCTTACTAAATGAAGTGATGTGTGAAGAAAAAAAATACCTATGCAACTATTTTAAATGCTTATTAATTCAGCAAACATTCACTATTTTTATGCAAAAGACAGTACAGTGTAGGTATATAAAAAAGTAACAAAAAAATCTTGCATAAGGAAGCCTATTGTCCTAGCTACAATGAAAGTTTCTTTTGATAATTTTAAACCAAGAAGTATAAAATAGACTATGTAAAAGGGGAAGTGAAAGCCAATAGTATAGCTTAAATGATCTTAGATGAAAATGTTTTCCCCTCAAAATTATGAGAGCAAATGAGTTAACTTTAAAGAGATAGGCACAAAAAAATGATCTTAGGAAAATGTTTTCCCCTCAAAATTATGAGAGCAAATGAGTTAACTTTAAAGAGATAGGCACAAAAATTTGAAATGTCAGAGGACATTCTAAGGCTTTAGACAAAAGTTTGTGGTTTTAATCTACAGTCAACAATTTGAAAATCCTTCTTGGTTTTCATTAAAATCTGTACATTGAGACCATCCCTGACATCTTTCTCACAGCATGTCTTCTCAATGCATGACTGCTGATGACAGCATTTGCTCTTGAGCCTGCCCTGTAGGAGAGATGAATACTGGGGTGGGGAACTTTCTCTAACAGCAGACCTGCCATAGCTGATCTGTCAGGATGAGTCAGACAGGCATTTTACTCCCAGAGGTTGGCAAGAAAACCATCAAAATTCACAACATGCAAACATTTACATTGAAAGCTCTTGGCAAATTAGTAAATTACTCTACAGAATTGAGAGCAAGGGTAGATATTCATTGCAGTCTTTCAGTTTCAACATTCCAAACACATAAATTATGCCATTGATATGTCTTCAGATTATTCAGTTCCATCAGCATATGAGCTTGTAACACTGCTCTTTTTTTTTTCATTTTTTTCTACAATTATTTATCAAGTTTCTTCTACTCTAAATTGCATCGTAGGCACTGTAGAATGTAATGGTGGGCAGAAACTGATGAGGACTCTTTCTTACCAAGCTCAGTTAAATGGAGATGGGAAGGCAGCATAGTAATTGTGTCAACATAAGCAAATGTAAATCACAATGGAGACAAATCTGATGAAGGAGAGTTATGTGATGCTTGGACTCTGATTCCTTCTTCCCATTCACAAGGTTGAACACGGTTTCTATAAGGAAGTTCTCAAGAACTCTTAGGTGTTAACTATTCACCAACAAGAGGGACACAAATTCCAGGCAGAGGAAACACCCATGTCCAAAGACACTGTGGTAGGAGAAAATGTGATCAGTTAAGAGAATGAAAGGACGTCCTTGAGGTCAAAGCAGAGTGTGCCAACCTGCAGTGACATGATATCTGGGAGGTAGTGCCTGAAGGGATTATAGGTATGATAGAGTTTTAATTTTTCAGGAGAGATATATAAAATCAATGAAGTTTTTAAGCTAGGGATGTGTGAGTGTGTGTGTGTGTGTGTGTGCTGGTGGTGGGAGTGTCCTGCTGTTTGAGTGGCATGACATAATCGATTACTTATGTCTCTTTCACCAATTTACAGCTCACCTTGCTGACAGTTTCTGCATAGGTAAGAGTAATATGGGTTGAACATAAAGTGGTTTTCCATCTAGACTGTGGAAAGCACAAATGTAGTTTAATATACGAGTAAATGTTACACAAGTTCATATAAAATCACAATCAAATTTTTCTGTTTTCATAGATAACAAGCAGAATAGATTTTTTAAATATAGTGGACTCATTTGGAAATACTATAATTTGTTATTCTTATAAGGAGAGTCAAAAGAAAGCTTGATCTGACTACAACCAATAAAATATTTGAATAATCACCTTAAAACACATACAATGACTTTCCTAAGCAATGTAATGAATAGAATATTTAATATTCACCAATATTGGTTACATGCAAAAGTAAGTAGTGTCATTTCTGGGGGAAATTTAGGATATACTACATGCAGAAGAGGTTAGGAACACAAAACTTCTGAATAAACATTGAATAGAAAACACCAAATAATGCAGTGCATGATAATATGCACAATAAAAATAACTTGCTGTTATTAGTGAAATTAGCAATAAATAGAACTCATGTCATAAGATATTATCTCTTAAAGTCAGTTTAGTAATATTATACCTGTATAATTTTGGATAAAGTTGCACATGTCTCAGAATTCCAGTTTTTAGCTAACTCCACATGATATGCTGAATGCTTTCAGCATTTCCAAATTGCATCTTTGTGAGCTAGTTGTTTGCAAGAAGGGTCCTCATGGAGCTGAAAGCCCAGGCCTGCTGAAGCCTGATCCTGGGAAATAGAGCCTCATTTCATCCCACCCATATGTAAACACTTGGGAAGGTGCTAATTTTGTTTTGCACTAGTTATTTGCACCTAGTGAGGAGGCGCAGACATGTACCCAGAGTCTCCCAAGCAGCTGGTTGATATCAGAAAGATGTGTGTGTGTGTGTGTGTGTATGTGTGTGTGTGTGTGTGTAGTTATCTCCTGCTTTCTGTAACTCTTTTGTGATTTTTCTCTCTAAATTTTCTAACCATTTGCCATTAAAACCTCCTATCTTTTCGTTCATTTGCATTACTATTCATTATGTCAATTCAGGAATTATTACATTCACTTTAGAAATGATGAAACTGAGGCTCTGAATAATATAACCACTCATTTGCATGAAGAACAGTAAGGCTGAGATTCTGATAAACCCATCTGTGCCTCTGAAGAGTGAGGGGGGGGCCACTGGCTTTGGCCTTGGATTATGTCAGTTCTTCCCTAGGTCTCCAGCTTGTCAACCAACACTGCATATTTTGAATTTGCCAGGTTCTAGAATTGTACAGTGCAGTCTACAAATTTAGAGTAAAAAAAGCATGGAATAGGAAAATCATGTGGACAGGCTCTGGATTTTTTCATTTACCGTTCCTTCACTCATTTATCAAATACTAAGATTCCATAACTGCAGTCATCATTCCAGGAACTGAGGGTGAGGTGAGGAAAGGCGATGAAACGTTCCTCTTAGCTTCTTCCATTTTCATGCAATAGATAGAGAATACATAACTAAACAAGTAAACAAAACAGTGAACCAGCTACTTTCAGAAAGGAGCAGTTATTATTAGGAAAAATATGAGAAGATATTGTAGAAAGTTCTTAGATTAGGTGAACAGGGAATGCTCTCTAGAAGAGCTGTTTGTTTATGTAGCAAGTTGGATGGACATAAAGAGCCTATTGTGCCAGGACCTGGAAAAAGAGCATATCAGATAGAAGAAGCAAGTGCAAAGGCCCTGAGGTGGGATAGCATTTACTTAGAGGTCTTTCTAGAAATTACTTATCCTCTCTGAGCCATAATTTGTAAAGTAGGAGTGATAAGAAGTTCTTGCAAACTTTCAAACTTAGAGATGATGTTCAGAATATCAAAGGTGCAATTGTGGCATATCATAGATACTTAAGAAGGCAATGTTTACTGTATTTTAAGAGACATTTACATTGTTTGGCTAGATTATATCATATATCATCTGAGAACAATGAAAAAATCCATCAATTTGACCGCCCACAGAGGTAGAGGTACATTTCTATTCTAAATTTTGATTGTGCTTGGCATTTTGGTACATGTTTGTAAACCCAGAACTTGGGAGACCTTAAGGCAGGAGGATTGCTGTGAATTCAAGGCCAGCCTGAACTACACAGCAAGACACTAAGTCAACCAATCAATCAGTTTATTTATTTTAATCTTAATGAGGGGAAATGCTGTGACTTTTAACCACTGTGTTTTACCCTTGAAAGTATAGTTCAATGTCTGGCTTTTTGTGAATAGTAAAGAAAGAGTTGTCAAAAAAAATGAGGAAGGGTAGGGGAAAGGAAATAAGGGAAAAATGTGAAAAAAAGGAAAAATGGAAACAAAGTCTTTGTAAATAGGGAAGGGTAAAGGGGATGAAGGGAGGGCAGGGGAATGGGGAAAAAATAAAAACCAAGATACAACATGTAAAGGTACAAGATCCCAATGATAAATGTTACTGTATTTTTTGCTTTAAATGTACCAATAAACTTAAGGAAAAAAATGAATATTTGAATGAATGTTTCTTGTTCACCAAGATTCCAATGGGAAACATAAAACACACTCAAACTAGGATAATTTGAGGAGAGCTCATATATCAAAGATCTAATTAGGAGGTGTAGGCAGGATTCTGGGGAAGTGAAGGTAACATTGCAAGAACCCCAGCTACAGTGACACAGAGAAGAGGCTACCGGATTGTAAAGAGTAGACCAAGCTGAACAGAGCTGCAACCTTCCTCCTCTGCCCTTCCACGATTCCCCCTGTGCTAATCCTTAGGTCAGGGTACAGGGTCTCCATTTTGTTTCAACAGCTTTATTGAGATGCAATCAATATACAAACATCTCCCACTTTTAATGTATACTGTTTGATGGGCTTGTACCCATACCCACGAAACCATTACCATGAGCAACAAAATTACCACATTTCTGTTGATAGAATTCACACACATTAGCATGCAGGGTGTTCAACAGCAGAAAAAAGTTAAGCATGGATCTAAAAGGGCATGCAGAAGACAGATGGCACTGTGGTCTCAGTACCACTGCACAGATCCAACCAGCTGAGTGATAATTCGTAGGTGCAGACACAAAGTCACATGCCTACGAACATTACATACTATCACACACTTCCTGAAGACTTGATGTTTAAAAGAGCTCCACAGATACAATTATAATTATCCAGTTTTGCAATGAGAACAGAAATATAACATTTTGTTATGCACATACCATACCTTAAACAGATCCATTACATCCTGCTCTCAATAATGAGAAAGAAAAGAGATAAAATCAGGGAGGATACAAATGACTCTGAAAGGCAGGCAGAAAAACCAGAAAGATGATATATAAAAAAATGTGGATAAGGAGACATCCAGGCAGGGAACAATAGCATGTCCCTTCAGAGACACGGGGAAGGGAAGGGGAAGTGAGGCAGAGGAGGAGGAGGAAGAGAAGGGAAAGGAGAAAAAGGATAAGAAAGAGGCCACAGCAGCTGCAAAAGACACATCCCTGGACTCAACGAATAAATGAGCTACAGCGGGAGCTGTTCAGGCTGAAGGCAAAACTTCAGCAGTTAAATTTGAAAAGATAGTGGAAAAAGAATTCTTAGAAAAATGAATGCAATAGTTTCTGAAAAAAATTATACTCGATCTGCTGGCTTAAGTAATTAATGCTCTTTATTCAATTTGGAAATGAAAAAATATTGTTTCCATGGAACAAAAATTTCTTACATAACAATGGTTTTTTTTCTTTCAACTCAAGAAACTTGAAAGAAACTCTCCTATGAGAAAACTAGAGGAGAATTATTACTAGCTCATCACTCCAAAACTTTTTCTTCTTTTTGTTTTATTTTCTATTTTGCCATACTGCCTTATCTGGCAATGTGTATTTACCATCTATGTCTATGTTTGTACCTATCATATAGATACTATTTTCTATCTATTATTGATTATATCTAGATGTGCCACAAAAGCCTCATTTGTTTAGAGCTGGGGCTTTTGGAAGGAGATTGACTTATGGGAGGCTATTGCTTATTCACTGTGAGGAGGTGGGACCTGTTCTGGAAGCCAGGTAGCTGAGTGCCTAACCTAGAGGGCAAACTTTCCTTCTCATCTGCTTCCCCCTAGTGCCGTGGGATGGGCAACTTCCCTGGCCCAGGCCTTTCCACCATGCTATTTTTGCCTTTAAATCTACCAAACACAAACTAAAACTTCTCAAACTGTGAGCCAAAATAAGCCTTTGTTCCTTTAAGTTGTGGATGTCAGGTATTCTGACCCAGCAACAAGAAAAGTAACCAAGACACTATCTATGCAGATAAAGGTGTAGAAACATACGTACATACATATGTATACCTTAATTTTTGTAAATATTTTATACTGTGAATGATATTTATACCTCTGACTTTTATATCGGCTATGCCCCATCCTGAACATCTGACACCCCTGTAGCCTGAGACTTGGAGTCTGGAATAAGCACTATACTGATAGATAACAATCAACAATGAGCACAGGATCTGGATTCTCTAGGGCCCATGCCATCTCCTTAGCCAGAGATTTCAGTTGAATATCTAGATGTGAATTTACCAATGTTATTTGGGTCCCATTTTCCCGACTTTCTTAAAAACATACATACTCCCACCAATTATCTTGTAAATGTCAGATCTATTGAAAGATATAATTTCGATATAACTTATTTATGAGAACAAATTTAATATCAATTATCAAAATTCACTATCTACATTACATTGAGTTTTAGTCCATTGCTGGAATCAAGAAATGTTCAGAGGCTTGCTAAAAGGAATAGCAGAAATCTTGTGCTTTCGGCATTAATGACAGTGGCTGGGATAAAACGAGCATCTCAAAGCTTCTCTAATGTAGCACACATAATATGAATTCATAAGGTGGGACTAAAAAGTTAGTTCTTTTAAAAATATACCCAATGTGGTATGGTCATTTTGTAGATAGACTTAAGGCTGGAGAAAAGCAATGATCACTGTCCGTGTCAATTAAACAAATAGATACTTCTATAAAATAGATAACTATTAGAAAAGAGGAGAGACTACTGGTAACTACACTGCCAATTTTAGCAGAGTAAAAATAATGCAGGAGGGTTTTAGCCATTGAGTTCCCCCAAACACACAGGCAAAACCATACTTTAAGGAGAGCAGAGGCAGTTCAATGCTTTGAACTTCCAAAGAGCATAAATTTTGATTTTGTATTTCAGAATTCTTAAAAGATAGGTGAAAGAACAGATTCAGGATCTACAATCAAAGCCCATCTATATTCAGAGTCGTGGCATCTTCCACTTCTTTAGGACTTGGGGCCCAAATCAGCAACCTTAATCTCCTGGGAACCTGGTCAGAGGGCCCTAGAGGGATCAGTATCATTTGGCCCTGGTCACCGTTGAGATGGTTGGCTGGGAGCCAATTGCATGGATTTACTGAGCTGAAACCCCTTCTTTTTCAGATCTGATTGGACACAATAACTGTAGAATTCCCCCAGAACTATTTGGAGTCTCTGAAAATCTCTGCAGATTTGAGAAAGGACCTCCCACCATCAGCTGTGACTGAACTAATTATGTTTCTCACAGTCTCCAAATAAGTATTTGCCAGGATGCTGCTTGAACTTGCACTGTTTTTTTCTGACTGGCCTAGCTTCTCACAACTTGAGTTATTTTCAGAGGATTAGTCGGAATTCCGTAGGGAAGAGCTCCCTCATCTGCCTTGTCTGAGGTACTGCTTCTGTGTACAGCTCCAGGAAGGACTCATTAACTGCCACTGGCAGCCACACTGTTTAACTTGATTGCACGAAGTTCCCACTTTAGTTTAGCTGAATCTTTTCTATATTTACAGTCCTTGATCTGGAAGTCCAAGTTTTATACAAAAACAAACCACATACATTATAGATTACATATTTATACAAAAAATATAATTTGCACATCTACTAGAGCTTTTCTTTGGAAAAACAACAATTATTTCATATGAGCTTTTGGTATGAATAGAAATCTGTTTGTGATTTATGTATACTTCCAATTCTGAGGCTGTTACAGAGAAAATTGTGGCATTTAATCAGCATACAAATATGCTTATGCATGATTTAAAATGAATTTTGAAAGATGTGTGAGTACTAAATATTAAAATTTAAAGTTTGAGCCTTTTAAGGAAAATAAAACTATGGAAAGATGTGCTTACCCATAAAAGTAGTATTGAAATGAGGAATTTTAATGAATACTTGCCAGAATGAAGCATTTTACTAACAGAAGCAATATCAAACATGAATACTCAGACTGCTAGAACTCTTCTCAGAACCTCACTTGTTACCTCCATCAACATACTGTTGAATTTTTTCTTATCTTATTCAGTTTATTGGTACTTTTTAAGTATACAGTACAGTTACATTTATCACCAGGATCTTATACCCTTACATGACAGGTCTTGGTTCGCATTTTTTTCCCACACCCCTACCTTCTCTTCGCTCCCTCTCCCTCCCCTATTTACAAAGATTTTGTTTCCTTTTTTTCCCTTTGTCATATTTTTTCTTGTCCCTTATTTTCTTTCCTCTACCCTTCACACTTCCCCTACACCTTAAGCCCTTTTCTTCCTATTTCACATTATCATTTATACAATTTGGATCTCATTTACACTTTTAGTTTTTCACACCAGAGAAACTTTTCCGTATTTACACGTGTATCTTATTTATTTCATTTAAGATTATGGCTTCGATATGCACCCATAATCCTATGAATGACTCTAGTTTCTCATTAGTTATGGCTGAGTAGTACTCCATTTACTTTTGAATTATTAATTCCAGTCAATAGAGCTTAAAATATCTCATCAGAATTAAAATTAGTATACCTGACTATTCTCAGAATTATTTTCTCTATTCACAAATATCTGAAAATGCACCACAATTTCTGAATCTCAAAAACAAAATTCTTTACACCTCTGTTAGAAATTTTACAAGGTTTAAATAAAAGGAAATAATTACTATGAAAAACCATGTAATGAAAATACAGATTGGTCATTAAAGTAATTTTCAGTAATGCCACTGGTGTGTTGTTTAATTTTCATCATTCATTTGTAAATTTGTATGAATTAACATTTATCTTAACATTTATCATGTGTTCCATGAATATTATTATTATGTACTAGTCATTGTGCTGATATTTTTATAGTTTTTAACCCCTCTAAATTATGGGATTTCCAGAAAAATGTAGTCAACTGAAGCTAAGAGGATTAAATAACTAGATCAAACTCCATTCCCAGGAAGTAGTGGATCTGTTTTCAATCCAGGTGTGGCTCTAGATCCCAAGGAATAACTAATATTTGGTATATATCAGACTAAATCATTTACTTATGCTTTCTCCCACAATTCTTTGCCATTTCCTTGGTGTACCAATACTGAATGAATATCGTGTGGAACTCAAGTGATAGTTAACAGATACAGGGTCATGCTGACAATGCTTTAAAAAAATGAGTCCAGAAGGTGAAATATACTTTTTGATGTGAGAGACTACAGAAAGTCAAGGATAAGTAGCAGATTAGTGAATAATCTAGGAAGAGATCACAAACAACAGCTTCAGAGAAGCAGTACAATGTAAACAGAATGGGATGGGTGTGAGAAAATTTAGAATATATATTAGAGAAATGTAGTTATAAAGTGAAGAAGAAAAATGAAGCACGGACTTTATTCTGGATCCAGGGAGGTCTTGAGAATCCAGGGCTGCAACACATGGCAGACTCTCCAAACCAGGGAAGACATTCACCATCTCCATGAGTGCTGCTATTTGTAAGCCTTTAACTTCTTCAGTTGTCAACCACTAATGCTTATCTAGGTCCACAGCATCATCATGTCCTGCTTCTGTGGACTTAGCTGACCTCTCAGCACACGACTCACTGTTTCTCTCTCTTGGATCCAGAAGACATCATTTCTCTGGGCCAAAAATGGAGCGCAGAAGTCATACAGGCAGAATAACCATTACTCTCTTCATCATGCACACAAACACAAAGACACAGGCAGACACACAAGCACACATGCTAATGAGCTATAAAGGAAAAGAACACATAGGAATTGGAATTCAAAGGCAGTATACAACCTGAATTTAAAGGGGCCACATAACTAGAATTCAAAAGGATTATATAACTGGAGTTCAAAAGGGCGGTATACCAGTGAATCAGTAGAGGTCAAATGAGGTAGAATGATCCCAATGATGTAGCTACAAAGTAAGAGCAACTGCTGTGCTATTGAGCTTTCCCCCTGGGAGATCTGGCAAGCTACAGGAAACCTTCACTGAAGCAAAACCGAAGCAAACTTTCTTCTGCCTCTTTCTATGAGTAAGACAGGCAGATCCATTTGTTAGGATAGCATTTAGTCTATAGAAACCCCTTTTCCTTACCGCTGTCATCTCCTGACCTGGTAATTCCCTTTCATTCACTGAAGCCTTCAGTATCCAACTCACAGTCTTCATCTCTGCCTCCATTTCCTTGTAACATTTTCAAAAATTGTGCAGAAGTCAATTCAGTGCTTCATCTTCTGCCTCTCTGGCTTTTTAAATTTTTCTCCAACCCTTTTAATTTATTTTTAACTAAGTTTATTAGTACATTTTAAGTATACAATATAGTTATATTAATCATTCGGATCTTGTACCCTTACATGACTCATCTTGGTTCTTACTTTCCCCCATTCCCCAGCCTTCTCTTCACCCCCTCCACCCTTCCCTATTTACAAAGACATTGTTTCCATGTTTTTCCTTTTATCATATTTTTTCTATTCCCTTTTTATCTTTCCCCTACCCCTCCATTTCCTCTCCTCTTTTAGACCTTTTTTTACACAATATCAGTTATGCATTTTGATCCTTATTTACACTTTTAGTTTTTCACACCAGAGAAACTATTCAGTATTTACACAGGTGTGTTTTATTAATTTCACTGAAGGGTATGACCTCAATGTTCATCCACTTAGCTGTAGATGTCTCTAGTTTCTAGTTCTTTATGGCTGAGTAGTACTCAATTTTATGAAAGAAAATCTTTATGCAGTCTCCAATTGATGGGCAATTGGGCTGCTTCCAAGTTTTAGCTATTATAAGCTGTGCTGCTATAAACATGGGTGAATACATATCACTGTGGTATGATTCTTTTAATTCTTTTGGGAAGACACCCAGCAGGGGAATAGCTGGTCAAACAGGACTTCTAATCCTAGTTGTTTGAGGTATCTCCATGTTGATTTCCACAGTGGTTGCATCAGAGCCGCCTAGGCCACCAGAGCAGTCCCCACCAGGGCCTCTCAGCCACCAGCGGATGGGTGAGGACCGGAAGCAAGAGGGTGCCTCCAGCGCCAATCCAGAGCATTCCCCTTCCCTGCGTCTGGCCTCCTGATTGTGCCTGTACCTGGATCCACACTGCAGAGGCACAGGGCATCTTAACGGACATTGTCCTGAGCTCTAAAAGAGCAGAAGTAGTAAAGAAGTAAAGTAGTAAAGAACAGTAAAAGGGCCTTACACCTTCCAATTCCACGTCCCCATCCCAAAGGGTAAAGTTACTATATTGAACAGCTTATTTAATATAAACATATTTTGGACTAGTTCTCGATTCTAATTTATTTCAATGGTTGTCATTTTTGAAGCTGTACTTGATTCTATTGTTGCTGATTGTGTCACTTGGGCTACTGTTGTGATTGATCTCACCAGTTACCTTTCCTGGTATAATGAAAATGAGATTGCCCCAGGGTCACTAGAGACTCAAAACCTTGAGACCAGCTGGAAGACACCTTTGAAAAGCAATCCTCCCTGTCTTTCTGTCTCCAGAGCTCTGCAGCTCCTTCAGCTTCAGCGATGGCTTCTCCATGCTCCACCCTGTAATTCTAACTTCAGAGATGCATTTTTGTGTGCAAATTCTCCTTCTTCCAGCTTTCTCACTCTGTTACTGTCATTAAACATGATTTTTTACTTCAGAGTGATCTCAGTTCTCTTGAATCCATTTATATGAACACTTTTTGAGATTCATATCCTAGTCCAATCCCAAAGGAAGGAGTTTGTATTCTAAAGTTTATAATTCTGCCTCTTAAATGTTTCAGAACCCTTGCTCATGTCTCTGTTCCCATTGTCCCCGTGCTAGTTTCAGGCCCGGCTATCTCTCACATGGATTGCCTCAAAAAATATCCTCACTGGTCTTACTGACCCATGCGTCCAAACTCACCCAAAACACTTTCTCTTCATTGCAGTCAGAATGAACATTTTATAATGCAAATCTGACCATACCTTTTCTCTTTTGGAAATACTTCAAAGACTTTTAGTGGCCTCTGGTATAAACTAGAAACTCATAAACGTAACTTGTACACTGTCCATTCTCACAGACCCCTATCTTTTAACCTCACATCACCTGACTCCATATTTCAAGTGGGCTGAGTTACTTTGGGTTCATTAAGTTTTCCGCACTCTCCCTCACCTACACATGTTTATTCCTCCTTCTGATACATTTTTTGTTCTGCATCCTTTTCTTCCTTCACTAATCATTCATCAAGACTCAGCTTTGAGATCACATCTTTCAGGAAGCTTTCC
The DNA here is from genome assembly GCF_012274545.1 of Fukomys damarensis. Lineage (NCBI taxonomy): Eukaryota > Metazoa > Chordata > Mammalia > Rodentia > Bathyergidae > Fukomys > Fukomys damarensis. The sequence continues at coordinate 41,898,802 of NW_022900916.1, read as the reverse complement.
CTCAATGCTGTCTGAATTATTTCTAATATGCTTAAAATTCGTAATCATTGTACTTAACACAATATCTCATAATTGTTTCTCTAATTGTGTGCAACCTTTGTTCAGTTGACCTATGCAAACACAGCCTATCACAGAGCCTAAAACAGATTGGCTACTCAAAAAATTGAAGCAATACAAGAGAAAAATGCCCTCTCAGGTAGTATAATGTAGATAATTTAGGCATAACCTTAAATCAGGGTTCTAATTGAGAAATTAGAGTATTTCCATCAGATTATATACTTGGAGAATATGGAACTTTATCTTTCACTCTGGAAGGTTACTGAAAAATAACCAGTGTTTCCAAAATTATTAGAAATTGTTATATTAAACTAAATATATGGATTTATAATTTATTAAATCTATACATTTTAAGCATTAAGATTTGCACATGTAATCTCCACATTCACAACTTTAAATTGTTTTTCTGATTTCAAATCAATATTTTTGAATAGTCTCCCTCTGTTTTTTGCCTCAACATAACAGAAGATGATATTTTTGGGGGGCTGGGGTACTGGGGATCGAACTTGCACCTTTGCGCTTTCAAGGCAGGCAGCGGAACCACTGAGCCAAATCCCGGCCCAGGAAGATGACATTTTGAGACATAAGCAACAAGTTTAGATCAAGTTCCCATGACTTGGTTGATGGTGTACTTCAGGGCTCATTGGTCTCTCTAGATTTTTTGACAGATTTTCCACCTTTCTGATAGCACTGGCCCTATATAAATATCTGCCACCGATTCTCTCATTAAAACCTCAATGCCAATTTTTTTCAAGCCATAAATGTGTGAGTTGACAGAGTATTTAGTGTTTTTTTTAGGGGGGTGGTGATGGGGCCTTTGACTTAAACTTCTTGATTTTTAAAGCAATTTATAGATAATTGGGCTGGAGGTTGTGCTTAGTGGTGCCAGTCCCTGCCTGGCGAGTACAAGGACCTGAGTTCAATCCCTGGATCTGCCAAAAATAAATAAATTTACTTAATTATAAATAAATAAATAGTAGATAATTACCGCCTTTGTTATAAAATTTATCAGTCTAGTGTTTTTCCGTTTGACCTAAAATACTAGAGCTTAACAGTATGATTCTATTTACTCTGCACTGTTGTCACATATTTCAAATTTAGATGCATTAGTTGGCAATAGAACCCTATAATATTTGCATTAAAATATAGTTGTCTTTTAGAGAAATTAAAAGGAAAATATATTATTTTAGGTCTACCCACACATTTATCTTTTCTTTTTGCCCTTGAATCTTTCCTGGACATCTAAGTTCCCCAGACTTTAGGATTCTGAATACAAAACAAAACAATAACAAAAAAAGTCCATTGCATTCCTCATGGTACAGGTTTTCTGGTAGCAAATCATCTGCTTTAATTTATTTTAAAAGTCTTATTTTGTCTTTCTTATTGAAAAGATATTCTTTCTGAAGGTAGAATTCTGAATTGAGGGAACTTTCAGTACTGTACAAATTTTGCTTCATTGCTCCTCTGTTCTCCACTATATTTGGTGCAAAATGAGTCATTTTTGAGTGATTCATAATCAAAAGTGATTCATAAAATCAAAAGTGAATCAAAAGTGATTCATAAACATCTGCCACACCCTTCACCCAACACAGACGTATAACCTCTAGTTTTTAATTTTTTACACTTTTGGTTATCAGCAATTTGATCATGATGCACATACTTCTGGTTTTCTATGTATTAATTTAACTAAAGATCCTCTGAGGTTTTTAAATGTGAAGCTTATGAACTTTTTGCCAATTTGAAGAATTTAAAATTATATCTTCAATTTCTATTTTCCCATTTTTTCTCTCTCCTTGTCAGGTTAGATTCCACATATATCTACGTTAGACTGCTTGACATAACTCACGTAACTTTGAATGTTTCTTGTCTTGATTTTTGTCTTTTCGATCTTTTCTCTCTATGTTCTTCACATTGGTTATTTTTTAAAATTCATTAAGTTTATTGGTACAGGAGAATGGGGGAAATGGATATTATTTTTATCTCCCTTAAAGTTCAGCTATTTCTTCTGTGATCTCCAATGTAGTGTTATGAGTATAATGTGGTATCTTTATTTCAGATATTTTAATTTTCAGCTCTAGAATTTGTATTAATTTTTTTATTGCTTGTATTTCTATGATGAGATTCTCTACATATTCATCCAGTATGACATTCTTTGCTTCTGGTCCTTAGATAGTTATAATTGTGGCTTATGGATGTTATCAGCCAATTCCAGCATATAATTTGCCTCCGGATTTATTTGCCTGTTTCTATTAAACTGCTTTTTTTTTTTGACCAGGGATTGAACTCAGGACCTTGTGCTTACTCGGCAGGTCCTATGCCACTGAGTTACATCCCCAGCCCTAAACTGCTTTTCTTCTTTTTTTTTCTTTTTATTGAGTTTATTGGTACATTTTAGGTATACAGTACAGTTACATTCATCATTGGGATCTTGTACTTTTACATTACAGGTCTTGGTTCTCATTTTTTCCCCTTGTCCCTGCCCTCCCTTCACCGCCCCCCCTTGCTTTACTTCTTGATACAGTGTCACAGTTTTATTTTATGTATTTATAGTTACTATGCTCTAGACATGGTGGTTTATACTTTGGAGTGATGCTGGATTCAATTATTGTTTTCTGAGAGTAATTGATTTTTTTTCTGCTAGCACATTTTTTAATTAACAGATGTTCATCTTTAACTTGTCAAGGTTTACTTTTACATATTGTTGAAGAAGATTAATTTTTAGATTGTCCATATCTTTAAGGAAAATCCCATAGGGCAAATCCTGTGATACAGTCTTTAATTTAAAAGTACGGTTGGGCTGGGGTTTTAGTTCAGTGGTTCTGCTGCCTGCCTCACAAAAGCAAGGACCGGGGTTCAATCCCCAGTACCAAAAATTTAAAAATAAATAAGAGTATGGTGTTTCAAAGGAAAACCCAAAGTGTTTACGAAACCCTTTAACTTTTCCTGACTATAGTCTGAGTATTTGCCTTCCCTGAAGCGGGCAGCCTCTAAAATCTTTTTGGATCCTTTTAAATTTCCAAGCTACAGCTTCCCACTGAGCCCTTTGGATTCTTCTTTAGATTTACATAGGCATCAAGAGTGTGAGAGAAATTTATACCTTGGAGCTCCAATCTCTATAACTTTTTCCCTACCCAAGAGAAATTCTTAACTACTTTGGGAAGGCCCAAATTCTGTCCTTTGGCAACTCAAACCAAAAATACTGCAATTTTCTGCTTGAGTTCTTGCTTCCCTTTGCTACACCAAGTAACATACAACAGCAAAGTAAGTGCAGTTTCTCTGTGTGCAGGTTCAAATTCTTTGTTTGGTTATTCTTTGGTGCCTTCATGTTTTCTGTCAGATTTTAATGTTACCTGAGTGAGGGGAGGAAGGAATGTTAATGGACTTTAAACAACCCCACAATTACACATTATGTTTATATGTCTGGCTCGCTGATTAATTTTAAAATAAAGCCCCTCTGTATTTCATTTATCAAACAAATATTTACCAGTGGAACAAGTTCAATGTACTAGACATTCTTCCAGACCATTGACAATGCAACAGTGAGCAAAACATGAATTCCTCATCTTCAAGGAACTTAAATTCTTTAAACAACCCCACAATTACACATTATGTTTATATGTCTGGCTCGCTGATTAATTTTAAAATAAAGCCCCTCTGTATTTCATTTATCAAACAAATATTTACCAGTGGAACAAGTTCAATGTACTAGACATTCTTCCAGACCATTGACAATGCAACAGTGAGCAAAACATGAATTCCTCATCTTCAAGGAACTTAAATTTTAGTAAAAAAGGATTATTAGAGGAAAGAAGACTCTCTAAAGACTGCCATGTGAGCAGAGACCTCAGTAGGAGGAAGCCATTACGGGAATATTTGAAGAAAGTCTGCTATAGGCTGAAGAAGCAACAGTAAACTCAAAGATTTTAAGAAGGCATTTTGTGATATGTTCTAGAAATAAGAGTGTTGGTACATCTGGAATGAAATAACATACGGTAGCTAGAGAAGCCATTCCAGCCAGATCACAGAGAGCTTTGTAAAGAGCGTGTATTTTTATGAATGTGATAGAAGGGCAGCTCTGAGTAAGGATTTATATAATCTTGTAAATACTGAGAAGCAATCACCATAGCTTTGATTTGGAGAATAGGTGGGAAAGGAGTGTAATGATTTCCCCCTGATCACTCATGAATAGATTGGGGAATACAGCACTGCAGATGCAGCAACAAGATGCTAGCTGGTCGCTTTGGTGTTTACATTGATGTTTCAATTTATGTTCAGAACAGCAGCATCTGCTACCACTGAAGAATCAATCTCAGCCTCCACCTCAGAAGTACTGAATAATACTCTTATTTTTCTTGTTAGAATATCTGTTTCCACCTAATAAAACCTTACCAATCATTTAAGGCCATATCCATCAGAATACATTACCAGGAAGATGTGAGTTGCTTTGTTCGTTAGTGTTATCCTCCACTCATCTAAGGAGTCAACACAGGAGGGAACGCTGAACTACAGCACATGTTCTATTTCTTGACAGGTTTGATGTTACCTTCCAGAAAACAGTCACAAAAGTTTTGTATGTAAGTATATATGTAGGTAATGAAGGGCAGATCTGCCTGTTAGTTGATACTGTGTGGTTCTTTCCTATCTCTCTTTCCATAAAGCCTGACTCTCACTCCATCCAAACTCCTTAGTTCCATGTGCAAATCCATAACAACTGCTGTAATCTTTTACTTTACAAGCTGTTTTGACATTGGTCATTCATAAACTTGGAAGAAAATACTCCAGCAGAAAGAAGTAGCAGCTTCTGATTTAAAATTTTATTTTAAAATGAATACTAACATAACACAGAGATGATAAATATGAGATATTTATTTTCAAGAAATGTGCTTCCTCTTTGGTCTTCAGTATTAAAATTGCAGTTGTTTTCCAGTAAAGATAGTAAGATATTAATTTTCAGGATTTCTTAGAAAAGATTAATGATTGATAGCTAACAAATAACTATATTATTTGAAAAGAAAAATAAGTGCTTGATTATAGTGAATGTTTAGGAAAATATTTTAGATATTATATTGCTTAATAACATGCCAATAATTGACAAAATATTGATATAGCTGTTTATTCCTCTCCTTCCTTCAAATGATTTAAAGTAAATATTTTAAAAATAAAAATCATTCCAAAAAAAGTAAAAATATAAGCAGCAAGAAAAACATATGGTGTCATTTAAATCACAACAGGAGCTACTCTGTCAACTAATATTGTACCATAATTCACAGATATTTTATTCTGAGTAATTGATTTGTAATAATTGTAAAAAGTACAATGGGTAGCAAGCTGATTTTTCTGAAATACTATATATTAAAACCAATGATGAAACTATCTTTTAATTCCATAATTGCATTTCATCAGAGACACATTAAAGTTTCTCATTTGAACTCATCACCTCATAGTCCCAAGTACTCATTCCTGATGACCCCTACTGGTTCACGCATGCTCTGAATCTGCCCTTTCTCCTACTTTCCGCCACTCAGTTCCTGCCCTTTCTGGGGTCGGCACTTAGTCCTGACTTACCTCATCCACATGCTCGCTCTCATGGGTCCATTCCATTAAACAAACCTGTATTGAGCATCCATTTTGCACTATTACTATGATAAGAACCAGGGATTGCAATATAGAAAGGTGACACTATGTATTCGCTATCCTTAAAAGAATTTATTGGAAGACAGAGGTTATCAAAAATGATTATCACCACTATCACTGAATATACCAAGTAGCATTGAACACAGTGCTGTTAGGAGAGAGAGCTACTGAGCCTACCTTTATTGGAGATTTGGTCATGGAAAGGATGAAAGAAAAGGTGACATGTGCAATAATCTTTGAAAGTTGACCAATCACTTGCCTGAAGACAGTGGAGAGGAGAGACAGAGGGCACACATGCTGGGCTGTGTGTGGGGGGCAAGCATCACCTGTTGCATTTGGAGAGCCTGGGAGCTCTGGTGAAGGGGAAGAGACACTATGAGGGGGACTAGCGGCTGACAAAGACCAAGAAACACTTTGTTACCAGGTTTTAGAGTTCCTTGCACATTATCTTAGGGGGGCTGAGCTCAGAGTCTTCCAGTGAAAGTATTTAAGCCTAGGAGGTGTGCTCTGATTTGTGTTTTCACCTAAATAGGGAATTTCTAGGGCCAGGGATTTAGCTCAGTGGTTCTGCTGCCTGCCTTGCAAGTGCAAGGGCCGGAGTTCAATCCCTGGTACCGATAAAAAAATAAATAAATAAATAGGGAATTTCTCTCCTTTTGTGTTTTGTACTACTTGTCACACATTACAGTGTTCCACACCTTTCCCTCCCCCAAAATCATAAACATCTTAAGTAAAAACAGAATCTTCTACCAACTTACAGCATCCCATGCCTATTTTGTCTATGAATATTTCTTAATTAATATATTCCAGTACTTGCTGAACCATCATAGCCTTCTGTACGAAAACAATTATTTTTTATTTCTAAAAAATCTTAATAATAAAAAATGTTGCTTTATCCAAAATCTATAGTGCTGTGAATTAATATGGGACATATGTGCAGAAAGTGAATAGAAATCAAACAGAAAATACTTCAGGCCAAGTCAAAAAATGTTTTTCTGTAATTAGTCTACACTAGGAATCCTTTCAGCAGGTCTATGTTAAGTCCTTGTTAGTGTAATTATTGTAATTTCAATTTATTTGAGAATTGTATGAGTATTCTCATACAGCCATGCAACATCTGCAATTTACTGACCATTTCCCTTTGATTTATATCTCACTTCTCAAGTTAACACTTAGCATCACTTAACTGTTCTCTGTATTTTCACTTTCATTAGCTCCATAGTTCTTTGTGTCTGTATACATAGAACTATGTATAAGAAGCAAGTACGAAGAAAAGAAATAAATATCTTAATTATCTTTGCACTACCATCTGTTGCAAAAGAATTCCCTATGGCTATCACTAAAGTACATTGCAAAGTGGCAACATAATTTTTTTCCCCAAAAAATAAGCTATGAAAAATGTGTCATTTTCTGAGTGTCCTGGTTGGTTCAAGAGCATGTAATAGTGGGTGAACGAGACAACTGTCACTGATTCCAGCTTCTGGAGGCTCTGACATCATCACTGTGTGCCATGCAGCTGATGTCTCACAGGATGACAGTCAGAGTACAGGGCAGGACAGTTCCATGCAAACCTAGACCTACTTCCCGAAACAACCTGAACAGCACACTCTCAGTGTCTCCCTTGGTCATGTTTTCCTTTTCAGCTCTGCTACACTGCTAGGGGATAATCTTGCAGTATGTATTTCCAAGCTCCAAATACTATCAGTTGCTAAGAGTGTAGGAGAGAAGAAGAAGCCAAAGCACCCCATCTTCTGCATTTGGCACTCACTACCATGTCTTTACAAAAGCTCACTGGGTTCCAAATTTCACACAGCAGGCCAAGCTCAGTTACCACCACACCTCCTGCTCTTTTGTCATTTCTTCCTCCTACATGTGGTGGGAGTTTTCTGCTTTGTTGATGTTTGGATAGCCTTGTTATCCTTCAGTTAGCTTCTGAACTTCTTCTGTTACCCCAAAATCCATTTCCTACATTCAATTCCTCATTTTAAGTACTCTTTTTTTTTTCTTTCCGGATCTCAAACAATTATACCTTGTTAATAGAGGGTCAGTAACACTGTTGCTTGAGGTCAGTGCCCTTTGATTACTCTGAATTTGATAATTACACATATACAAGCTGTTTATAAGAAAGGAAATTATAAAGTCATAAGTATTGCAGTTGTTGGAATAGATACAAAGCAAAAATTGGAAGATGTTCTACAGATTCAAATGGCTGAAACAGAAATCTTAGATTTATGGCCAAATGCTTCACTTAATCATTAAAAGAGATTTAAATTACAACACAGCATGATAGTTTTCTTAAGGTATTTGCATGATCCAGAAGTCTGAATACAATTCTTGAATCTTAAACAGATGGTTAGTTTGCAGGTAATTGAATACAAAGTCTCTCCAGAGACAAACCATAGCCTTTTCAGTGAATTGTTGATGTAGTAAAGAAGCCTGAAATAATTGTACAAGCCCCAGTTCAAAGAAGATTGGGAGCACGATATATAAAACGTCCGTCTCTCCCTTTCTTAAAGTGTTTATATTCTATTTGCTTAATTGGATTATGCGATTATATATCATTAACATTTTCATTTCTTTTTATAACCTATCCCACAATGCTTTTAACAGAGAGATGCTACAGTATGTTCGCTAACGTATGATTCAGTAAATACAAAAACATGAAGTATTTAGCTTTTAATTAACTGGAACACAATAGCTAAGCTCCACGATTTAAAGGAGAAGAGGTTTAGTTTGCCTCGCAGTTTCAGAGGTTTTCAGTCAGTCCATGGCTGGCTCCAAGGCAGGAACGTCACGGTGGAAAGACAGTGGAGTAAAGATGTTTGATTCACTGTGTTTGGAAAGCAAAGCAGAGCAACAGCGCCCAACAATAAAGGGCGAGAAAACAGACGTGGACCCCAAGGCCACAGCACCAAAATCCACTCAGACACACCCCGAAGCGGCTCCTCCAGGAGTCCCAGGGCAGAGCCACGGCCAGTCACGTTGAGCCTCCACCCCGACCACATCCCACCCCTGGCAGCGTCACACCTAAATACGTCACTTTAAACCACATGCAAGCCCTTAAATAAAATTTTGGAAGGAATAGGTTTTTCTGAGAGACCTAAGAGTGCTGTATGATAGGATAATGAATCATTATGGATAACTTTGAATTTATAAGTACAAAATGATCTTGTACAACAAAAAGTACAACAGCCATGCATAGTAAAAATAGCAAGCGACACAAATCAAAAAGAGGATGAGTTTTGTTTCCATTCATAATCATGGAAATGCCCTAGTAGGAAAATGGGAAGGAATGTGATACTGGCAAACGCATTTGAAAAGAATTTCAACCTCGGAGTCACGCGTGAGGAAGAGCTGGGCAGGCCCACGGGCCATGTGGTACTTGGTCCAGCAGTGGGTGTGAAGACGGACCTGGGGCGGCCCAGCCGGTGCTGAAGGCCTGGGGCATCTGGCCAGCTCAGCCGCTGCTGGAACTGAAATCCCTTCAGGAACAGCAGGTGGAGGGCTTCCAGATCCCTCGGCTGGATGAGTCTGACCTCTACAACTGGGAGGGGGCCAGACCCCGCAACACCCTCTATGAAGGTGGCTACTTCAAGGCACGTATTAAATTTCCTATTGACTACTCATATTCACCACCCACCTTCAGATTCTTGACCAAAATGTGCCACCCCATAAATGGAGAATGGATATGTATGCATTTCGATTCTTCGTCCACCTGTAGATGTCCCACGGAGTGGCGAACTGCCTTCGAAAGGTGAAATCCTACTCAGAATGTGAGGACTATCCTGTTAAGTGTAATCTCACGGCTGAAGGAGCCCAACACTTCTCCCCAGTCAATGAGGATGCTTCGATTATTTTCAGGAAATGGAGGGTTAGCAAAGGAAAAGACAACATGCTGAAATCATTAGGAAACACGAAACACAAAAGGATGGAGTGAAGGGCTCCACAGCCCTGGTGGGATATTGCATCAAAACTAAAGTGCCTTCTAATGACCACAGCTCAGATTTGCTTTATGATGACTTGTATGATGATGGCATTGCTGATGAAGAGGAAGAGGAAGAAGATGCCGACTGTTCTGACGAGGATGATTCTGCGATTGAGGAGTCGTGACGCGCTCCTTCAGGGGCCCTGTACTGCCCAGCCATCTCAGGCCAAAGGGAGGGGAGCGGGAGCAAGTTGGGGCCTAGCCCTTCAGCCAAAACCTACTCAACAGGGGGTGGGGAAAGAAGCACAGCTCCTGCTGACTCCCCTTATGGATCTCCGTTTGCTCCTATTCCCGGACCTCTACAGAATGTCTGAATTCTCTATTCTTCCATTACTGTATTGATTCTTTTTTTTTAAAGGCCCCCAAACTCCGGTCTCACTTTGTCTTTACAAAATGTTCACAGCAAAACATGGTTGGTCTGTTTTTAGATTCCTGCAGAAGTAAATAGTCTTTTTAAAACGTTTAATGTGTTTTAAAGCTGGGAACCCATTGGGAGTTCATAAGTGCTGCATACACCGGGTAGCAAGAGAAAATGGAAACATAATCCACAAACTTAAAAAAACGAAACAAAACATTTGCCAAGGTTTAGCTGCTCATTTACATTAGTGTGTGCACATCTGTTTAGCTCTTGGTGGTGAATTTTGTTTCTTTCCCTTCAAGGCTGGGATACAGTGGGCATCAGGGACTTACTTCTTGCTAAGCTTAATGAAATGTGCTCATCCAGCCTACACAATTTCTAACACGGAGGTTTCAGCTACTTTGAAGAGAGAAATCAGGTTTTGATTTTTTGGTTTTTTTAATTAATTGGGATTTAAACTCTGAAATAAATATTCATACTTTCCATAGGGAACAAAAAGCATTTCAACCTCACAGAAAATCAAATATAAGTAAAAGTGGGCTTCTTGTAGCTCATGACAATTATCATCATTAAATATTTTAATATAATTGACATTATTTGAATTCTAGCATTCCTATTCACTAGTTATACAAAACTAGCATGAACATTTCTGAACATATTTTTATCTTTTATTAATCCATCCAGTCACACAGATTCGAGCCAATCTCTGTTTCCCATATGTGTTAGCATGTTATCTATAATAAACATTTTGTATTTACCTCATGGCTGTTATGTGGATTAAATTAGTACATGTAAAATATTTAGCATAGGGACTGGAATGCTTAAGCATACCATTAATGGCAGATTAGAAAGACGTTTAAAGTTATAAATTGATTGGGAATAGATTCAGATAACCAAAATAAAAGTTTAAGCCCAGAGGGGTTTATGTTTAATTCAGAGCAAAGAGCCCAGTGATGGGAGAGGAAGTTAGTTCGGCTTCTTGAAACACTAAGTAGGGCTAGGGATTTAGCTCAGTGGTCTCCCCACCCCTACCTTGAAAGCACAGGCGTTCCATACCAGGTACCAAACAAACAAACAAACAAAAACACTCATAATAATATTCACCACTATCTTCATGGTGAAGCTTTCTTTATTCATACCTATCGCTTTCTGATGATACACTAATTCTGCAATTATCAATATCTGCATTCTGAGAGGGAAAAGAAGAAGGAACAAAAGTCATAAAATTTTGACCAGGTGCAAAGCTCATCCTCTTCTTTCTTTCAGGCAAGCAAATCTCCTACACAGCAGTTTCAGTATTGCCAGTGATCACTAGCTGAAATATTGCTACAGAGAAGGGATGTGTTTGCCAGAAATAGTAACAAATGAAAACAATTAAGAGACTTAGCAGTGGCTTTGACCTTTACGTTCTTTTTTTTTGGTACTGGGCATCGAACTCAGGACCTTGCACTTGTGAGTCAAGCAGCAGAACCACTGACTAAATCCGTGGTCCTTTATTGCTTTTTAATAAGAAAAGCTAATTATTAAAGAAAAAACGGATACAGTCATCACTACCCAACATTCTCCTACTCCCTCACATTCACCTACGGAATAGGGATAAAGAGGAAAATATGTTGTGAGGATGTTAGTATTTTAAAAACTCATTTTGGCACTTGAAGAATTTCATATATTTCCATGTCTGTATTGCCTTTAGTGTCTTAGTGGTGTGTGTGTGTGTGTGTGTGTGTGTGAGAGAAAGAAGAAAAGGAGGAACTAATCCATTGTACCACACATGTACATCTTCATTTCACTTATAAACTTTTTTGAGGAAAAAAGTAAAAAAAATTGCATATTATTAACTGATTTCTTTACTAAAGTTTCCTTCTGTTACAAATACCCATGTCAAGGACAAAGGTCTGAGGAATTTCACAACTAACCACGAAATAAAAATTGTCAAAAGTGGTGCTGCCACCTGCCTCACAAGTGGAAGGTCTTGAGTTCTACGCCTGGTACCAAAAAAAAAAAAAAAAAAAAAAAAAAAAAGAATTAGAAAAGATTATAGGATTTAGTTTCTCACACAAAATATTAAACTGATTTGTCTTAATCAGATAATCTCTCCCATTTAACCAAAGATTGTAATACTAGAAAATGACAACCTGGAGAAAAATCACAGCTTGGAAGTAAACAGTTAGGTACAGGAAAAATACCTCAGCAAATGTCACCTGTAGTGAAAAAGACATTTGATGAATGTAACTGTACTACATACCTAAAATGTACCAATAAACTCAATGAAAGAAAAAAAAAGAAAAAGACATAAAGAATTATCACAGACAGGAAAGAGCATCAAACTAGAATATTTCTGCCTTTGTTTATTTAAAATAAAATATCTATTAAAGCAACAGAGATTTTTTTATCTGATAGTACACATCCAAATAATACTTATTTTTATGCATTTGCTACTATGAAAGAAAGGCAAAGTTCGATATTTAAGAAGAAATTACAGATGATCATTGCTATTTTGATATAAATTGTGGAGGAAATTTAAAGGCCCAGTTAGTTAGTAATGGGCCTTAGTACTAGGTCTGAGTAATAAAAGGAGTCCAAAATAGCATGCTTTGCTAGTTACAGTTAAGCGAAGACAGAAAGATTATAATATATTTGTAATTATTTGCTAGGTCTCAGAGCCAAAATGACCTGAAGGAGCGCAGTGACATTTTAAGGTCATACATTGTGCACATTCCTTATGATGCAGAGGTGTGTGTCTCCGGAACAAGCCACACCGCATACCTGGTTTCCACAGACTATGGCCCAATGATGTCAGGAAGGGAGACATCCTTTAAAAAGCCTCCCTCCTTGGGCAAGACATGTTTTAGATTAGAACTGTTTGTTTGTCAGCGTCGTGCATGATTTAGATTAGAACTGTTTCTTTGTCAGCGTTGTGCCTGAATTTTTTACATGATGAAGGATTCCTGTGTGAGCCCTGACCATCTGAAAGGGAGGAAGACATTTTGCAATTCCAATGTAACCACTAAGGAAAATGTTCATAAGAACATAGTATCGTGTAGATAAAAAATTATAAACACAATAGTTCCCTGACCCCCAGGGGTAACTCTTGTGAGTGTAAAAGACATCGAAATTTCCACCTGATGTACTTTCATCTGGCACATTCTCCTGTAAACTGAGCCTGTTTGTTTTCCCTTTAATAGTCACAAATTCCAGTTCTCCCCTCACATAAAAACACCAACCCCAAACCAAAATGTACCTCTTTTTTGCTGTTGTTTGAGACAAGGTTTTGCTATGTGGTTGAGGCTGGCTTGGAACTTGTGAGAATCCTCCTGCCTCAGACTTCCAGTTGCTGAGATTATAGGTGTGCACCTGGCAAAGTGCCTCTCTTAAGGGCCTGCAGTCTTCTGAGTATGTACTCTTTCACTTCTTCCTCCTATGCCTTTTAACACATCATACGGATGTGTCCTGCGATTCTTTTCTGGGACATAAGTCAGCAAGCCTACTACCTGCCATGTGGGTGTGGCAAACTGTGGTCCCCATCACCTCTTTGGGAGACAGTCTTGGACTTCATATGGCTGGCACTTCAGAGTAGATCACAGTGTAAGCTAATGCTAGAATTATTTTACCACTAAATTATTTTACCACTAAAATATGTAAGTCCTCCTTACAGTTGTAAGAACATCTTTCCTAATAAATATTTCCATTCTTATTCAGAGTGATCTTGGCAATCATAGTGGTTTATGAATTATTGTTACAGAGCAGACATTTTTACATGGATATTGAATAAATGAAGAGAACTCCTTCCTAAATGAGCGATGTACATGACTCAGTACAATTCACTGTTGAATACAGTTCTCGTGAAGATTCAACTTTCAGATAAAGTTTCCCTGAACTCATTTGAATCTATTTCTGGATTTCAACTTTAAGACAAATCCTAGTTTTCTAACAAACATAGGTGTTTTAGCCTAGCCTCCCTTGTCTTATTAGAGTAAATCAGGACAAAAACAACGACAGTGAAGTTTGTATTTCATGTAAGATGAATCTCATAGAATTTTACTTTTGATAACTTTCTCAGAATTATTTGAGATAAAAAACCATTCCTTGGGCCGGGGATTTAACTCAGCGGTTCGGTGGCCTGCCTCGCAAGCACAAGGACCTGAGTTCAATCCCTGGTACCATAAAAAAAAAAAAAAAAAAAAAAAAAAAAAAAAAAAAAAAAAAAAAAAAAAAAAAAAAAAACCATTGCTCTTTAAACTGACATGAATAGTGCCCACACACATACCAAAAAAATTAGTTTTCTGATCTTCTCCCTTATAGGCAAGACTTAAATGTTGTGCACTGGACACAAAGTCAGTATTTTGAACTGCTGAAATCTAAAACACATCTTTGCAATAAACAGTAAGCTTTCTTAGCATTAACAATCTATTTTTTTCTTTTGAAATTTATTCCCTTTTCCCACTGAGTAAATATTTCAAATGAATTTCTGATGAAAGAACAAAGAAGTCCTACTACACAAATTTCAAAGTGGGTGAAATAGAAAACATGAGTATTGCAGAGAAGATACATGGATTATTTTCTATTAAATCCTAAACAACTTAAGTGAAGCAAATTCTGTACATCAATTAATTTCATACATCTTAAATGGCCTATTTCTGGAAGAAATTTGAATTTCCTTGTTTATTTAAAATGTGTTATTTTCTCTGCAGTATGATTTTGATATTGATTAAGAGTGTTGCTAGATTTGATCATTAAAATCATGGTCTAATTCAGAGTTAAGAAAAAACAGTATGAATTGAAAAATCTTTTAACATTAACTTGAAATTCTTAACATATAAAGCCTTAAAAATTAACTTCTCATCACTAGAGGCATGAGAAATAATGAATTCTGCTTAATATAAGGCTTATAAAAGATGGAACAGATTTATTTTGTTTGATGTTAATTTAAAATCACCAATAGTTGTTTTTCGAATTATGCATTACATCTGAAAACAGGAAAATCAAAACATTTTTCAGTTATAAAGTGATACTAAAACTTAGTGACATCTTTTAATATAATTTTTAGCATAATTAAAAGTAACAGATCATACAGCATTCTTCTACTTTACTGAATAGTATTGAATAAATTCATACAAATTCTAAATAACAGAAGTATTTATTTATTTATTGTAGATTGAAGGAACCTCACATTTTAGTTTTGAATTCTCCCTGGACACATTTGACTAAAGTGGGTCTCTCTCACTTGCAAAATGGAAATGTTAGAAAAGTATGCTCTCTTCATTAGTTTCCCTCCTTATTCTAGAGACTAATAACATTTAAGGCTATCACAAATGCTTCGATGTAATGAGATTGATTTTCATAAGCTTACTTTCAAAAGAAACCACTTTCATTCTGGTAGGATTGTCCTCATCTATGCATGAGGTGAAATGCATGATGTACTATTACAAAAGTATACTTCTGCTTTTGTGGGAGATCAGATAGGAAGATTGATCCATAATTGGCCTCCTCAGTGAGCACTGAAGAGAAAGAGGGCATGCAAGTGTGCAGACACACCACAGGGACAAGTAAAAACACCTGAGATCCTGTTGTTTACCTGAACGTATACCATGGAGGGAGAGAGACAGATGAAGCCTGTGTAACTAATTGCTTGTGCCTGTGTCTCAGCGACTGAAGCCGAGGTGCTCTAGTCATTCAAAGTTCTTTGTTGAAGGAAGACAAGGGTCCCCTGGTGCTCTACATTTTAACTTCTGTGTCTCTTTAGTTTTCATCCTTGTCATTCCCTGGTCAGCTTTGAGCTCGTAGGCTGGTTCCTACATGCTTTGTCTGAATGTGAATTTGTATACCCTCTCAATAACATTCTGGAAACTACAGATGGGTCTAAGAAAGGAAAGATACCAAAATCTATCCATTAGATCATCACTCTTAGCAGTCTGATTGATTCTGTTTGCAGTCTTGGCTTGGATGTGATCTTTAGGGAAAGTACTGTCTTATTTATTGCTGCTCTCCCAGTTCTCATCCTAGTACACTGAACCAAGTTAGAACTCAATAGTTATTGTCTGCTTTATAAGTGTTTTTAAAATCTGCTTTATGTCAAGACACACATATTGAAATCACATTGCTATTATATTTCTTTCTTTTTCAGGTAACAATAATTATAAGAATGTTCCCACGTTTTTAAATGCTTCTCTAAAATAAGATCTGTGAAGATTGCTTTATATTCTATTTCAAAAATCAATAATGTATCAATCAGTATTTTAGAATACTATGGTTGTTTCTACTTTTTCTAATCAGGTGTTTGTATTTTTGTTCCTTTCTTCTTTTTTATTGTGCTGGGGATCAAACCCAGTCAACCACTCTGCAAGTGAGCTGCACCCCAGCCCTTTCTAGTTTTTATTTTGAGGCAGTCTTGAGTTACTCAGGTTGGCTTTGAACTTTGGATCACTCTACCTCAGCCTTTCAATAAGTTGGGATTGCGGCCATGTGGTTCAAAGTGTATTTTGGCATGAAATTATTCTTAATTTTCTCATAGTTTATAAAAGAGAAAACTGGCACAAAGAGAAATAGCTTTTTTCCCTCATTGAGTTTATTGGTACATTTTAGATATACAGTATAGTTACATTCATCATTGGGATCTTGTACCTTTACATGATAGTCTTGGTTCTCATTTTTTCCCCTTGTCCGTGCCTTCCCTTCACCCCGTCCTCCCCTCCCCCTTTACAAAGACTTTATTTCCATTTTTTCATTTTCTCATATTTTTTCTTTTCCCTTATTAGCTCTCCCCTACCCTTCCCACTTTCCCTACACCTTTAGCCCCTTTCTTCCTATTTCACAACAATCAGCCCCCCAAAAAACAAAGACCAGATTCAAAAATGGGCATCTGAAATGAACAGACATTTCTCAGACAAAGAAATAAAAAAAGCAAGTAAATATATGAAAAAATGTTCCACATCACTGGCCATTTGAGAGATGCAGATCAAAACAACATTGATTCCACCTCACCCCACAAAGAATGGCTGCTATCAAGAAATCAACCAATAACTAATGCTGGCAAGGGTGTGGGGAGAAAGGAACCCTTCTCCATTGTTGGTGGGAGTGCAGGCTGGTGCAACGACTGTGGAAATCAATACGGAGATACCTCAAAGAGCTGGGATTAGAGGTTCCGTTTGACCCAGCCATCCCTCTGCTGGGTATCTTTCCAAAAGAATTAAAAGAATCATATCACAGAGATATATCCACATCCATGTTTATAGAGGCACAGTTTATAATAGCTAAAAGTTGGAAACAGACCATTCGCCCATCAGTTGGAAACTGGATAAAGAAGATGTAGTTTTTCTAGAAATAGTTTTTGTTAAGTGTTTATTTGTGTTACTAAATAACTTTTCAAAAATACAAAGGTATCTTTTTATTTTTATATGTTTGCCATACATAGTGATTATAAGCATCTGAATGAATTCACACATATACATATAGCATCTTGACCATTTTTACTCCCACTCCAACCCTGCCTTTCCCTCTTCCTAATTCCTCAGGTCCCTTTTCCCCTTCCCATGTCCACAGAGTCTACCTCCCTGTTTCCTATCAGTTCTCTTTCCTTTATTTTTGGCATAATGTTCAAAAATTTTTACATTTTGGGAGTGTGATAAATATAACTTTAAAAGTTTGATGGGATCAATTTCTGATTATAAGTATGGCACAGGATTATTGCAGAAAATTCATTTAGAACAAAAGTATAATTAAAGTTTTTCAATATTCCAACATACAAAGGTATTATTATTGAGTTTGATTTTAATCATTTTGCTATTCATTTTGAAATATGAGTTGATCATAGATTCTTAAATAACATATATAAAATAGATTGTGCTATATCAAAATTAGTCATAAATGACATATGCATAACCCAAATAATTATAGTTTATATCACATTTAATCAAACCTTACACTGGATGATCTCATTTCACAATTAAAATCTGGTATTTTGTAGAACTTCTAAATGTAGGGCAGATAATTTAAGGATTTGTTCCAGTAGTGTTATCTGAAAATCAAGAGACAGAATATTTTATATATTTCTTTCTAAATATACAAGAATTCATATATTTGGAGAAATTCTCTCAAGATGCTGATGTCTGAAATATAATTCCAGGGTGACTTTAATGCTTAAGATGTTACTGAGCTTCCCGTTGACTGAGAAAGCTCACCTGACTAAATCAGGTCTAGGCCCTACTCCACATGACCTTCGTTTTGGCTCCAACCTGATTAGGAAATCTATGCCATCATTAGAAGGGAGGTAGCATTTTCATGTTGAAACTGATGTTGAAAGTTTCTCCAGCTAGTAGGTCATGTGATGTCTAACAGATGCTGTCGCTCTGAGTAGCCGAAGACACCTGGCCATCCCCTGTGTAATTGTTCTGGTGGTGTCCTGGGATTCTTCAGCTTCATCAGTTTTGGGACCATGACTGTATGTGGACAAAAAAAAGCATAAGGCAGAGGATGAAAATGCTTCAGTAGCTAAATACCGGCCATTTATTAATTTATGTAAAATTGAAATAAATGCATAGCTGATGATTATTTTTTAAAAAATAAAGTGAATTTTGGGAGATTTTTACATCATGGAAAATGCCAATGCCTTTTTATCCTTTGGTTTTGGTATCGAGGGAGCACATAGAATTTAACAAGCCCATATATTAGTCTAACACACTAAACGAATTCAAATAATTTTGGATGGCTGGACTCATTCATTTCATAAATCTTTAAGACACAAACTTTAAGACTAATCAAACTAGATCACATATTACTCAGATAAAAGACTTCACATTAGAGCAACTCTTTAAAATAGAGAAAAATCAAGTTGACAGACTAGTCTTTGTTCTTTGCCTATTCTATCCTTAATTTATTTACTGTCACTACAATTTTTACAATCAAGTTCATGTACTATTTTTGTGGCTTCATTTATTTAACTGTTGATTTCTTAAGGAAATTAGCAGTCCAAATATATTGAATACCTTTTTGTTGTTTTTGGAACATATTTCAATGACTGTTTTTGTGGATATCAGACCCTTAATCATTTTATGAAAGAGTTATAATGGTTTTCCATTACTAAAAAATATCCTGTTTTAAATACAGTAATTATTAATATTATATAGTGAAAATGCAAATGAACAGTGTCATAGAGTTAGTTCTAGGCCAGTGTCTGGTTATATCGAAATTTCATTTTTCTTCTTTTTCTTTTCAGTTTCTTTTGAGACAAGGATTCACTGTGTAGTTGAGACTGACCTGGAACTCACTATGTAGGCTGGTCTTGAATCATTTTTCAATTTTCTAAGGTGGGTAGGGGATGTGTCAGTTGATCTGAAATTATTTGGGTTAGAATTTCTACAATGGACTGAATGTTCATGACCCCCCCGCCCCGCAATTATACATCAAATCCCTAACTCACAAGATGATGACATCAGGAGACAGGTCCTTCATAAAGGCCTTGTGAGTTATAGTAAAAAACAAAACAGCTATCTATGAAACAAGAACTCAGCCTTCAACTAGAGATCAAATCTACAATTCCCTCATCTTAGACTTAGCCTCCAGCACTGTGAAAAAATGAATTTTGCCTCTTTTTATTATAGCGGTCCATGTGGACAATGGGCTGCAGTTACCACGGAATCTGTGGCATTCTCTTACAGTAATCTTCATCAGTAAGGGTTCACTATAGAAACTGAATATATATGATCTACGATCTCACTCTCTCTCTCTCTATATATATATAGATATAATGTGCATCATAATACATATGATATATGTTTTAATAAGTATGCCTACAGTGGCTGCAGGGGTAGAAGTCAAAAGTCGAAGGCCTTGAGCTCACTGAAGAGCCATAAGGGCATCTACATCAGAAAACCAAAGCGTCTGCACTGGAAGGCTGGAGAGTGCGTGGTAAGCCTGAAGGCACTGGGGGAGATGAAGGGGGATGGCAAAGACTGACTCTTCTCTGAAGAAGCAAAAGGGAAGGTTTCTTTCATTTCTATTTCATCCAGGCTAAGATCCTACAGGTTGGTGCCACCCACAGGCAGGGCGAGTTTTCCTTTAGTTTTTTGCTTATGTGTCATACACCTAGACATGCCTAGAATTGTGCTGTGCTGATCTACTAGGTATTTATCAATCTATTCAAGTTCACAATTAACTGTACCATGCAGCCAAAATAGGCTAAGACAGCCTCCCAAGGGGTAAAGATCTTCAGGTATAATTTTCTCAGTTTTCTTGGAAAGACAGGGAACTCTCTACTTAAAAGGCTGTTGTGGAGAAGATCATATAATAAAGCATAATCAATAAAGGTGCTATTAAAAAGACATTGAGAATTTTTAACATGTATTATTAACTTATTTCAGGGGGTTTAAAACAATTCTTTTAATTAACAATTATAATTTTTACTTTAATTTATTATTATTATTTTTGTGTGTGTGTGGTACCGCGGATTAAACTTGGGTCCTTGAGCTTGCAAGGCAGGTGGTGGAACCACGGAGCTAAATCCCCGGCCCTTAATTTTTAATTTAATTTTAACAATCTGCCTTACATAAGACAAAAATATCACAATTCAAATATCTCATATGCAAATGTCTTTCCCTCCAAGGATTGTTAGTTTTCCTTTTTTTTTTCCTCATGACTTTATTGGTACATTTTAGGTATACAGTACAGTTACATTCATTATTGAGATCTTCCACCTTTACATGACAGGTCTTGGTTTTCATTTTTTCCCCTTGTCCCTGCCCTCCCTTCACCCTCTCCTCCCCTCTGCCTCTACAAACATTTCATTTCCATTTTTTCATT
This sequence comes from Fukomys damarensis, assembly GCF_012274545.1. NCBI lineage: Eukaryota > Metazoa > Chordata > Mammalia > Rodentia > Bathyergidae > Fukomys > Fukomys damarensis. The sequence goes on along the minus strand of NW_022900916.1, from coordinate 41,877,974 downwards.
TTCTCGTATTTTTTCTTTTCCCTTTTAGCTTTCCCCAAAGAACCAAAGTTCTTTTCAATATATCAACAAAACAAATTTCAAAGCTAAAACTTTTCAAGCTATTCAGTGCTGAGAACTTGGAAACAAATTGTTGGTTTTATAGATGAGCATACAGATAAGAGATTGCTCAGGATTGATTGGTTTAGTGTGAGGGCAACTCCCAGTAGTGAGGGCTGGCGTCAGCAACCTCATCTTCTAGCTGTGCTGCCACCTCTTTTCTTAGACCGTGGCTCCAATCACACTGTCCTCTATGAGTAGTGATCCTGAGACTTGTGTGATGTGGCCTTCTCACACACGTACTTCGTAGTTCTGTGCAGTCTTCTATTTTTAAAAAATCAGTCAAGATTTTATACTAATTTAAACATTAATATCAACAAAAGTTCTGTATTCTTCCTCACTGACTTCTATATTAAGTTTTAAACCACAGAATTGAAGCTCTTCTGAGAGAGATTCACTCTCTTCCTAGGTATTCTTTTGTTAGAGAGGAATTTTGGGCAAATGAGAGAGCCAATGACAGGCAAGTGTGAGATGGATTTGCAAAAGAACATTGATCTAGAGTGGAGCCAGAGAAATCATGTCACAAATGTTTGTAGAGTTGACTTACACTATAAACCAAATAAAAACATTGTGCCACATGGTTTAATCTTTGCCATGATCCTGTGGTTATGGTGTTAATCTGAAAGATTTGTTTATCACGGTATCAGGGTACCAAAGTGTAGCATCCTAGAGTCTGAAAAATACATTGAAACCAGTTTTCAGTTAATTTTAAATACCTAATATGTGTTCTCTTCTAAGAATCAAAGCTTATTTTCTGAGTTAAATTAATTATAATATGTGTCACACATCTTTTTTGTGATCTTATGATATCAAGTAATTTTATAAATTCATTTTTGGAAAGTCAGTGCTTTCAAACAGATGTCAGTTACAACCTGTGGAATCTGCAAATAAGCATTAAAAAATCTCACCATATCCCAGTACAAAAATTGCATTCTAATTTGCCTTTCAATTCAGATAAAACCACACAGACTCACTAGTAGTATTACATCATTACTCTCTGTTTAAATCTTTTATAAGAAGAAAGAAGTACATTGAGTCATCTAGCCCTGTTCCAAAATTAGATCATACCAAAAAAGCAGAAAAATGAAACTTTGGTGACTTGGAAAAAGAAATCGCTACCCACCAATTTTGCATATAAACACTTTTGAGTGATAAAAGCATTGGGAATTCTACATTTTTTTTTTTTTTTTTTACCGGGGATCAAACTTGGGTCCTTGTGCTTGCGAGGAAGGCCACCGAAGGGAATTCTACACTTTTTAAACGAGATTTTTACAAATCAGTTACATTGACAAAATAATCCCCCCCTAAATTTGCACGATTTTTGTTCTTCCTAACATTTTTTTCAGAGTTGTATTTTTAATCAGAAAGTATATTTTCATTCTCATTCCTTATGCTCTATTTTCAGATTCCTCCTGGATAACTTTTTTATTCTAGCTTTCATCTATTGTAAATATCAGCCATATAAACACATAATGATTGCTAGTTATCTTGAGATTTTCTATTGTATTTTTTTCATGATAGGAATGAGATATTGAGAAAACAGAATTTAAATCATAAAACTATCCAAGATAACCATTTTAGGAGAGGGTTCTTTGCTCAATCGATCCAATGATATTCAGTCCATTTCACTCCCATTTTTGTAATAGCCTCATTACACTGGGCCTGAAATGACCTGGGTGTGTAGTTATTTGCCTTTGTCACCAAAGTAGCACAGCTTGCTGGGATGTTAAGACATCAGCAAAATAGAAGGTCGAAAAATATTTTAAATCTTCTATCAATGAAAGTAGCAATAAAAAGGACTAGTTTTTGTCACAGAAGTTTAGTAACATCGAATCCTTCATGAGACTCCTTCATGCCAGATTCTAGCATATTCAGTCCTCCCTACTCCTCATGGCGGTTGAAGTTGGGCACTACTGTAATTCCACTTTTTCAAGAGACTTGCTTTCAAGTTGGCTTGTTTATCTAGGCAGTTAGCTTTTCAGGCAGAAGGTGAATCCATGCAGTCCTGAACAAGAATCCAGGGTGTCCCATCTAAGTACTAACCAGGCCCGACCCTGCTTAGCTTCCGAGATGAGATGAGATCGGGTGCATTCAGGGTAGCATGGAATAAATAAGTCACACATGTGTAAATACGGAATAGTTTCTCTGGGTGTGAATAAACTATAATAGTATATAAGATCCTAATGAGATAATTGACAATGTGAAATAGCAAGAAAGGGGCTAAAGGTGTGGGGAAAGTGGGAAGGGTAGGGGAAAGGTAATAAGGGAAAGGAAAAAATATGAGAAAATGAAAAAATGGAAAGGAAGTGTTTGTAAAGGGGGAGATGAGGGGGGTGAAGGGAGGGCAGGGACAAGGGGAAAAAATGAGAACCAAGACCTGTCATGTAAAGGTACAAGATCCCAATGATGAATGTAACTGTACTGTATACCTAAAGTTTACCAATAAACTCATGAGAAAAAAAAAAAAGAAAAAGAATCCAGGGTGACACCTCAGGATCAGATAATTTTAAAGCTCCCTCTTCAGGTGATTGTAATGTGAAGACAGAGTTAAGAAAACATGATAATGATAGTATTTGCCTTGAGTTTTAACAGATCAGCTCTGGTACTGAGCATGTAATGTAGGAGGAACCTGGAGGGAGGAAAACAGAGTTGGTGGGCTATAGCCTACAGTGCTGGCAAGAGAAGATAACAGAAAAGCCTTTATTGTAGCACAGGAACTGGTAAGAAGTAACCAAATTCTACACATATTTTCAAGAATAGATCATGATTATTTTTCTAATGAATTCAGTGTGGGCCACAAAAGAAAATGAGTAATCAGGATGACTAAATTAGTGTTTGGGCACTTGCAGGTCAATAAATTTGCTGTATATAAAATTCACTTCCAGCAAATTTCAGGTGGGCACCAGTGTGAAGCCTTTTTAACATGACCAATGGAATATCTGCCATGGAGAACTGAGGTAAAAATATTTATGCACATTATGCACATCTGAAATGACCTTGATTCATTAAAACTTGAATTCTTCCTGACATGAAACATGGAATACAGACATTTACTTCTTTCTCTGTAACCAGAAAAGATAAAAGAGCTAGTATTCTCTTTGACATCTGTACCAGAATGGAATAGAATATTTAATATTAGAAAAACATTTATAATTTTGTTCTGCTAAATTATTATTTTTAAATATTCCAGACATCTTAGACTCTGTAAATGAAACAAAACAGTGACTCCTTTTTGAGCCAAAAGATGGACAACTAGTGAAAAATCCCCGTTTTACTTCTTTCATCTTTAGAACTCACTTCCTATTATTTTGGATTAAGTTTTTGCATTTTACAATAACTACTATTGATTATATGAATCAATATGCGAATTAGTATGTTTGATATAAAAATAAATCTGTTACTTTTCATATGGAGATAGAAATGGTCTGTCTTTAAAACATGATGCAATAAATTTTGTTATTTAATAGGCACAATATAACATGTTACATCTTCTTGTACAAGTTTTGTTAAAAACCTGTAAAATTACTTGTTAGGATTTTGAATTATTTTAATTCTCCCCACTCTTTATTTTCTTGCCTTATTTGTAAAGGTGTATCCATGTGTATCTTTTATTGAAAAATCTTATCAAATCTTTTGGATACCAATACTAAATAATAAATGAATGTAAATGCATTTTGACTTTTAAATATCCATTTTGTTCTTTTTAATGTTTATCTTAACCTCCATTTAAGCTTTGTTCCTTGTGCAGAAATATTTATTGATGATTCCAAAACTTAAGGACGTTTATTCTAGAACCTTCTTTAATGAAGAATAAACATAAAAATTCTTGTATCAAAAAATAAAATTAACAAATACGCTTATCTACTGGAAGCTATTTTTTCATTTGACTCCACAGGTAAATAGTTTTGTTTTTAAATGCCTGGCTTTCTCTGCACAATTATGTAAGGCTTACTACACTGTGTACGTCTGAACTGCTATGGAAGCTTGAGGTTCAAAGTCATTCATTAAGCAGGTAAACTTGGTGGGAGACTTTTATATTCTGGGGCTTTACCTTCAATGGAGGACAAAAATTTGCTGAGGATCAGAATGTTTAAAAAGACTGATTGCCACCTACAATGGAGAAGATTTCCTTTCTCCCCACAACCCCAACATTTGTTATTGTTTGATTTCTTGATAGCAGCCATTCTTTGTGGGGTGAGGTGGAATCTCAGTGTTGTTTTCATCTGCATCTCTCGAATGACCAGTGATGTAGAACATTTTTTCATATATTTACTTTCTTTCTGCGTTTACTTCTTTGTCTGAGAAATGTCTGTTCATTTCAGATGCCCATTTTTGAATTGGGTCCTTATATTTGGGGATGGCTGGTTGTTTTTTCTTTATATATTCTAGATAACAGTCCTTTATCTGAGGAGCAGCTAGTAAAAATTCTTTCCCACACTGTAGGTTGTCTCTTAGTTCTGTTGATGTTTTCTTTTGCAGTGCAGAAGCTTTTTAATGAGATCCCAGTTGTTGATTCTTCCTCCTAGTTCCTGTGCTACTGAGGATTTGTTCATAAAGTCTTTTCCTATGCCAATGTCTTCAAGAGTTCTGCCTAATTTATCTTCCAGCAAGTTTAGTGTTTCTCTTTTAATATTTAGATCTTTAATCCACTTGGATTTTACTTTAGTACATGGTGAAAGATAAGGGTCTAGTTTTAATCTTTGGCAGGTTGAGATCCAGTTTTTCCAACATCATTTATTAAAGGGGCTATCTTTCCACCAGTGGTGATGGTCAGCTCCTTTGGCGGGAATGCAGACTGGTGCAACCACTATGGAAATCAATATGGAGATACCTCAAAGAAATGGGACTAGAGGTTCCATTTGACCCAGCCATCCCTCTGCTGGGTATCTTTCCCAAAGAATTAATAGAATCATATCACAGTGATATGTGGACACCTATCTTTATAGCAGCACAGTTTGTAATAGCTAAAACTTGGAAACAGCTCATTTGCCCATCAGTTGGAAACTGGATAAAGAAGATGTGGTTTTTCTACAAAATGGAATACTACTCAGCCATAAAGAATGAGAAATTAGATTCGTTCATAGGAAAATGGATACATATTGAGAATATACTCTTAAGTGAAATAAATAAGTCACACATGTGTAAATACCTAATAGTTTCTCGGTGTGAAAAACTATAATCGTAAATAAGATCCTAATGGTATAACTGACAATGTGAAATAGGAAGAAAAGGGCTAAATGTGTAGGGAAAGTGGGAAGGGTAGGGGAGAGCTAATAGGGGAAAAGAAAAAATATGAGAAAATGAAAAAATGGAAATAAAGTGTTTGTAAATGGGGAGGGGAGGAGGGGGTGAAGGGAGGGCAGGGACAGGGGGAAAAATGAGAACCAAGACCTGTCATGTAAAGGTACAAGATCCCAATAATGAATGTAACTGTACTGTATACCTAAAATGTACCAATAAACTTGATTTAAAAAATAAAAATAAAAAGACCAATTGGCTTTTATTTGGGAAGTCATACTTCAAAGAAGGGAAAGACCATTCTAAGCATATAGAAGAATCAATTAAAAGATACTTGTTAGAAGCTGCAATAATGTTTAATTTAGTATTTTTTTTAAAGATAATAAGAAGACCAAAAATTTTAACAGACACATGCTCCAAACCTTTAAAATACTATGGACAGATAGATAAAATAAATTTTGTAAAACCTGAAAACAGCTTGGTAATTATGGATTGTTGGATAATTTCTATTACAGTACTCTGCAAGGAGACCTCAAGGCAGAGAATAAAAGCTAGGACACACACACACACACACACACACACACACACACACACACACACACACCCCAAGATGCCTTTATGGCTTAGATTTCAAGTTTAAAAAAATGAGACACTAATATTTTACTATAATTTAAAAGTAGCAGAGTAGTCTTTGAACTATACGTGTTTCACAATTGACACTTGGGAGGAAAATGGCCCACAGATACTGATACACTATCCTTATCACTGTAATAAAAACCTAATGCTTCTTACTTATCAAAGGCAGGAATGAATGGAAAGGACATTTATTTCCATTTAAGAGGATCACTGGAAACCCTAACTGATTTCAAATTTCCTAACAGCTCAAATCACAATACTGCAGGGAAATATAATATATAGCAAGCATTACTGATTAATGTTTTCACCCCCAAAAGAAGATATGATTTTAAATGCCTGAATAAAGTGGTGAGTTCCTGCTCAGTGAATTCTGATGCTACTTCCAAGTATCAGAGGCAAAACTCTGGATTTTACAAGCTGACTAGGTCTTTTTTTTTTTTTTTTTTTTTTTTGTAGGATGATGATAAAAAGAATTTAAAACTATCCAGAGATCCTGAGGGACCGATACAGGAAGACATTTTTTACTTCCTCTAAAATGATGTTCTAGAATTTCAGTGTGACTCACGATTGCCTTCACAAATTTTCTAATGAAAAGCATTCTAGAAGGTACTCCTTTTTATACTAATATTCTTTTCATTATGAATTTGTCAAAGCATGAAAAAACATTTTCAAGACTGGCACAATAGAGCATTTAGATAAAAACAATAGAAAGGGAAATAATCAGAGAATTACCGCTGAAAATTACATTAATTATAAACAATGAATTTCTTCCTGTGTTTATACTGACATGAAAAATAAATGCAATGCAAAAAGTGTCAAAAGAAAAATGCAGAACTGTGTTTAGAATATACATGTTATGGCTTGTGTTTAGATGTCCCCCCAAAACCTCATGCTTTTTCAGAGATGGCTAAATATAGAGTGTGTGATTGATTCATGGTGGGGCTAGGCCCAAGGGCACTAGCATTAAGGTTGTGACACTGCCTTAATAGTATGAATAAAATAAAAGCAGCAGAAGACACTGTTAAGGTTCCTTGCTGTCTTGCTCTTTTCCACTGCCATGAACTGCTAACTCTGCCATCCTGTCGTGGAGTCAGCTGATTATGGACTGAAACCTCTATAAACTAAACTTTATAGTTTTTGGGTGTCAGTCTTACTTTGTCTAAGTAGTGAGAGAATAGTAGCTAAGGAATATGGTGCCAGAGAAGTGGGGTCATTGCCATGACATTACCTGGCCATGTGGCTCAAGAGTCTTTGGAACTGGCTTAAGGGAAGGGAAAGAGGAAAGATTCAAAAGTGTCAGCTGAAGAAGCAGAGTTGGAAGGCCTTAGGCTGTTCTACATGGAAGATTCTGGTCAGAGCTCGGAAGACCAGAAAGCCAGTAAAGATCAGGCTTGAGAGGTTTCTGCTGGGAAGAGGGACAGTAGTGACTGTTGGGTTCCAGACAATGTGTGTTATCCCTTGCCAGAAAGTTTGTTGGCATTTTCCTTATGTCCAGACACTCCCTGAGACTGAGATTAAGAGTGGAGAACTAATTAATCTCACAGAAGAAATTTCTAGGCAGTCTAATGTTGAAGCCCTGGCATGGCTGCTGTTGAGGGATTTTAGCCAGATCCATATTGAGAATCGAGAGCAAAGAGCCCAGCAAAATGAAAATAGTTTTGAGTTTGGCCAGACAGGAAGCTTCAGTAAAGCTGTGGCCTGCAAAGATAGAACAGATGACATTGTGATTGCTGAGAAGGAACAGGAGAATAGACAAAACAGCCTGAGGGCATCACAAGAAGCAGCAGGACGCCAGCCTTTGTAGCCTCAAAACTGCAAAAAATGAAGGACTTTGCTTTGAGAAGAGAGCCCCAGAGCAACATGTTCCAGAGTGGTGACCTAGGGAAGTTGTTCTTCAGGATTTTGGTCATGAGCACTGGACCCCTTCAGCTAAGGGAGAAGAAAGCCTGGCTACAGCTACAACTAGCAGCAAACTTGGGCATCAAGCATGTGGTGCTGGTTTTAGGTGCATGAAAAATGCAAGAGTTGCAGGGTCAGGAAGGCTTCCACCCAGATTTCAGAAGGGCTGAGGAGCCAGGCAGTGTGCCCCTGAGAGGGCAGTGTGTGAAACTGAAGATGTAGTGGAGACCCCAGAAGTTTGAAGAAGCCATTCCCATGGATCCTCTGTGGAAAACTGCAAGGAGGGAGCAGAGACATCCCAAGAGAGAAGCTGTGGGAGCTACAACCAACTGGAGGCCCATAGGAGCAGAGACACCCAAGCACTTTGGAGTTCACAATTTGCTACAGAATTCTGGGGATGATGGAAGTGGAACTGTGGGATTTAGCGTTTGCCCTGTTAGATTTTGGACTTACTTTGGTCTCATTCCTTTGTATCCCCATTTGTAACTTTTGGAATGAAAATGTCTATCCTGTGCCATTGATGGTGTATTTAACTTTCTCATTTGTTCAGGGGCTTGCAGCTTAGAGTTTGCCTTAAATGTCACAGAAAACTTCTGACTTGGACATTTTAGCAATGCTGAAACTGTTAGGACTTTGTTTTGGCGACTCTTGAGATGAAATAAATACCTTTTTTACGTCATGGGACATACATGAATCTTTGGGGAGCCAGGGGCAGAACATTATGGCTTGTGTTTAGATGTCCTCCCAAACCCTCATGCTTTTTTTTAGAGGTGGCTGAATGTAGAGTGTGTGATTGATTCATACTGGGGCCAGGCTCTAGGGCACTAGGATGAAGGGTGTGAGTGCTACCCATTCTAAGTAGTCTGAATAAAAGGGGCAGAAGACAGTTAGGTCCTTTGTTGCATTTGCTGTCTTCTGCTGCCATGAACGTTTTGACCCTTTGTCACCCTGCCTGGGAGTCAGCCAATTATCGACTGAAACCTCTACAGACTCAGTTTAAATAAACCTTTTTCCCCTTTAACTTTGCGCATCAGGTATTTTGTCTTAGAAAGGTAACTAACAAAATAGGTATATGGAAACTCATACATCAAACTATTAAAAGTGGTTTCTTCTGGGCTATGAGCTAGAGTAGGAGTTAAACTTTACATATGCTGTATTGATTACGGTTTTATTAGCATATTTTACTTTTATTGATAAAATGCAAGGCCACAACTTAAAATGACACTAAAATAAAATTAAAAAATTTTGGCACTTTTTCCTAGATACAAAGAAAAGTGTCAGAAAGAACAGAAGAGAAATGGCTAGATTTAGCCACAATTATCAATAAATTCATGGTTTTCTTCTGAATCAGAACAGCATGGTTGGAGAGGCAGTGGGCAAGGAAGAAATTCTGGCCTGTTCCTGTGACTTGAAAGTAGCTAAGGCATAGGATCTATGCCTGTTGCAAACCTGGGCATCCAGTCCCCCTCCACTGTAGAAAGATGAAAAATGGCTGCTTCGTTTGTTTCCTGTGAGGGATGCAGGGACAGATGATACTCTAGCACTGTCTAAAAAATAGATGCTGCTGAAATTAGAATTAGTATTTATGCAGTTAGTATTTATATCTAATAGGAAGATTCTTCCAGTATTCACTTACAAGGGACAGAGATCAAGTCTGGACATAATGAAGTACCATCTTTGCTCTAGAAATGAAATTTTCTTAGTGCTCTGGGTTCCTAACTAGGCATTCACTGCCCCTGGATAAACACTGGGTGTTGATGAAACTCTTCTTGTTCAACACCGGAAGGAAGGAAAAGAAAAAAGATAAAAACACCACAACAAACCAAACGAAATCATGATAATGTGAGGATTTACTTAACACAATAAAAAATGACCTAGTATTATGGTTTATACCCTCAAAGCCTCATGTGCTCATAGGTGGCACTTTTGGTAAGTGAATGGACCACAGGAGCATGATACTTATCACTGGGTGGCTCCTCTGATGAGTTTATAGCTAAATATGACTTGGGAGATGCAGCCTTCCCCTTAGGATGTGGGTCATTGGAAAAACTGCCTGCCACCTCTGTCTCCCTCTCTGCTCCCTTGATTGCTCTTTGCTTCCTTCTGCCAAGTCACGGGCTATTCATGCTCCTCTGCCTTGGAGGCAGCTAAGGACTGAACCCTCTATGAAGGAACTGTGAGCCCAAAGAAACCTTGCCTCTTTTAAGTGGTGGATGTCAGGTATATTGTTCCAGTGATGAAAAGTAAGATACCTAGCAACAGGAAGACTCATAGGAGGAATTTCCCTTTGTAAACATGGGGATCCCATGTGTTCATGTTGTGAACACACAGCCCTGTGAATACATTTAGAGTGGATGCTTCCTGAGGGCAGAGAGAAATGTCAATCTCACCTTTGCATCTCTATCACATCATCAGTACTAAAACACATCTGTTCAACTGTAGGGTTTTACAATTTTTTGCCCAAAAATATTTTGAACCAAGAATTTATATCCCTAAAACAGCAGCACTGGTCTGTTTCAAACAAGCTGGTAGGTAGGTAAGTCAGTAACAGGGAGGTTTGTAGTTAGGTGTTAGGGTGTATTAATGTAACCAGGAACTAGAATTCAGGAATATGAAGAAAGAAAATAAATTATCCCATCCTTTTTTCAAATAACGTATCAAAAGTTTTTTGATAGGGCAAGACAATATCCTTACTCCTTTAATTATCTGTTTCTAATGTAAATTCAGATGTTTAAAACAAGGCTCATATGCAGAATATTCCATGTTACATTTTGTGCCTCATTACCTGCATTCAAGTACTATTACTAGAAATTATGTGAACTTACTTTGGTTAGCCTCAGTTTTCTTATAGGGAAAATGGGTTGTAAGATACAAATACATGTTAAGTAATGAGTATAATACCTGATATGCAGATACCTATAAACACCTAATACGGTGCCATATTTGCTTTGATTACTTGCTGCATCGTGTCATTCTACCACTTGACATATGGCCCAAGAAATAACTCCAAGAACCAACAAATGGGATTGTATCAAACTAACCACTTAACACTTTATCCAGAGTGTCACTCAGGAATAGAGTTTGTTTACATACTGACTATCCTGAGTGTTACTTGGGTAGTTGTAATTTCAATCAGTAGGTTCTTCTACTAAATATATTTGATAAAACTGTCACTTTATATTTCTGGTTATATTAACATAAAAATTAACTAAAATACTCAATTTTGGTCATTCCGAATTTAAATAATTGGACTGGTAAATTAAAAAGCTTCTGTACAGAAAAGGAAACAGAGTAAAGAGACAATCTACAGAATAGGAAGAACAGTTTCACTAGCTACTCCTTATGAAGAAGACCAATATGTAGAAAATATAAAGAACTCAAACAAATCAGACCCCCCCAAAAAAGACCTAATCAAAAAACAGGCAAATGAAATGAATAGAAACTTCTCCGCAAAAGTGCAAATAGCCAGTAAATACATGAACAAATGTTCAACATCTTTGATTACTAGAAAAGCAAATGCTGGTGAGGTTGAGGGGAAAGGGAACACTTTTTCATGGTGGTGGGAATATAAACTAGTATGACCATATGAAAATCAGTATGAAGATTCTTCAAAAACTAAAACTTTAAATTCCAGTTGACTCAGCCATTCTGGCATCTTCCTCGAAGAGTTAAAGACATCATATTACAGTAATCCACACAGATTCATGTTTATAGCAGCAAAATTTATAGTAGCTAAATATTGGAAATGGCATATATATCCATCAGTAGATGAACAGATAGAGGGAATGGGGTATTTATATACAATGGAGTTCTACTCTTCCATAAAAAAAGCTAAGTTTGAGTCATTTGTAAGAAAATCTATGCACTTTCAGACCGTAATGCTAAGTGAAATCAGACACAGAATGTCATTTGCAGTTTCTCTTATACAAGAAACCCAAAATATAAATAATTTAAAAAGCAAAATAAAATATGACAGGAAGCAGGGAAGTAGATTTTGCAGATGAGAGGGAGAGCTGGGAGTGTGTGTTGGGGGAGTAACAAAAAGCACTCGACTGTGATATGTGCATCCACCAACTCCCTGCAATGAATGTATTCATTCCATACTGCAAACATGTAGTAACAATGATTTAAAAAAGGAAAATTAAAACCAGTAGCCACTATTTAGTGTGCTTCCAGTAAAAGCTGAGAGATTAAAAGGACATTTTCTAATCTGGTACCATGCTAATATCACCAACATTGCTGGTATAAAAACGGGGCAAGGAAGGAAGCTCAGACCAAGGGTGGTGTTATGGCAGAGGAGCAGTGGCTGACGCAGGGACCAGCCCACAGGAAAAGTGAGTGTAGTGCAGGGTAACAAAATATCTTCTCTTAAAGAGCTCAAAATATCTTCTCTTAAAGCCATTGAAAATACAGTCCTTATTTATTCAATACACCTTTTCTTTATTATCTCTGTTGGACATTTTGAGCAACCAGAACATTTTTAACATATTTACCCAAAGACATGAAGGTAACACGATGTTTATTTAAAAAAAACCAAATGTGGTTAAAATGAAATTGTGACTGGTATTTAGCTAAATCTCTTAAGTGTTTTATAGTTATCTAATAGGATGTAGTAAAGTTTCCCGAAATTACAGTAATTTGAAGTTGAACGGCAATATTAGATTACGTCATCTGCAACCACGGTGTCAAAAATCTGATAGCAAATTTGCTGCTCTGTACCATTTGTGACAGTGTATGACTTGATAACACATTCCATCCATGGATATGCATCTACAAATCCAAAAGGAAAGATATTTAGCCATTAAAAATAAACAGTCAAGTGGTAATCATGACTAATTTGAGCTTTTCATCAACAACAGAAAAAAAAATGATTAGGATTTTCAAAATGTTTTGACAACAAAGATATTGTGATCATCTCATCTCCAAATGGCATTCCTTTGTCTCTGCTCACTGTCCTAGGCTCTACAGTTGTACCTCATTTTTCGAACTTAATTCTTTCTCCATTTCTGGTTACACAATGGAGAAGTTAATCAAATATTCACATAAGGGCAACATTGAACCTAATCAATGAATTTGATTATTTCTCATCCAATTCGGCTTATGACCAGAATTGGAAATAGTTAAGTTTGGGAACTGAAGTACCACTGTACACTGGTTTTTTTTTTTCCTCATTGAAAAGAAAAGGGACTTGAACTTCCAAAGAGTTCCAGCCTTACAGCTGTCCTGCTAAAACACCCAACAGGGAGCAGAAATAGAGCCCAGGCAAACTGGGGGACATAAATGTCATTCCAGGGTTTGGCTCTGGTCACAGTCAATTTATTTATAATTTGAAGAAAGGTTCTTACGATTTTTCACATTCAAGTCTGAAAAATATTTAATTTGACAAGGGAAAAGCTTGATAGACACCTCTCCTATACTGCTGGTAGAAATATAAAAAAGTAAAATATTTGCATAAAAAAATCTGGTAGTACATATCAAAAGCTACCAGTGCAGGAGTTTTATTCCCAGAAATATACCCAAAATAATTCAAACTGCCAAGACAAGTTAAAAATGACAACAAACAAAAGTATACAAGTTATACTTTGTTATAGATGAACAAAAACTACCAATTTGCATAAATTTTAATTAAAGTGCAGTGATTGAGTGGGTAAAAGTAAAGCCTGGTTAAAAATAACCTATAAAAAGTTAAGCAGCTAAATTTCCAATAGGTAAAATTTGTTACTGATAAAAACTATTAGAAAAAACAAATTGTGTTATGATTGAGAGCTGCAAGTTTGAAGAGAAACAGAAATAATATTCTCAGAAGGAAAATTCTATGGCAGCAGGTATAATACCTACAATTTTTTATTTTTTTGGAACCAGGACCTTGCACTTGTGAAGCAGCAAGTGGACCTACAATCTGATTTGATGAAAGCCTGGTTGATTAATTAAATGTTTACAAAGAAAACAGCTAAAATACATTAAAATTATTAACTAAAAACTTAAATGCTCATCAGTATTTCTTCCATTTTGGAATAATTTAAAGTAAAATGTGCTCATGCATAAACAGTGCCAAGTTTGCGATCAAAACCGCTTCTTTTATTATGCAAGGTATGACAGAAAGTACAGTGAATGATTAAATTCTAAAAAAATTTATTACAGTAAAAGGAACACTGCCATTAATCCCTCTCAAAATGAATATATTTATGCCATTACTCTTGATGTTTTCTGAAGCAGTTCTGGAAGTACTCTTTCATGTCTTTAATTGCTCTGTTGTGGCTGAATCGATTCAAAATGTTTACCTCTCATGATTATATTCTGACCTTGGGGTCAGAAGAGTCAGAAGTTTCATGGTACCAAATCCAGTGAATAAGGTAGACTTAAGACACACTGTACTGTTTTAATTAACAAGACTGTCCTAAAATTTTTGAATTCAGGATTGAGGTTTCCGTAAAAGTGCAATTAAAGATACTCACAAAAAAGGTTTCCAAAATTGCTTCAGAAAGTGGCAAGAACAATGGGATAAACGCATTTGAAGTGAGGGGTGTATTGAGGGGAATGAACGGCAGTGTGTCTTTTACTGCGTTACACATTTTTAACCTGAATATTCACTGCAGTTTTTGATCATACTATTTCAAAATATTTGTAGGGTCTTTTTCTTTTATGCCTACTTTATATCTGCTATTGTCTCATCAAAAGGCTGATGATACAGTGGATCAATCACTTTGGACTGGAATATCTCAGAGTCCTAAAAGCCCACAGATTAGATACAGATATGATACTATTTCGAGAAAAAGATGGATGGATATTGTTAAAGTCATACTGCCTACCAATTTTTGTTCCTGGAGGACAAAACATATCCATGATCAGATCCATACTTCTCTGAAGGTCATCATCAAGTAGGACTTCTGATGCTGGAATCTGGAAGAATTTGTCCTTCAAAAAATTATGACAGAAAAGAAAGCGTTACTAATTTTTTGAAACTGTAATTAATGTAAAAGTGCTTTTAAGATCATCTAATTACTAAAAAAATCTAGACGATTTCACTATGAAGACTGTAGAATTCATGAACTAGAGTACTTGTCTGAACTCAACTGATTGGCAACACAGCCCCACAACTTCATACAATATCTATTTGTGTAACAAAAAATAACTTTGTTTCCTCTAATATGAAATGGGGATATTTAGAAATTATGGTAAACTGATTATAAATAATGTTTACATAGTGCGGACATCTCTCTGCTCTTTGGCCCAGAGTAGAATTTGCACATGATAGAATGACTCAGCCATCCCTTTGTATTTCTAAATTCTTAATTGTTCAATTATGATTCATAACATGAAATGAAAACAGATACACACAATTTTAGATTTATATGCGTGTATTTTAGTTATAGTTCTAAGCTGCCTTATCTTCTTTTAGGAATAAGGTAGGCATAAGTAAATTTATTAATTTTTTAATGCATTAGTTTATAATTAGAAATAACTTTTACTAGCACTGTTACTTACAGAATCCATGAGATAAGCTTCTAATACTCCTGTTCCATCATCAAGAGTGAACGTCATAACAAACACATGCTGCAGGGGTACAATTCCCAATACTAATGAGGAAAAAAAGACCATACCACATGAGTCTTTATCAAGACAAAATCAACTGTATGTGCATACAAATTTCATTTACTAAAATAATTTAAGCAATAAAGAAAATCTTACACATATGACATTTTCTCTTTAATGTCAATCTGTTACACTCAGTTCATTTTGGAATACTCCACAACCTTTATATTAGAATAATGTCTCAGGATATTATAATTGAATCTTTTTGATTATTTTATCTTTAGCATGAGTTGATATCTTGAAAGAAACCACAAAAAGTGATTTATAAAATATAATTTTTATATACCAATCATATAAAAATAAAATTCAGATATTAGAATGCTCTAAAAAATAGCATACAGTTAAGTATTTATTAACCTATCTTTCCCTTCCTATTACAAATGTCAGTGATGCCCTATTATTTTTCAGGGATATCATCTGGTTAACTGGACAAAAATGTCAGAATGTAAGATTTCATAAGTTTGTAAGATTAAGAAAAAAGAAGAGATTGGCGATACTAAATACATACAGCAAGAAGACTCTGGAAGCAGATGATAATGTATTTGCAGAACGCTTTATTAGCTTCCATCTACAGTATCTATATATATATATATATGCAGTGGGACTAAGGATGCAAATGAGAAATTAGGGCACAATGACACGAACTTAAGCATACTATATGATATTAGTAGAGAGGAATTGATTTTCAGGCTTCAAAAGCTTTCAACAAGTTAAAACTGTGCACTAAAACCCACAAGGATGAGAGCTGAGCGGACACACAAACAAGCCAAGAAAACTGCATGAAGAGTATGATGGGGAGCAAGCTTGGTATCAAGAAGTTTATGTGAAAGTTAACAGGCAACTTCACAGGACCACAAACAAAATATGAGATAGTAGTGTGGTAGAGCTGGATTAAGACAAGAAAGAAAACAATTAAGTACACAAATCAATACCCAGACAATAAAATTTCAGGCTAGTAGACTCTAAATGGCTGGTGTCAGAAAAATAATTTTCCCCATATTCTGAATTTGTCAACATATCTGCAACCCTATGTTCAGCTTTGTATATCAAATTTTAAAAAGAACATTAGCAACCTGGAATGTTCATTGCAGAGGAGAAACAACCTAGTAAGGAATAAGGAGAGTCCAAAGGAAGTGAGGCTACCTGCATGAAGCAATAAAGAGTCCATGGAGGCTGGACAGATATCTTCAAATGAACAAAGTCTGATCATCACATCGAACAGAAAATACATTGGCTGAGTAATTAGCATACAGAATTCAGCCTATACTGAAGTTACGCGTATACAGATTTTGCTTCAGTATTAAGAAGACTAAAACTTAAGGGTACATGCTACCTTTCAGTGCAAGAAGTACTCCATCATGGAAAGCATTTCTATCAAGGGCTGTGTGACCAATTAAAAATGCAATATAGGACCAGGGATTTAACTCAGTGTGCTGCTGCGTGCCTCATAAGCATAAGGTCCCAAGTTCAAGCCTTGGTACCACTACCAAAACCAAAAACAACAAAAAAAGCAATATAAAAAGATTCTTGTGGTTCCAGGTAGATGGATGTTGGGAGAAAACTTGTAGCAGCTCTAAAACACTTTTCAATCTCAAGATATCCTGAGCTACAGAGATCTTTCAGAAACCGTATTTATTTATGATCAATGGTTAAAAGGAAAACAAATTACTGAATGCAAAAATATGCATTATGATTAAAGATACTGTCAGATAAAAAGGACATTTTGCAAATATTTTAAGCAATCTGTTCTCATTACAACCTGTGTAGTTTTTACTTAAGAACAGTTATAACCCAGTCTTATATATCCACAAATCCTGAAATATAAATCACTCACATGACCTTCTGTACAGAGTTAAAATCAATGGAAATTTAGTTCACCTTCTGCCACAGAAGAAGGAATCCATGATGTCTGACCAGCAAGGGAATTTAAATTTTGTATTGATTTCAAACTAGAACACTGTTTACACCTGAAATTAATAAAAGAAATAATTATATTTAAAATAATTTAATTCATTTAATCACTATATTTTTGCTGTTTAAGAAAGTCATAAAAAATAAATTATTAAATGGAAGATACTGTACCTGCTGTACTTGTTTCAAAAGAGAATAATCAAAAAGTAAGCTTTTTACATAAAATCAACAGAAAAGAGACAAAGGGACCCAGAATGAACAACTTTAAACTGAAAATGAGGGACTGAATAAGGTCCAAGACAGCAATTAATTAGGATCTAATGAATTTATTAATTCATTAAAAGAAAAAAGTTGATTTCTAAGAACTTTTTCCTATTTATAGCTTATGAATAATAGCTAATGACAGTCCAGACAAATATAAACATCAGGAAAAAATTATCCTAACTAAAGCAGTGAGGAATAGCAAATTTTGGGTAATTAATACCTTAAATAAGCACATATTAAGAAGTTTATAGTTTATGATACCTAACACTATAGTTATCATTTGAAAACTAAATACATCTAAAACTATATAATTATTAATGTTGTACATTACAAAGTATACATAATTTTGCTTTAGTTATATGTCAACATATTTCAAATATGACTAGCTTAGTTTTTATTAAGCATACATGACCATGTTTACAACATGTGATAGGTGCAAAGAATGTACCTGGAAAAGTGTTCTTGAATAAAATTATAATAATTCAAATTCAAAAGACTCCATTTATACAATGGGGAAAAAGAGGGGTTTATTATATTAGATTTAGGTTTTACACCTGATTATCAAATATAAAAATGTTTCTTTTCTAAAAAAAAAGATGAACAAAAGAATACTATTAACTAAAGAAGGACTGTGATACAAACTAGAATGAAATACTGCTAAAATAAGTGTGTCGATTCAAAATTAACGGTAACATGTGTAGATACTGAATAATTTCTCTGGTGTGAAAAACTAAAATAGTACTCAAGATCCTAAAGGGTTAATTAGCAATGTGAAACAGGAAGAAAAGGACTAAAGATGTAGGGACAGTAAGAAAGGAAGAGGAAGGGGAATAAGGAAAAGGGAAAAAATATGCAAAAATTTAAAAATGGAATCAAAGTCTTTGTAGGTGGGAAGGGGAAGAGGGGGTGAAGGGAGGGTGGGGACAAGGGGAAAAATGAGAACCAAGACCTGTCATGTAAAGGTACAAGATCCCAGTAATGAATGTAACTATACTGTCTACCTAGAATGTACCAAAAAATTCAATAAAAAAAAAATTAAGGGTAACAAGCCTAAATCAAAGAATTCATTACTTCAAATCAGAGAATACATTACTTTCAGTAAAAATTGAAAAAGAAGAAAATTAGAAACATTAAATAAATCCAACACAAGGATGAAAAGAAAAATACAATTTGTTTTATTTTTTTGGTACTGGGCATTGAACTTGGGACCTTGTGCTTGCAAGGCAGATGGCAGAACTACTGAGTTAAATCCCCAGGCCCAAAAAATACAATTTTAAAAGGTTTTTTAAGTAAAAAATGTGGTTAGCAGAAATCAACAAAAATGTGGAAATGCATACTAAATAAATATGTTAATAATTTAAACTGTCTTTAAATTTAACTGTTAAAAATAACCAAAATGCAGCATCTTTCATTTATAATTAAAATAAGAACAAAAACTTGAAAGAAATGAGAATAAGATAACATACAATTACCATCTTATAAATAATTAAAAGCTTTAAAACAAGAAAAATATTAGCAAAAATAATTCTCAAGACAGGAAGTTGTGCTTAGGAATGCTGTCTTTAAGTGAGGATGTACAGAACAATGAAATCACAGAAAGATAAGCAATACTAAACCTAAATGAGCCAACAGAGTCTCAAAATATATAAAGCAAATGAGGACAGAATAAAATAATTATAAGCATAAAATCATAGTTTATTTTTACATATACATACTTGTTTAAGAAAATGACTAAAGAAAAAAATCACAAAATAAATAGTTTTGATTATGACTAACAAAACTGGCCTAATAGACAACCTATAAATAAATCCTAACTCAACTATTTAAAAAGGCATATTCTTTTTACACAGACATGCAAGACATAAAATATAGATTCTAGGATAAAGGAAAGATGAATAAATTCCAAAGAATCATTTTGAAATGCTGCAAAGTATTCAGCTAAAATGCAATCTAACTAAAACATAAATGAAACATAGTACACAAAATACACCGTGAGAGCCAGGGATTTATTTAGCTCAGTGGTTCCGTTGCCTGCCTCACAAGTGCCAGGTCCCAAGTTTGATCCCTCGTACAAACAAACAAAACAAAACAAACAAAACAACAACACCAACAAAAAAACACATGTGAAAAATTTCTGAATATACATTTAAATGACTAGTAGGTCAAAAAGGACTTACAAATCATTTAGAACTGAATGGTAAGAAAAATATTATATATCAAAATTTGGAATAAGGCAATGGCAATACTGCCAGGAGGAATATTTTACACTTTCAATATTAAAAATATATAAAAATTTATTAGGTGAATGAGGTAAATGTTCAATTTAATAAATCTGAGAAAAACTAAGAGGACATAAAGAACATAAAGACAAAGATAACAGTAAAATTAATAGAGAACATCACCATGAACAAAATCTTGTTGCTTTGGCAAAGAAAGAATAAGGGTGGGAGGAAACAATGTCACTAATAAATAATATTCAAAGAAATAATATTTAAAGAACATTACAAGAAAGAGTGTTACATTCAAGAAAAGAGCTGAATTTTAAAACCATCAAAATACTGTGGTCAGGGCAAGGGACTTAGCTCAGTGGTTCCACTGCCTGCCTTGCAAGTGCCTGGACCCAAGTTCAATCCCCAGTACCAAAAAAAAAAAACAAAAACCCAAAAAAACAAAAACAAAAAACAAAAAAACAAAAAAACACACAAAATACTATGGCCAATTACATGTCACTAACAAATTTTTTTAAATGCATAAAATGAACACTTTTTAAGAAAAGTCTCACTAATAAGATATGTGAACAAACTGAACCATTAGCCTACATTCTATTTAAAAAATATCAAAAATTTTTTGAAGACAGGGTAGTTCTGGTTGGCCTTGAACTCACTATGTAGTATAGGTTGGCCATGAACTTGAAGCAATCCTCCTGCCTCAGCTTCCTCAGTGCTGGGATTACAGGTGTGTCCCCTCCTGCCTGGTACATTAGTTTTTCTGGTTTGAGAAACTGAAAGTGCAAATAAGGATCAAAATGTATAATAAATAATGTGAAGTAGGGAGAAAAGGTGCAAGGGTTAAAGAGAAGTGGATGGGTAGGGAAAAAGAAAGGGGGGAATGGAATTAATATGACAAAAAAATGTAAACAAAGTCTTTGTAAATAGGGAGGGGTGGAGGGGTTGAAGGCAGGTGAGGGGAATAGGGAAAACATAAGAATCAAGGTATATTATGTAAAGGTACAGATCTCCAATGATGAATGTCACTATATAGAATATCTAAAATGTACCAATAATTTTTTTTAATTAAGGAAAACATTTATAGTTTTAAAAAGCACTGTAGTAAATATGACTATACTTACAGTTAAAAATCTATAAAACAAAAGAAATCATAAAATTGGAAATGTACATACCAGAAGTATGAATATAACTGATAAAAGATTAGTATCTCTAAGTAGCAAAAATTCTTATACTTCCTAATGTGCACATTTTAACCAAAAAGATTATTACCACACAGAAGACAAGCAAACAACATAAACATGGAATTAATAGAACAGAATACGAATAGAATTAATAAGCATAAATGTTACTTAAATCCACAAATCACCTAGGAACTAACAAAATCTTCATGGACACCACATGACACTCATTAGCCTGAAAAAATTACAACTTAGACAATTCTCCCAGGTGTTGAGGAGAATGTGAAAGAAAGTGAAATTTTATACATTATTAAGGGAATCATGAATTATTAAAACCATGAGAACAACTATTTGTTTTTTTCTCTCAAAAAGCAAAGATATGTATACAGTAATACTACTACTGTATGATCCAATATTTCCAATTCTAGATAAATACCTTAGTAGTAACTTTCAAACACTTGGGCAAAGACAATAAAAATTAATTTAAACTATGTCACAGTACATACAGGTACATATACAACTGAACAAACTTTTAAGGAGCAACATTGAACCTTCTTAAAATGTTCTCTATTACCCATTTTGTCTTGTTCCATTGCTTAATATAACCACATTGTAACACTGAAAAAAAATAATCATAATCCACCAAACTGATTTTATGATAAAGGAAACATACAAGTAAACATATGAGCTTCATAATCTCTAAATGAAACTGAAATAACATGTATCCATTCATAGGAAAATGGATTAAAATTACAATAAACATAAAATATTCTTTAAGTATCAAAATAATATAAATCTAGATGTATCAATATAGATAAATGTTGAAAATAACATTCAATGAAAAGGGCAAGCTGCTAAAGAAGAATCATAATATGACTTTTTACTAATTTAGAAAACAAAAAGCAACAATACCCCCCCATACATAAAGACCTGATTCAAAAATGGGCATCTGAAATGAACAGAAAAAGAAGTAAAAGCAGCAAGTAAATATATGAAAAAATGTTCCACATCACTGGTCATTCGAGAGATGCAGATGAAAACAACACTGAGATTCCACCTCACCCCACAAAGAATGGCTGCTATCAAGAAATCAACCAATAACAAATGCTGGCAAGGGTGTGGGGAGAAAGGAACCCTGCTCCGTTGTTGGTGGGAGTGCAGACTGGTGCAACCACTATGGAATTCAATATGGAGATACCTCAAAGAGCTGGGACTAGAGGTTCCATTTGACCCAGTCATCCCTCTGCTGGGTATCTTTCCAACAGAATTAAAGGAATCATATCACAGTGAGATATGCGCACCTATCTTTTTAGCAGCACAGTTTGTAATAGCTAAAACTTGGAAACAGCCCATTTGTCCATCAGTTGGAAACTGGATAAAGAACATGCGGGTTTTCTATAAAATGGAATATTACTCAGCCATAAAGAATGAGAAATTAGATTCATTCATAGGAAAATGGATACATATTGAGGATATATTAGGTGAAATAAAAAGCTCAATATCCACAAGTTAAAGGAGGACAGGTTTATTTCATCTCACAGTTCATAGAGGTTTCTGTCCACAGTTGGCTGGTTTCAAGGCAGGGTGGCAGGGCAGGTCAGAGGAGGCTTGCTTATGGCATGGTGGCAGAAAGCAGAGCGTGACCAAGGTGAGGGGAGGAAATACACCCTGCCAGGCCATGCCCGCATTGACCACCTCTTCCAACTAGGCTTTCCCTTCCAGCATCACATTTAGCTATAAACTCATCAGTGAACTAATCCACAGATGAGTAACGTGACCCGCTGATCCAGTCACCTCCCGAAACGCCCACCTATAAGCATATGAAGCTCTGGGGGACATCAGGATATAAACTATAACAGCTGGATACATCTTGTCATACTATCAAACCCTCTCCTTTCCCTACTCCTAAATTTGTAGCAATTGTCAGTCCTAATTATAATGTATAAATCTTGATTTCCTCTTAAACATTACAATTACCATGTCTCCCAGATTGTGACCTCTAAGAGTCATGTGGTGGATATTGCTCTGGGTTCTGTCCCATATACAGCACATCAAAAAGCTTCAACCATAAAAAGTGGGATTTTTTTAAGAGGAATCCCTAAGTTTATCACTGTTTTTACTCAAGTGTCCCCAGTACCCTTACACTAGTCTTTGGACTCATGACCTCCAAGTCATCTTCTTTGAGATTTATCCAGTAGTTAATTAAAAAATAAAAACCTATCACTTCTGTTTGTTTTTTTTTGAAAAATTCAGTAGCAAACTTTAAAAAAAAAATCATCCTCATTCTCTCACTCTCTCACTCTTTCTCCTTTCCCTGTTTTTCAACCTTGCCTTCTTGGCATTATGTACCTTGCTCAGTCTAAAGCAGGAAAGAAATATTAGTTATAAACTTCAAAATGTAACTTACTCATTTTCTACAAGCTGTTAAGTAAAAGCTCTTTTAAGGCTGTCAATCTTTTTACCAGTTTCAGCATGAACTAATACATAAATCTTGTTTATACTTCACATTTTAAGACATGTTTAGATCAGCTGTTAATTTCACAAAATAAGTCACACATGTGTAAATACCAAATAGTTTCTCTGGTGTGAAAAACTATAATAGTACATAAGATCCTAATGAGCAACTAAGACTACATTCTATTGTGTAAGGTTTTTCCAAGCAGACCCTTTCTAGAGTGATTATTGCATTAAATAGTAGAAGAAATGTTTTTTACCCCTATTTGCTGCTCTCACACCTTAAAATCTCCATAGAGTGTAATGTATTCATCTTCCAATTTTCAGTGGCAGCAAACTTATACTTTAGTGAGTTAGCAATTCTAGAACTTAGTCACTTAATTCTTACTAGGTTTGCAGTTTTGAATTTAGTATTCAAATTCTTGTCACGCCAGAAAACAAGCATCAGTCTCTGGTTGAGGAACAAAATGCTGGTAGCCTTATACCTCCCACACAGTGTAAATATATAATATATGTGCTTATCAAAATAATACATACCAGAGGAAAAAAATTTTTTTTTTTTTTGCGGTATCTGGGATCAAACTCAGGACCTTGTGCTCACAAGGAAGGTGGCGACACCTCTGAGTTAAATCCCTGGCCCAATATACCAGAGAAATGTAGTCTAGATTAGGTTACATCCTGACAAACTCTTGGTAAATTTAAAATATCTTAAATAAAAATGCATTTGATACACATAGCCCACAGAACACAGTACAGCTTAGTAACACAGTACACTTCAGAATATCACTTGCTTTTCCTTATGATCTTTTTTTTTTCCTCACTGAGTTTATTGGTTCGTTTTAGGTATACAGTAGAGTTGGTTTCATCATTAGGATCTTGTACCTTTGCATAACACGTCTTAGTTCTCATTTTTTCCCCATACACTTGCTCTCCAGTGTTTATAGCAGCAGTATGTAATAGCTAAAACTTGGAAACAGCCCATTTGCCCATCAGTTGGAGACTGGATAAAGAAGATGTGGTTTTTCTATAAAATAGAATACCCTTATGATCTTGTGGTGACTTGAGAATTCTGGCTCCCTCCTCATGAGAAGAGTACTGTACCTCATATCTCTAGGCCAGGAAAAGATCAAAAGTCAAAACATTGTTTCTATAAAATGCATATCATTTTTGTACCACTGTGCAACTGAAAAATCATAAATCCTATCATTATATGTGAGGAACTGTCTGTACATGTAAATTTGTACTCAATAAATATCTGTTGCCGGGCGTGGTGGTGCACGTCTGTAATCCCAGCACTCGGGGGGCTGAGGCAGAAGGATTCCTGTGAGTTCGAGACCAGCCTGGGCTACATGGTGAGTTCCAGGTCAGTGTTAGCTACATATAGTGAGACCCTGTCTCAAAAATAAATAAATAAATAAATAAATAAATAAATAAATAAATAAATATATGTGTACACGTATCTGTTACTATTTTATCCAACATAGTAACCAGTCAGGTATAATGTTAAATATACAGTTTTTAATTCAAAAAAATCCCCAAAGTGAAAACATACCCATAGTGATGCAATCTTCCTTGTATAAGGAATGGTACTGAAAGGTCTAGGAGCTCCAGGTCTTCAGGGCCAGATTTCACAGGAATTATACTATGAAACTCACTTGAAAGTTTAGAGATTTCACCAAGAGTACCTCCTGTTAAAAAAGAATAAACAAATTCACATAGTAAAATATGAGGTAGGTAAAACAGAGTACCTGAGATACAGAAAATACTAAAGAGACTGACAGATAAAAATAAGAAAGAGTCACAAACTTAGAGATTCAATACATTTATTTTGAAAAATATTAATTTGTAAATTTAGGATACAACACATTAAAGAAATCACTCACAAAAATGCTGAGACTTGAATAATATATAAAACTTGTGCAATCTTAACTGTCTTCTTAAATTTACACAAATTACTGCCAGGAACACTTTGGTTCGAGCAACCAAAAGAGAATAAAATTGAAAGGTAAAGTATGGTACGATTCTCACTATTAAATTTGATATACTACTAATGCCTAAATAAATTCAATTTTGAGTTTCAAAAAATCTTTTAAAGTTTTAGGTCAGTTCATGTTAATGTATACTCTGTAGTATTTGTTGTTCTTGGGAAAATCACGAAAATTTCCCTAAATCTATGCTAGAGGAAACATTAAAGTGACCAAGTCTGCTAATAAATTGTATGTCCAATGGTGCACTGTTATTAGGTTTGCATATATCCAAAATTACATATATCTATCACTATACTGTGATAGAAAAAGGTGTTTTTTTGTCCTAAAAATCCTGTGTTCCACCTGTTCACTTCTCCCTATCATTCAAAATCTGCAACCACTTATCTATTTCCTCCATACTTTTGCCTTTTCCAAAATGTCATACAGTAGGTATCATTCACTAGTAGCCTTTTTAAACTGGCTATTTTCACTTCAGTAGTATGCATTTAAATTTTCATTATGGCTTTTCTTGGCTTTGGAACTTACTTTTTAGTGCTGAATAATATTCAACTGTCTGGATTAAACTATGGTTTATTTATCCAATCATATAAAAAAGGACACCTTGGAAGTTTCCATGCTTTGGCAATTATGAGTGAAACTGCTGCAAACATTTGTGTGCAGATGAGGAGATTATTTTCAACTTCTTTGTGTAAATATCAAGGAATGTGGTTGCTCGATCATATGGAGAGTATGTCTAACTTTAGAAAGACTGCTAAAATGTCTTCCAAAGTGGCTGTACCATTTTGAATTTCTATTAGCAAAGACTGAGGGTTTTTGTTGTTAAATATTTTGACCAACATTTGGTGTTGTTAGGGTTTTGAATATCAGTATTCTACAAGGCATGTAATAGTGTCTCCTTGTCATTTTAATTTGCAATTCTCCAATGAAATAATTAACATTTTTTCTAATGTGTCAATATCATTTGTATGTTGCTTCAGGTCTTTAGGCTATTTTTGTAAAACTGGGTTGTATGTTTTCTAATTGTCGAAATTTAAGAGTGCTTTGTATATTTTGCATAAAAGTCATTTTGCTACATCTTTTGCAAATGTTTTTTCTCAAACTGTGCTTATCTTCACATTCTCTGGACAGTTGTATTTCTCAGAGCAGAAGTTTCTGATTTTAATAAAACCCACCTTATCAATTATTTCTTTCATGGATTATGCCTTCAGGCTGAATCTATAAAGCACTGCAGTAGGAAGAGCATATAGATTTTCGTGGATATTATAGTCTAGGAGTTTTACATAAATTCTCATTTAATTTTCATTTAAAGTTCTGTAAGGTAAATTTGTTAATCTAGATGTACTTATTTATAAAATAAATATTTACTGAGAGCTAATTATATGGCAAGCATACTATGCTAGGTATTAAGGATATGCAGATTAAAATAAACATGTACCCTGCTCTTATGGAGTTATAATCTAACAGGTAAACAAAACTATAAAAAGACAAGTATAAAACAAATATATTACAAAAGAAATGTGATTTGTTGATAGTATATAGTATATTAAGAACACACAGTAGTAAGAACCATTTATCCCTAGCCTGCAAGGCAAGAAAAGTAATTGGTAAATATACATACTTACTGAATATTTGACATGAATTACTAAATAAAAAGAATTGCTGAGTTTGCTTCTGAAGCAATACTACAGTACTAGCAGCATTGCTATTCTAAGGAAGAGAACAGCAATGAAATGAAAAAGAGCCAAAGAAAAACCTACTGGGCTTAGCTTTAGGAAAGTGACACCAAAATGTTATGTCTGGAGGGCATGACAGGAATAGACAACGGGAGGAGGTAAGACTGGAAGATTGTGGAATGAGTATTATTTAAAGACAGAATTGGTGCTAAGGAGATTCCCTTAGTCAATGCCCTGTGGACCCTGAAGGACAGCTTGGCTTCAACCCAGAATTCTGGTAAAGGAAGCAAAACAGAATAGGGTCCTAAGACCTACTTGACACACTCTTAATTGGTCTCATGACAAGAGCTCTTGTAAACTCTCAAAGAATCACAGGCTATTTCACATTTTAGGAGTGCATATAGTCTTACTCTTTTTTGGGGGGAAGTCTATGTTTTTATTTTTCCTTTTATTATTTATCTCCAAGTACAGATTAAAATACTACTAAGAAAGTAAGATACTACCTTTCATCTACCAAAGTGGCCAAGTGTCATGGTTAATTTTATGTCAACTTGACTGGGCCATCGGGTATCCACATACTATCTGATAAAACATTATTCTGAGCCTTTCTGTAAGGTGTTTTACAATGAGATCGTATTTCAATGGGAAGCATGAGCAAAGTAGACCGCCCTCCCTGAAGTGAGTGGATCATCAGTGGAAGATCTGAACCACAAAAGCCAACCCTTTGTGTGATAGAGAATCCCTCCTGTCTGACTGGTTTGGATCTGGACATCAGCCCTATTTAGGTCTCTAGCTAGCTAGCGTTTTGAATAATTGTACCATGGCTTGTCCAGGTCTCCAGTGTACTGACTCAGCCTATACATCTTGGAAATATATATATATTGATAACCCACTAAGTTTTAAAACCTTGATAACCCACTAAGTTTTAAAAAGTTCTATTATATGTTGGTAAGGATCGAGGAATAAGAAATCTAGTATGTTGCTAAAAGCGTGTGTACACTAGGATGACTTTATTAGAATTTAAGAGAGCAAACATTTTTTGTGATGACTAAATGAACAGACAGATACTCTATATGGAGTAGTTTCTGCCACAATGTCATTATATTTAAAGAAAAGGCTCATGAAAATATCAATGTTTATATACGTACGTAT
The DNA here is from genome assembly GCF_012274545.1 of Fukomys damarensis. Taxonomy (NCBI): domain Eukaryota; kingdom Metazoa; phylum Chordata; class Mammalia; order Rodentia; family Bathyergidae; genus Fukomys; species Fukomys damarensis. Next base: position 41,849,664 of record NW_022900916.1, on the reverse strand, counting down.
TCATGTATATATGATTATGTATTACTTCCATGACTAAAAAATGTCAGCAATAAAAATAATACAAGGATAAGTTCATTCATAAAATGAAAGCAAGTATTTTTCAAATGCATATTAAATTTTCTTCTTATTATGAAAGTTATATAGGAGGAAATATCTGGATAAAAATAATGAAACTTTAAATTTGGCCTGAGGAAAAAAAATGTGTGGTATATATATTAATATATTACATGAAAATTAGACAAAAATGGAAATGATAAAAGAAAACATAATCAAATTTCCTTGTTTTAAAACTCATCAAGTGATTTTGTTTATAAATAGTCTTTTCCTTTATTTAGTTTTCAACATGACTTTCATCCTGTTTATATGAAACAACAGTGACATCCAGAGGCCAGGACAACAGCAGCTGTCCATAGGCCACCACCATCTCTATTTTTAATTCACTTAGAAGAGACAAGATTATATCCAGAAATTCACCAAGATGAATAAATGTGAATACCTGAGTTTTAATGTTGAAATTTAAAACGTAATTCAGATAAATATATACATATATATTTGAATGTTGTTCACATATTCTAGTTTATAAAATTTTAGTTATTGGGATTTTTACTTTATGTGTACTACTAGGTTCCCTATAAAATATATTGTACAACAATATTTGAAAAAGTGTGCAAAAACAGTATTTTAAAAAGATGGTAACTTAAATATCTTACCTTCTATCAAAATCAGACATTCATTTGAAAGTGGGAGAATACCATTATATTTTACAAAATGAATAACTACTTTTCGTCCTCCTTGATCTTCAGTGGTCCAGATTTGTGAATCATACAAGGGTGTATTTTGTAACTTGGTATCTGAGGTTTTAGTTGCACCATCTTGTAAAGCTGCATCCAAATTATCCTCATGTGGAACTTCTTGCCTAAAATCATTGACATGAAGTATCAGAAAACTATTTTTATGTACTCTAGAAAATTCCAATTTAACAAATTATCCAATTAAAATATAATTTCTATATTCTACTTTTTCTTAAACTAAGGACAGAATGCACTTTGCAGACTACATGATTTTTATTCAATAGATAAATGTTTGATATTTTGTAGCTCAGTAGATCTACATCATAATTACATTAACCACTGATAATTTCCATTCCTGGTTTTGACACTAAAGTCACTTGTAACTATTTCTAATACTGACTGCTTTCCTCTATAAAAAAAGTGAACCTTCTTAGTAGGAAAAAGCTCCCATTTCTTCACTCTAGTTAATCTCACTTTCTTAGGGCACTTACTGTAAGCCAGTATTAATTTCAGTTCCTTTTAATAATAATTTGGAAAAGTCACACAAAGTATCAGAGTACAAATGGCAAGGTTTAGGATCAAAAGGTCTATTATCTTTATTCTGGTTCTGAGACTCTCCTTGGGTAATCTCTTAACTTCTCTGAGGTGCTTTCCTTGTTTGTTTAACAGGAGATCATAAAGTGGTTTTGTTTTATAAACTGTATGATTTTATAGAATTTAATGCACCAAAATTTGATACTTCAAAAACTGTCTAAAATTTTTATGTCTTTAATCCCAACTACCTTTTCAAGTTGAAATAGGTAAAAATACAGGCCCCTCACATTTTATTTAGTGATTTGGTAAGCAAAAGTCTCCTCAAACAGTATTATACTTGAATTTTGGATGAACAGATGTATATTAATATTTACAAATATTCATGAATATTATGTAAATATACAAATACATGGAGGTATCTAGATACAGCTACACAGTATAGCACACTATATTGAAAAGTTGATTTATGGCATTCAGATGTACATATACATCAATTACCTAAATTTTCTAAAGTATCATTTTATAGTTAGAGGGAAGATAGGCGAGTTACATTAAAAAGATGAATTTGTCTTGATTTGTGTACATATTAGTAAGATTGTAAAACAGATCTATAAATGTACTTATGTATTTATACATGACGTGGTATTTGGAATAAAGACTTCAAGGCACTGAGAAATTCTCTATTACTAAGAAAAAATTAAGTTGTGCTTAAGTAGGAAGTATTTCCAACAAGTCTCCTGAATCATTTAATGAGAACACTCACCTACTTAGATTTCTCTTTTAAAAAGCAATTTTTTGACAAGGAAGTCTCCTCAAATAATTTAGTATTCCTACTTGTACTTATTAGAGCTGCTAGCCCACATTTTGGATCTGAAAAGCCCGTTTTTTATTTATTATTACTAAGAATGAATTGGAAGGATTTACTTAGAATTTAGTACCTTCCCTTTAAATTGCTACCATTCTTCCAAAATACTACACACGTCACAATTTATTCATTTTCAGGACTTAAAGCTTTATATGTGCAGGTATACACACAAATACTATAATGTCAAATGAAAACTTTTGTTTTAATTTGGAAAATACTTACAGTGAATGACATTTAGGACAATAAAGTTTAACAGACTGAAAAATTCTTTTGGGCTTATATGATCTTAGTTTTGCTCGGATTCGATATTGCTGAGGAGCTTTTTGTTTCAGAATGGCACATAATGGTGTCTTCTCCAAATACTGATGATCAGTAAGTACTGTAAAGAATTTTTATATTAAATCAGCATAAATAATGTCTACAAGGTTTAAGTATAATCATGACTCATTTCTGTTAACCAAATATATACTACAAAATCTAATTAAACTGTAGTAACTGTTAATTCCGCAAAAACAAAGGTTATATAAGCAAGGCTCATGAACACAAAGTGAGGCACACAGTGGGTGCCCAACAAATCTACTGAAAACATGAAGAATAATTTGGGCAAGAGAGAACTGTCCACTAAGTGTAAAATAAGTATTTTTATATGGGAAGAAATGACATTTCCTGGCTAAACTTGAGGAAAACAGCAAGGTTTATATCACCAAGTAAACAAATGGGTTACTTGAGAAATATTTTCAAATATTCACTAAAACGATTTTTCTGGAAAAATAGTTTTATTTTATCTGAAGGGATAATCACTGATTGCATTAAAATATTGTATATTCTAAGGCACTCATTTATGTGCACACTGTTCAACACACAAATAATGTCACCTAGTATACTTTATATTCCCAAAGTAAAGATAAGCCCCAGTGTACTGTTAAGTATACAGTGCTATCTTTTGTAAGACACATGACTTAAGAGTATGTATTCAATATAGAGACATATATCTGTATGGGTTGTACTTAGGCCAGTATAGGACAAGGCAGAGAAATGCTAACTAAATACAAACATATTTTTGCACTCATGGATATCTACTTTCATATCAAGTAAAATGAGATAAGTTGGTAAGTGTAAAGGACAAACTTTAATAAGCTCATTTCTGTACTGTCTTATCTCAAAAACAGTATGTGGTCTTACTTGTAGCTGACAATTGTTGACATCTTTCTATCTCATACAGTGATACTGATCCAGAGCCTAGAGAAAGGAGAAAAATATTACACTGTTTTAAAGTCCACTACAATTGAATATGTAACTGAAAACAATAAAATACTGCTGAAAGAAACCAGATAAAAATCTAAATAAATGCTGAGGTATGCTATCTTCATAACTCAGAAGGCTTAATATTGTTAAGATATTTTCCCAAAATTAATCTTGTCAGTACAATCACAATCAATATAGCACAGACAATATGTAATAAGAGAAACTGATAAGTATATTTTATCACTTAAAAAATACAGAATCTAGAATACTGAATAACATCTTGAAAAACAAGAACATCAGAGGATGTATATTACACAGCCTACTATAAAACTACAGAAATCAGAACAATACAGTACTGGTAAAAACACTAACTAATCAATCAACAGAATTAAATAAAGAGCCTAGAAATAATCCCACATTTATACAGTCTTTGGATTTCTGAACACAAGCACTAAGGTAATTTACAAGGAAAGCAAAATTCTTTTCAAGAAATGGCCCTGCAACTACTGGAAATCAGTATGGGGAAAATGCATATTCTACATTACACTGATCAGTAATAAATGGAAAAATACAGAAAAAAACCCATTATTTAAATCTACTTAATATTTGACAAAGATACCAAGATCATCTATACAACTATACAGCATATATATGGTGCTATAAAACTAGAAATTTCTATGTATAAGGAAAATATCTACCCCATGTATCACAAAGCATTAAAAGAGAACAAACTACTGAAAAATATAACAGTGTAGATCAATCTCAGAAACATAGTCAGTACAAAAGACTATATACAATTCCATCTATTTGGAGTTCTGAAACAAGAAAAGCTAAAGGGATTACAAGTTTATGTTTTGGTCAGTGTATGGAATGTTACATAATATAGTCACTTCATGGTCATTTCATTACATGTAATTTCACCATAGTTAATTACGGCCATACAATTTAATACGTTTACTAACATCTGTAACTTTTTAAAAAATACACCATTATAATATGAATTGATGACCGAAAAGCGAAATCCAGGAACAGATACATAAGAAGCAAAGCAAATAGCGCAAAACGTGAACTGAAGAATCTAGGTGATGGATATGTGTTCAGTGAGCAACTGCTTTAACTTTTCTACATGTTTCAAAATTTTTTATTACATTCCAAAAATATACTGTGAAGGAAATAAATGCAGAAGTGCATAAATACTAAGCTTATTAAAAGCAATACAGGGCCGGGGATTTAGCTCAGGGGTTCCACCACCTGCCTTGCAAGCACAAGTTTGATCCCTGGTTAAAAAAAAAAAAGCAATACAGTGACCCAATGAACAGTAGAATTTTACTTAAACAAAAAAGTAGAAATCACAGCAATGATTTGCTTTCTGACTTACAAAGAATTTAAAATTTTAAAATGTGTATTTTCCAACTAATTTAGCTTATATTCTATTACGTGTAGAATATATATATAAATGTTTTTATAATTTATTTTATGCAGTGTTATACATGCAACACATGCATGATTAGCTTTTCTTCAGTCATAAATAGTATAAGAACACTAGGCAAGAGAACATAAAGGGACATCTCAAGCTAAACTAACATAGTACAATTTAATGAATCTGACTTAGTAATAACTACTACACTACCATAAGGTAGAATCCATACATAAACCAGAAAAGTAGTAAAATAAGAAAATACATGTAAAATATATACAAGGTTTCTCATAAATAGAAAGAAAAAGGTACAAATTCTAACACAAAATAGAGAAAGGTTAGAAGCAGATAATTCAAAGCAGAAAGAATTTAAAAAGCTGCTTAATACATAAGATTTTCAAATTTCCAAGTAGTCTGGGAAATTTGGTATTATATTTACTTGTCAAAAAGTTACATACATTGTTAATTTCCAATATTACAAGGATGTGAGTAAAGAGGTCTTACATGGCTATTCAGGAATAAATTCCTATCACCTTTTGTAGAAATAATCTGAAAACATCTATTAAAAGAAAATATATGCCTATATTTTGCTACATCAACCTAATTTTTAGGATTTTTTTAAGGAAAAATAAAAGCACAGAAATACAGAGGTCCAATGATTATTAAAATATTACTTATAAAAGGAAACACACTGCTGACAACTTAAATGCCTACGAGTGGGAGAATGGCTGAATAATGGTATGCCCAGATTATAAAATATTAAGGAACTATTAAAATAAGGAGTTTGGGCCACATCAATCAACTCAGAAAGAGGTCCATAATATATTATTAAGGAAAACAACTATTATAGTATGATTCCATTTTGATAAAGAAGAAAAGCTGAATATATGAAGATTTTGAAGGAATCGCCTTACAGTTTACCTCTTTTCAAGGAGCAAGCCATAAGAGGGCCTTTGGCATAGAGAAAGCTACTCCACTTGCCAGAATTATGTATGACATGTTACTCTGTAATTTAAAGATTATGAAGTAGTCTTTTTTAAAAAAGAAAAGAAACTGTGAAAAATGTAATTACAAATTATGCTGTCTCCAAATGACTGTTAATTGGATTATGCTGATATCCTAATAGTAGTGCAAGTAATCATATTTTAGGCCAAAATGCCATTATCAAAATGCTAAGAAATGGGAAGAGTTTAAAAATAGACAGAGTGAGGAAATAATTTTAAAAATATAGATACAAAGTACACACATCTTAATTTGACTTGCTTTGTCATCAGCTAACAAGTAAGTAACTGTAGGCAAATTATATGACAGTCATCATTCAAAGCCTCCATTTCCCTACAGTTAAAGGGAGAAAATAATATATCTTATGGACATGCTATTAGGATTAAATAATAATGCAGACAGGTGTTTATTAAGTGCCTACAAAGAAATACATGTTAATTTTCTTGTTTATATTATATTATTATGTGAAAGAAAACAGATATCCACAAAATGGTTTTTTGGATTACAGGAAGGTATGAGTTAAATTGTAAAAAAAAAAAGAGCGAGAGAGATTAAATACATAATTTTCATTGAAAGATTCAGAATGTACAACTAGATATTAAGATAAGTGTAAAAAGGAAAAACTTTCACATTGAGAATTTTATAGTTTAGATTTGAATAGTTACCCACTTGGACAATAATGTAAATATACAAGCCACTATTTATTAATACACTATAATTAGTGGATTAATTCAATAACTTGAAACTATGTGTCTTTCTCAGCTATGTCTGAATAAAAAAATACCTGGAGTATTTAAAATGATACAGAATAAACATTCTTTCTCTAGACACTGACTAGTAAAATAGTTACCTAGGAAATTATAAAGATTTATGAATACATAAAAATTACATATAATCATAAATCAAGTAACACTACTACCCGAATCTGCCACACACCCCCCCACGGTACCAGGGATTGAACTCTGGATCTTGAGTTTGCAAGGCAGGTGTGGCACTACTTAGCTAAATCCCCAGCCCACTACTACTCTAATTTGAAAATGCAATTATAGGTTTACACTGTGTTTACCTCTGCATAAAATATAGATAAGGTGTTCTGGATATGAATTAAAATAGTGAGATCGAAGAAGATATTAAAGGGAATTTTGTTGAGAAAGACTTTTTATTTAGCAGAAACTAAATCACCAATGACAAAAATTGTGTTTACTTGAAAGGGTGAGATAGCTCTCCTCCTGGTCTGTTTGATAGAGGCCATCTGAATGCTGAGCAGCTGTCAAATCTGCAGCTTCTAATGCTCTAAAAGTAAAAGAATATAATTTGAAATCACTCAACACTAAGTCAGCACAATAAGTACCCACGAAATTCAGGAGTTCAATGAAATTGTTAATAAAATCCTCTGCATTACTTAGCATATAGTCTATAGCTTTTACCAGATTACATGAAGCTTCCAAAGTCCTCAAGTTAAAAATCTGAGGTCAAAAACATAAAAGTAGAAGCATGAAAATCAGCACAGAGAATCAACAACAGGGATTTAATCTTATTAAATAGCTTCTGCACTGCAAGAGAAACCACCAACAGAGCTAAGAGACAACCTACAATGTGAGAAAAAAATTTTACCAGCTGTTCCTCAGACAAAGGTCTACTATCTAGAATATATAAGGAATTTTTAAATATCAAACCTTCCAAATTTAAAGACCCAGTTCAAAAATGGGCCTGCGAATTGAACAGACACTTCTCAGACAAAGAAATAAAAGCAGCAAATAAATATATGACAAAATGTTCACTATCACTGGTCATTCCAAATATGCAGATGAAAACAACACTGAAATTCCACCTCACTCCAGAAAGATGGCTGCTTTCAAGAAATCAACCAGTAACAAATGCTTGTGGGGTTGTGGAGAAAAAGGAATCTTTCTCCATTGTTGGTGAGAATGCAGACTGGTGCAACCACTGTGGAAATCATTACGGAGATACCTCAAAAAACTAGGACTTCAGGTCCCATTTGACCCAGCTATTCCCCTGCTGAGTATCTTCTCAAAAGAATGAAAAAAATCATCCCACAGCATTATATGTGCACCTATGTTTATAGTGGCAAAGTCTGTTATAGCTAAAACTTGGAAACAGCCCCACTGCCGATCAACTGGAGACTCGAAAGAGATGTCTTTTTTTAAAGAAATAAAATGGAGTACTATTCAGCCACAAAGAACAAGAAACTAGAGTCATTTATAGCTAAATGGATGCACACGGAGGCTATGTTTTTTGTTTTTTGTTTGTTTGTTTGTTTGTTTTTTTTGAGGCCTTGTTCTTAAATGAAATAAATAGGACACACATGTAAATACCAAATAGTTTCTCTGGTGTGAGAAACTGAAAATGTAAATAAGGATCAAAATGCATAATAGATAATGTGAAATAGGAAGAAAAGTTCTAAAAGGGAAGAGGAAGTGGGAGCAGTAGGGGAAAGCAAAGATGGATTGCGAAGAAATATGAGAAAAGAAAAAATGGAAACAAAGTCTTCATAAATGGAGAGGGGTGGAATGGTTAAAGGGAGGTCAGGGAAATGGGGAAAAACTAAGAACCAAGCTATAAAGGTACAAATTTCCAATGATGAATGTGATCATATTGTATCCCTAAAATGTACTAATAAACTTAATGAATAAAAAAATATGAGTAGAACAGTGAGACAATAAAATATTGCAAACAAGAATTAGGTGGGATTTTTAATGAGTAAAATTCTGAGTCAGAACAATTTCACTGTAGATACAAGAAATGAAGTGCTGAAGTTGCTACGAATTGCAATGTCTGTGAAAATGAGAATTAGAAAAATGAAGCTTCTTTAGTTGTTTCATTTCGATTTGTGGAAGAGTGTGTATTTTATATATTGATATATACATATTTTTTAAACTCCTTTAGAATACTGGTGAATTCAAGTACGTCAAGAAAAACAAAATTAAATATATAGCAAGTTTTTTGTTGTTTTTGTTTTCTGAGTCAGGGTCTTGCTATGTAGTTCAGGCTGGTCTTGAACTCACTATGTAGCCCAGGCTGGCCTGGAATTCACCGCAATTCCCTGCCTCAGCCTCCTGAGTGTTGAGTTTATAGACATGTACAACCACACCTGACTCAAGATTTAAGATATTTAACTTTCCAAATGCATCTGAACATTTAAAACATGTCTTATAAAAGTTTAGTAAAATGTTCATGAAAAGTTTAATGACACATTGAAATACTTCTATTATCTATTTAATCATAGGTATTTAAAAAATAATATACCTTTTTATGGTAGGATTAAGCATTTCTGGAATTCAAGGTCGAAATCAAGTTTTTCAAACTTTGGCTAAAATCAAATTACCACCGTGTGTTGCTATATTAAATGTGACAAATGACAGAAAAAGTATGAGTATAAAAATATTTTAACTGTTGAAAAACTTAGGGTACAACTCTGAATCTGCTGCTAATTAATGACCTCAACTTACAATATTTTTTTTGTTTCATTAGGCTTATCTATTAAAAAATAATGGAGAATGGCATAGAAAACTGTGAGGAACGAACAAGAAACTTATGCTTTATGAATACTTTATATGTATTTACTAAATAGGTATATAAAACACTTGCTTTTTCAGCTGATCCACATCAGAATTATTTTCAGGCAAGACTGTGATTCCCCGCCCGTAACTGGTACCTCCATGGAGATGAAACTCTAGACTTAATGGTGTCTGGCTTTCAGAAGTCACTGACTGTAGTTTGGTATGGAGGCTGTAGATTCTAAGAAAGTTTCCAATCTGAAAACAGATTATTCATTATTTACAAAAAAGGACAATGGACTAAATTTCTGATATTTGAAATTTTACAACCAACATGAGGCAATGGCCAATTAGGGACTCAACCAGGACAGACACTAGGTTGTGCCAGTTTGACTGAAAACCAGCTGCAAAGATGCTACATCAAAATCAAAACATATATGCATGTCATGTACACACACCTAAACACACATGCACGCACACACACACTGCAAAACACTGTCCCATTTCAGACATACTAAAATGTGCAAAAAACCTTGTCATAGCATCAATTAAATATAGTGGTGGAACCCATTACTTAGGTGCAATTCAAGATTTCTATTCCTTCACCATTTTGAAAAATACCTTCCTATAATTTAAAGTAGTGTTAATGAAATACGCTCACTAAAATACTCTACTCAAACAAAAAAGTTTACAAGTACAACTATAACAAAATTATAAACTTTATCTCACAAGATCATGGAAGGAAACCTTGTATTAAAGCATTTGTAGGGTGGCACCACACCTCTAATTCCAATACTGAAAGAGCCTGAGGGAAAAGGATCACAAATCCAAGCCCTATCTGGACAATCAGAAAGATATCACAAAATAAAATATTAAAAAATGGCTATAAAGGAGGCTAACCTCGAGTCATTTGTAGGAAAATGGATGCACTTCCAGACCTCAATGTGGAGTAAAATAAATCAGACACAGAAGCTTTTAGAGAAATCCAAAATAAAAGAACAAAATGAAGTAAATAGGGAGACAGATCTTTTACAAAAGGGAAAGAGACCGAGATATGGAGGAGGGGGCAGTCAGAAGAGGGGAATGGGATGAAACACAATTCAGATGGATTATGCACATGAACCAATTCCCAAAGTACAATGGAATCAACATGTACTGTAAATATATACTAATAGAAAAGTAGAAATTGAAACAAAACTGGGCTGGATATTTAGCTCAGTAATAGAAAGCGGTCCCTAGTACTATAAACAAAGACCACTGTACATTCAAACATAAAATTAAATCAGGGCTTTGAATTGGAAGTTTTTATTTTTCCAATACTAGGATTGAACCCAGTGGTGCTCTGCCAGTGAGCTACATTCCTTCCTATTTAAAAAAAAAAATTTATTTTATGTTTATTATGAGAAAGGGTGTTGCCAAATTCTCCAGACAGGAATGGAACTTGCAATCTCCTGTCTCAGCCTCCCTCAGTGCTGAGATTACAGGCGTGCGCCAGCACACCTGGTTTACAGTTAATATTCTGCAATTAATCTGGTATGTTTCACTAAATTCAGTAAAAACATCCCTAATTATAAAGAATTTGGTATTTCTTTCAATGAAGATTTCAAATAGAGACACAGAATGCTATTCAAATACACTCACATCTACCTAAAGAAAGAAGCAATATAACATTATATTTATTTTTATAAAGATTCATACACAAAAGCTCTTACAAATTGGGATGTTTAATTAATGTTCATAACAATAGTACTCCTAATTCTTTGATGACTGAGAAGCTATTTTTCTCTTTTTATCCTAGAATTTCACCATAACAGAGGCATATTACAGAAAAGCTATATAAGAGGGAATACTACAGCAACAAAAAGAGGTCAGTAGCAAATCAATCTTCCACTTCTGCTTATTATAAAAGAAACACACACACACAAATGAGAAACGACAACACTTATTTTTCACATGGTCTCCAAAGTGAGACTGGCAGAAAACATACAAATTTCTATTTTTTAATTAATCTTTTTGAAAGTTTATTATTTTTTTGGTTTATATACACACACATATGTATATATATACATATCCGTGTATTAAATACTAGTACAACAGAGTCTACAATCTACAAAGGATTTGAACCAAAGCCTAAGCACTCATAGACAAAGGGATTTGATGTAATAAATATCAAAATTTTAAATTCAGTACAGTTTCCATCAAATTTCTCAGTGTCTTTCATGGAATTTGAAAAACTAATCTAAAAATGTATATCAAAGAGAAGAGCCAAATCAAGTCTAAAGACAGAAGGAGTGAGCGCCTCACCCTACTGAAATGTCCATAAATGTCCATCCATAAACACAGGAGTATATCCCCACATGTTCACACAGGGCCTTGAGAAGTGCAAAAGTGAGACCAAGCAGTGATACAAAGAAGGTTCACTATGTAGAGTTTTATTTTAAAAGTATGTGAAACCAACATGGCAAAACATTTAGAATAAGTGATACATGTAGGTGTTTATTACACTATCTTCTCTACTGTTATACTTATTTTTAAAAGGTAAAGGCAAGGACAAAATTCATTTCCATTACTAGGCAATAAAGGGAATAAATTGTTATAATCAGAAATTCCTTCTGGAGGCAGTATTGCATTTTTTTTAAAAGCTTAAACATATTTTGAAATGTGCTTGATGTTCTATCATAAAAATAAATTGTTGCTGCTTTGTTTTGCCAGTAATGCAGTGAAATTCCAAAAATACAAGTGAAGGAATGATATTAAAATTATAAAAATATAATCTAAAAAACTTACTAAAAAATCAACTTCAAAACAGAAACATGCACACAAAAGCAATGCATGCACAGATGGCTACTAAAAAGGCATTATTCCCACAGAAACAAACAAAATATGTTTCTCTTTCAGTTTAGTATCTTGGTTACCTGTATACAACTCAAATTAGCCAAACTGCAGCTAATAGATCACTGAAGGCCAAAACATTAATTATAATTACGAACAAAGTGTGATCGAGAAATACACTTAGAAGACACTACCAAGAATAACAGGATAAATGTGTTCAAAGTAAAGGGAGTATTTTGTGGATTAATGGTCATATGTGTTGTGCTATAATACATTAAAACATTTAAATACTCACTGTATGTTTTGATCACACCATGTATGTTTTATAATTATTTTCAAAATTATCAGTATGAGAACAAGGACTTAAAAATATGATTTTAACTTCCACACAAAAAGTTTGAGATGTCATTTTGTGTCAGCACATGTGTGTAAAGTGTTTGGGAATGACATAAAAATCATACTTAAAAATTAAGATTTAGAAGAGAATTAAAGATTATTTAAACTTTAAAATGAATTGCTAAGGAGAAATTGATTATATTTTACTGTGTAATTACATTAACCCCTTTATTAAAAAACATTTTTCCTGGCTCCTATGCAACACACAATACTTGGTCTCAAGTATTCTGATATAAAAATGCAAATTTAAATATTTGTCTTGAAGCGTTGATAAAAATTCCTTTGTATGAATGTCATGTGACAGATTTCCTAACATCAATGATACAGAGGCTGTCAGAAAATTTGATGTCCATGTACATTAGCTAACAGTCTAAAGTTGTATCACAGAAAGTTACACACAGTTCCATGTAGGAAATCTTTTCAGTTTTATATTGCACTGCATATATATAATGCTAAGTCTTTAGAAGGAAACAATGTTCTGTAGATACTTTAATTGTGAATGCTCATGACACCCTCTAGTGGACAGACAAAAAAAAATCCTAGGATTTACAGGACTAATTGATTAACGCTTTCAGCAGCAGGTATCATTTCATACTTACATGGAAAGTGCTATGCCATGTTCTTTTCTTAACTTGGACAAGTAAGAGAGTACAAGTGGGGAAATAGAAACACCCATGAAAAAGCATAAAAAAGAAATTAAAAGGTCAAAGTAGATAATACAGAGTATGGAATGAGGTAATTCTAAGTTGTAAATCATTTTTTAAAAGAACTCCATGTAAAAAATAAACAAAATTAGATCAATCATTACTGTTTTCTTTTGAAGTAAACTAATAATTCAAATAGTACTTTTCAGAAGAAAAATACTTTCAGCATATCTTGAAAATTTTCTCCTGATATGTCATGTATACACATCTGTACATGCACACACATTTGTAAAAGACAAAAAAAGTGTAGTTATTATCTTCCTGGGTCCTAGCTTTAACCTAATTTATTGATTTGAATGGTGTGAGCTTATTTATCATAGACTGTAGGGTGAAAATATTTTTTCCTTCTGAGCATTTGTTTTACAAAGGAAACTTGGGCACCAAAATGGAGATCTGAACTATTTTAACTATCTACTATTTCTTTCAACTAAGTAAGCTGAAAGATATTTGCAATAAAGATTCTTTCCTTTTGATGCACAAAAAAAATTAGCTCTAGAAACAGGCATTGTGTATTCATCGCTGGCATCACCCAACAGTTGCAGAATCTTGGGATAATTCACTTAACCTCTGAGTGCTTCACTTTCTCATTTATAAAATGGGCTGATGACTGGGCGTCTTCATAGGATAATATCTAATACCATGTGTTTAGAGAATGTTATGATTATTTGTAATTGCATTAACTGCTAAAAAGTACACTTTCAAATAAAAGATACAATAAAAGGCAGAAAAAACTATTCCTTACAATCTCTGTTCCTAATTCATTGAGAACTGTCATATCTAACATTTACTTAAAAACTCTTATCAAATCCTCAAAAACAGTAAGCAAATTCCATAAACTATATGATACACACATTCCTCTAAATTATAATATGTATGAGAGCCAATTTAACAATTTCTCCAACAATACAAAGTTGCCATATATTCTATTAAAGCAATTAAAATTAAGTTAATAAGATTTTATATATTCTTTGTCATTGTAAAACAATGTCTCTCACATGACAAAATGTTTCTTTACTAGTTTCACAGTGTAACTGTGTATGGATATAAAATATTCAGAAAAGATACTTCAATTTTTGAAAAAAATTCCCTTTCATTATATCTTACAATGATCTAATTGGATAAACATTTTATAATTTAGTAATTCCAGAAAAAATAAAATTGAAATAAATTTCTGGACTCCAAGTATCATCTATAAATATAATCTCTTATCATCAAAACTTGTATGACCAGCAATCACAAAAGTAAGTAATATATAAAAACATAAAGCAGTAAACATTTGTTCTATTCAATATCACCTTTAGGGATTTTGCCACTTGTACATGATTATCATAGACCAAAATGTCTATTGTAAGATTGTGTAGCCGACGAATGTGACTTGAGTCTCCTTCAAGAACCTGATCTTCTATGGAAACTCTCCATGATGGAAATGGTGTTCTGGTCCCATCCCATACCTGCCACAAGGGAAGAGGAGAGTGTAAGGATATTCCTGAAAAAAATCACTGGTATGATAAAACTTCCTCATACTGGTATTAAAAATAACTAAATATATGCCTTTAAATATTTGTTAAACATTAAATATGAATTATGAGTAATGAAAAGATTTAGAAGAATGTAAAGAAAAGGTCATCCTCTTATGAACCCAGACAAAATAGTAACATGTTGTTGACTTCATTTTTCTCGTTTGCAGAGTACATGTATTTGAAACAAACTATATTCTGTATCTCTCTTTTTAGTTTAATAGTGAATACTTTATCAGGCAACAAATAGTACTCTAAGGTATGATTTTCAATATTTTAATATCATTTTATGATGTAGATACAAATTTATCAGTCTTTATTAGAAAGTTGGGTTGGTAAAAGCTTTTTACTATTTTATGTAGTTCAGGGGCTGGGGATATAATTTAGTGGTAGGGGAACTCGGTAACGTGTGAGGCCCCGGTTTCAATTTCCAGAATGGCAAAATAGTTAATTAACTCAGGAATTGCCATGCTGTATATAAACCCCTTTCAGTACTTCTGCTGTTTGTTCTTAGCCCGCTAGAAATGTATTCTGACTTTTGCAAATTTTTCACTTTATTCTGATTTAGAAAAGGTCTTTCTTTTAAAAATAACATACATTTATATTTTGTTTACATTTGATTTTAAGGACAGGAATGAATGAAAATAACAGGTGTTAAGGAAATGTATGCTGAACTGTCACACAGGCTACACTGAGATGCTGGGAACAAAGGCACAGAATAAACACTCCCTTCCTTATGGTACAGGCAGCCTGGGCTGTGCTTGGGTTGTAACAGATGACATGCTGGGCTATAAAGGGTGTGACAAGGACAATGGTGTGAGGTAGAAATGTCTTTGCATGTAGGAAAAAGCTTGAATCAACAGTCTATTTGAATGAAAAACACTAAATTTTTGTAGAAAAGGTCAGGTCAGTGACAGATCAGTGTCAAGTCACAAGGGAAGTACAATCTTGGCAGAGCAGGAAATCACAAAAAAACAACTATGTCACGATTAGTAATGTTACAAGCATTTTTCTCCATTTAGACTTCATTCTTTGAATACGATATTTTTTTACTTTAACATTTTGGACTTCACAGACCGATTTAAGAGACTTTGGGCATGGGATGAGAGGGTGAAGGGCTGCTATATTGCTTTTATGGTCTAGTTGTAATTGTCTAGAAATCCTCAACTAAACAAATATACACATACAGCTGACCCTTGAAAAACACAGGTCCCATTTGAAAAAACTTGCACTTCAATCACAGAGACTACAAATCCATATGTATCAACTACATATATCACTGAATATTATTGATCTAAACAGCTTTTCAGTTAACTATTTAAGTTTTGCATCTCAGAAATACTACACTTTTTCTTCAAAAGTGCTAAATCTCTTATTTCTTACTTCATTGAATTCATTGATATTCCTTGAACAATACCATAAATAGAGGAAACAGTAGAAACTTTTGCATAGTTTCTCTCATTAAAGATTACAGTTTGACCAATACATGTTTGGCTGAAGGTAGATGTTTACTCAGGTAAGGAGGCATATTTGTAATGTTTTGCTAAATGTTTTTGTAAGTATTTTTTAACATCCACTGAAATATTCATATGATTTTTAACATCCACAAACGTGCTCTAGAATTTGCTTGTCATTAAACCATTTCTCAATTCTGAAATTAAATTGTGCTAGATTATAGAATATTTTCCTTTTAATATTACTATTACTATTATTTGGCAGTATTTGATCAAGATTTTTGCTTTCTGTATTTATATGCAAAACCGAGATTGTATTATTCTGTAGTATTAGTCTGCTTTTGATATAATTCAGCTTTAAAAGTTCACCATTTAGACTCAATACCCTTTAATAGTTAATGTAATAATTTTGAAAATACACAAATACTCTATATTTTCGTATTTACAAGCATAAAAGCTGAACGTAATTTTTTCATGTCTTTATTTAGAAAACCTCTTTACCTTTTATAAAATTAGAATTGGTCAAACACTTTTTTCATTAAGTTTATTGGTATATTCAAAGCAAACAATACAGTTACAGTTATCATTGGGATCTTGTATCTTTGCATGATGTATCTTGGTTCTTGTTTATTTCCCATACCCTGTCCTCCCTTCACACCCTTCATCCTTCCCTATTTACAAAGACTTTGCTTCCATTTTTTCATTTCCCTTATTTCCTTTCCCCCCCTTCCCACTTCCCCGTTAGTAATTTCACACTCTCCATTATACCATTTGAAACTTATTTACACTTAATTTTTCACACGAGAGAAATTTTCAGTATTTACTCAAGTGTGTCCTACTTATTTCACTTAAGAGTATAGCCTCAAAGTGCATCTAGTTAGCTATAAATGTTTCTAGTTTCTCAATCTTTATGGTTAAGTAGTATTCCATTTTATAGAAAGAATTGGCCAAAGTTTAAAGTAAGCCTTTTGACTTTAATAATTTTTATCCTTTTCTATTTATAAGTCATTAATTATTTATAATAATTCCTACAAACTTTATAGTTATGTGACAGGTACTTTCATATATTGCTAATAATTGCTAGGAGGATAAGCTCTATAGAGAGTATTTTAGCAAGTGTTATCAAAATTTAAAATGCAGGTACATCCTGACTAAAATGTGAGGATGCTCAGATTCTTTGTAGTAAATGGGGTAGTATCTGCACTATAACCTATGTAAATCCTCCTAAGTATTATAAAATTCTCTCTGGACGACATAATAGTCAATATCATATAAATGTTACATCAATAGTTACTATTCCTACTGTTTAGAAAAATAATGAAAAAAGAAAAGTCTATAATACAATCTCATATTAAAATAGTTTTGTATATAAATATACCTACATAAATTACAGATGCTTCTAAAATCATAATACGATTTCTTTCTTTTAACATTGATAAAATTATTTATATAAGATTCAGTTTCATTCTTGTTTATCTAGCATTCCTCTCATGTTTTTATACAAAGGAGTAAATGTTAGAAATTTGAATCATTCCTTTATGTGATGTTTTTCTAACTCAGGTTATTTTCTGCTTTCCAAACCATATTACAGATCAAACATAGAAATGATCCACCAGCTCTGGCAATATACGACTTCTGGTTGTTTACAACAAAACAAAAACATAAAAGTAAAACACTAAAAAGATGTAGTATCAACACTGTAGATGTTAAGAAAGCAACATGCTTACAGAAAATCTGATTTTAAAATACTGTTCTGAAGATGTCTAAGCAGAATAGGAAAAAGGAGAATGTTGTATCTATTGCACTTTTAATGTGAATCACTGGTAAACATGAAAATGAGTATATTGTGATGATTAAAAAGAATATTATTGTCATTCTCTTTCCTTTGAAAAAGGAAGTAATTATACTACACTGCACGTAGCCCAAATATCACTTAAAGTCTGCTTCCTTCTACTTTGATAATAATAATTTTAAAAATTATTTCTGAAGATGCATAATAAAATCAACCTTATATAATCAGTTATAATTCTACTTTCTAGAGATAGCAACAGTAAAATATTGCTATATATTTTCAATATATTTTGTTATGCTTATTTTAATATATAAATGAAACTATATTACTCACTAAACAGACTATCATGAAAACAACTCCAATGTCATTTTAGTCAGAAACTATTCTACTCTTCATAATTACACAATAAATTCTCTACTGCTATTTGAATTTTCCTCCAATTTTAGTATTTTTAAAAGATACTCTTTAAAATGTATTTTTGTACATATTTAAAAATTATTTTTAAAGCATATTTATGAAAATAACATTGTGTGTCAAAAGGTATATTATGAAGAGTTTTGAGACTTATCTTTACTAATGTACTCAGCAATTTTTATTTAAGTTCACTTCTCAATGCTGGATTTTAAAATGAAAGTTACTGGAGTGCAGTTATCACTTATCTAAAAATTGCATTAAAATGTGAGACAGGCAAATCTTGCTTCTTTTGAGAGAAAAATGTAGATTCTATATATTAGCTAAAGAATACTAGATTTTTTTCTCAGCATTACAGAATATTCTAATGCCAGAGCAGTCAAAAGATGCCTCGTACACACAGAATCTTTGTCACCAGAAAGTTTGGAGTTTAGAAATGTGTATTTCTTCAGGATATCACTTTATCCAGACAGAATTCCTGGGTTATGTAGGATTCTTTCTAAAACTGGGTGAATTTCCACTGCTTCAGTTTCAGCTTTGTCATATTGGCTTACTTATTTAACTTTGCTTATAGTACGTGTTTACTTTATCATAGTAGTCTTGTGTATATAAAGGTTTCAACTTCAAAAACTTCATATTTTACTCAGTGATACATGTTCTTCATTCATTGTTTCTTGGTTTTTGGTACCGGGGATCAAACTCGGGTCCTTGTGCTTGTGAGGCAGGTAGTGGCACCAAGCTAAATCCCTGGCCCATTCATTGTTTCTTAAAATGAGACAATGCACATGTCATCACTAAACCAAAGGAGGTGTCCAAGCACCATGACACTCTTTTCTTCACCCCGTCATTACAAAAAGATAGCAGAGAAATAAACACAGGACAGCAGCTGAATCAGTGCTGTTCAAATGCATCCTCCCTGGATGGTAAAGCAAGGAAAATATCAACTATCTTTTAAACAAGTTATTTAAAAGCAAAGCTGGAAAACATGCAAATAAAGATTAGATGGATCTTATGTTAATTTTTTACCAGCTTCTTTAGAAACAAAAAATGAGTAATAATCATAGATATTTCAAACTTATCCAAGACATACCATTAAGCAAGCAGAGAAAGATATGGGGAAAAAAAACCCAACAATAATTGGGCAGAGTAAATGAGTGCTAAGTAAGTGACCTTGACAAGGAAGCAGAAAATTCATATACAAAATTGCAACTTAAAAATAACAGTAGAGGGTCTGGGATTTAGCTCAGTGGCACTGCACATGCCTCACAAACACAAGGTTCTGAGTTCGATCCCTGGTACCAAACCAAACCAAAGCAAACAACAACAAAAGCAAAAACAAAAAAGTAGAAAATAAGCCTGTACTTTATTCCTAATAATAAAACATACTATATTTAAAATGTAGATCTCATGATACTGTCTTTCTTTCTGAAAGGAAAGTTAAAAAGTGAAAAAGTAGAGCTGCATGAATATTGAATCTCATTAAAAATGGTAAGTTAAAATTTAAGTTTAGTATGATATATGCATGCAAACTTATACTGTAAGCTCTTTATAGACACACAGGTGGCACTAAATTAAAATTTCAAGTATTTAAAAATGTACCTTTAGTAGAAATGATGCTCCATCTACTTGTGCTTTGCCCAAGAGCTGACAAGTCAGGTCAAAATACTGCATTGGCTGGACATTACACAACTGTACTAAGGTTGAAGAAGGTGAAATGTGTGTAGAGGCCCAAATTCGTAAGGCTTCTACCATTTTATGGTCTGTAGCAGTGAAGTGAAAACACTTGCTTGAAGTACGAGGTATGACAGGAGCTCCCAAGGTTCCCTCAAAGGTCAAAGATGCAAACCCCGAGCTGGTGATACCTTGAGGCTCATTTTTATATACCTGGATCTAAGAAAGTTAGGTAAAGTAGAAAACAGATACAAACAATATAGCTCACTGACAAAAAACACAAGAACCAAGGAAACAAGAGATTTAAAATTTTCAGCATAACTAATAATGAATGTAAGTTTTCCTTTTTCAATTTATTAGCATTTATTATGGAATTATGAAGTCAACCGGTGCTATACTAAGGCATATAAGTATCATATAACTTTCAAAACACTTCATAAAATTTAAAGCTAGGTAGTGGTCAACCTACTCGAATCAAGCTGGTATTTTTTCTTTGTATTTGATTTTCTATGAAGGTACAATTTACACTAGGAAAAAAAAGAAACAATAGTCATTTATGTTTTAGTATAAACTAAAACACTTAAAATATGAATATGTGAAATAACAAATACAGCTTGAAACTAAGGTTTAATCATTGTGACTGAGAGAACTAAGATATGTCGGGAGGATGTTTTCCTTTCTATATTTGGGTGTTCATTTAATAGATAGATAGTTGGGGCCACGGATTTGGCTAAGTGGTTCTGCCACCTGCCTTGCAAGCACAAGGTCCCGAGTTGTTCAATCCCTGGTAACAAAAAAAGAAAAACAAACAAACAAAAAAAACCCCCCTCAAAACAAGATAGTTGATAATTCTTTGTGATTGTTGAATTTTGATGAAGCTATTTTTTTGACCATATGAAATGTCCCTATGAAATTTACCTTATTTGGGTAAAAGTGTTTTGCAAAGTGAATGCTAAAGACTAAAAAAAAAAAAAAGATAAAAGATTCTTTGTAAAACTTGTAGGTTTCCCAAGAATATGTGTACAATAGGCCTTATTTTTGGATGCCATCCTTTGTTAGGCAGAGCTCTGTGTGTTTTCTGAGCTGCATATCCAAAGTCTAAGAGGTATCGGCAAAGTTATCCCCAATCAGGCTAGAATTTCATCAGCCTTCCATTGCTAGAACTCTAGTATCTGTTTCATATTCAGTCACACAGGCAGTTCTTGATATCCTTAAGCACAAATTTCAATCAAGTGTTCACAGGCAATAACCCATCCCTACTGCTGGTAGACTTTTCGACAGGTATTTCCATGTAGCCTTCTTCTCTAATGCCTGGGCTTGAAGATTCAGTTTTTTGTGGCTGCCCTGAAGTTCGATATTCACACTCTCAATTTGGTGTGATTACAGTTTGTATGACATGTTACCATGCAATGGTTGAGGAACTGTCCCCAAACAGGTATGCGGTAATCATGCGGCTTACTACCTTTCTCCTCTCTGATCATACCTAACTATTGCCCAATGCATGACAAGAGTTGTTTCATCCTTATAGCAACTGAGTTAGTCTAGCACCAAATAATTTCTTGTGGATGCAGTATGTTCTGCAGATGCTAATTTATACTTGTCCTACATACTCTTATTTTGCAAACACTTACTCAAATATGTGTTATGTTTGTTGCTTTCTTTTACAGTTTAAGCTTTCCCCAAACATTTCTGATTTTTGATGCTATGATCACCAATTCTAAGCTCACTATACCGTTTTCCAGAGCTTGTGCCTGCCAATTATCATTATAGACATGAACAATCTAATTTAGGCCTATTGATAACCTGGCTTTACGACGATCAGAAAGTTAACTTTGCTTAACATTCAAAAATGTTACTGAATTCTATTCCAATATGCAGTATCAAATTCTGTTTCCACGAGGATCCAATTCCAAACTATCCTCATCTCATTATGCCACAGTAAAATAATCTCATAACTCATCTCTAATGCTTGTCCTTCAACAACTCATTTTCTGTCCATGTTTGTCAGAATGCTTTCTTTCAAAAATATTACCCACGTCATTTTATTTTTAATTTAAAATTCTCTAAGGACTTCTCAATGTATCTAGAGTAAAATTTAAACAATTTACCTACCACAAGGCTACAAAGGGATAACCAAAAATAGTGAATGTTTAAATTTTTTTTAAATTACAGTAAAAGACATACTCTATTAATCACTCTTAAAAGACTCCACCTTGCTTTGAACATTCTTATCCCATCACTCCTGTCATTTTCTGAAGCAGTTCTGAAAGTCCTATTTCATGAGGTTCTTTTGAAGGTATGATAAAACATAGTGTTGTCAAGTGCCATCCAATGGAAAGGCAGACTTCTAACAACACTATGTCACACTCAATCTTCCTTGTTCACTGGTTCTGGAACCATGAAACTTCTCTGGCTCTTCCCTAGAGTCATAATGACTAAGAAAGGTAAATGTTTTGAATTGATTTAGGACAGAGAGGCAGCTATAAGAAAGCAATTAAAGACATGAAAGAGGACTTTGAGAACTTCCGAAATGGGCTAAGCGTGTTGGAAGCAAGAGGGAGTACTTTAAAGGGAATCAATACCAATGTGTATTTTACTGTAATAATTTCTTTCTTGGGCGGGGGCGGTTCTCAGACAAGGTCTCACTGTGTAGTTCAGGTTAGCCTTGAACTTATTTTGAAGCCCAAGTTTAGCTTAAACTCATGGTGATCCCCGTACCTCAGCCTCCTGAGTAATGTGATTACAAGTAGGCACCACCTACCTTCACTTTATTGTAAGTTTTTAAAACTTAAATGTTTGCTGTATTTTACTATCATACCTGTCTACTTTTTTTCTGATTTCTTCTTATAGTACCTCTCTCACAATTTAGTAGCATACAGGTTGGCCTTCTTTTTGTGTCTCTAGTACTATACTTTTTCCCATCCCAGAGTTTTGAGGGTGAAAAAGGGATCCAAAGGTGTGAGAAAAAAATGTTCATTATCTGTATAACTCACTAAAAACAGTCTTTAGCCCAAGTATATAAAGAAATCCTGATAATAATTAAGAATAGGAGATAAAATACCATATAAAATGAGCAAAATATCCAAACAGGTATTTTATATCTAAGATAATAAAATTTGAAAAAGTCCTCAACTTCATAAGTTTTCAGGAAAATGTAAAGGAAAACCACAGTGATACTAATACACACACATGCAAAAAAATTTTTTTAAATGGAAAATACTAAGTGTTGTGTGGGCCAAGAAAATTCTCTTAAGTTGTTAATGATAGTAAGTTGGTATAAAACACTTTGAAAAACTAAAGATGAACATAAATACATTTTAGGACCTAGCAACTGTACTTTTTGGTATATAATCAACTAAAGTACATATACGTATACACACATATATGTGTGTGTGTGTGTGTGTGTATATATATATATATGTGTGTGTGTGTGTGTGTGTATATGTATATATTTATATATACACACATATATGTATATATGTGTATATATAAATATATATATTTATATTTATGGCTGTAGGTATTTATATTTATATTCACTAAAAGACATTTACTGGGCTGTTCATAGAACTATTTAAAATATCCACAAAGTGGAAATATCTACATGTTCAAGAACAGAATAAACATACATATTATGATGTATTCACACTAACAATGAACAAAGTGAAACCATGCAGGCAATTTGGCTGCTTCACACAAGCATGAGGCAGATATGTAAAAAAGAAAACCCAAACTACATTCTGCTTAATCCTATCATGAAGGGAAAGTAAAGAACAAACACAGACGAAACTATTATAGAAGTCACGGGACTGAGCTGGGCATGGTGGTACACACTTATAGGCCTGGACACTCAGGAAGGTGAGGGAGGAGAACTACTTGAGCCCAGGAGTTTGAAGCCAGTCTAGGCAACACAGCAAGACCTTTGTCTCAAAAAAACAAAAAATAAATCACAATACTGTTTACTCCTGTCCTTTATCAGACGTCACATGGAAAACTTTTAGACTATCAATCTGTATTTGGAAGTGAGAAGACAGAATTTAAGTAGTCTGAGTAGAGCAACTAGTCCATTTCTGGGGAAGGCAGTTTATTTAAATAAAGTTGCATCATCCCACCATTTACATTTCTTCATAACATCAGGAATGTTTGACATCATGTTCTAATAAAGCTACCATGATATGTGCTAATAACAGTTCTCGTCAAATAAATATGTAAGTTCCAGGAAGTATGAAATATACCTTCAGTCTGTGAAAGCGGACAATGTCTCCAATTTTATAAATTCGTGGAAGGGCTTCATAGTTTCCACTAAAAAGTAGGCAAGTTAACTTTACATTTGTTTGGTCCACAATTGTTACAACCGAGCAATAATCTGGAAAACACAAAAATATTTAACTTGACTTAAAGCATTTCAGAGCATTTTATACAATATGCTTACTTCAAAACACCAAATGAACTTTGTCCCTTCTTTTAATTAACTCTTCTAAGAAAAGGATGAAAAGAGACATTTTCTTGGGTTCAAGATATTTTCTTGGTATTATCAAATTAATCTACAAAAGTGTTCCAAAAAATTAATTTTGCAAAGTTTAGAAAAACAAAAATAAAAATACTGCTTTACTTTTTTGGAGAGGCAATTTTTTTATACTACTTCAAATATTTTAAATTGTTTAGCAGATGAACATTTTCAAATAAACCATAACTCATGAAATATGCATATTTACTTATTAAACTAAAAGTGAGGGATGGAGGTACAGCTTAGGAGTAGAGCACTTGCATACATAAAGCCCTGGGTTCGATCTCCAGCACTGCAAAATAAATACAAATTTACAGAGAAAACAAAAGATAAGACATTTACAATGAATGTGATAGTTTTATCTGAATTGCATAAAGATGTTATTAAAAAACAGAATTTTATAGTAAATATACTATACATAATGCAAATGAACATTTTATAGAAAACTGTATAATAGCAAAATATTCAAAAGAGTTAGTGAGTCTTACTAAATACCTGTAAAAGATTATATGTTAGAACAAGAGATTATTTTAAACTGGCCAAAATTAATAATTTGAGTTTCCAAAAAACTGGTAAACTTAATCATGCTGATAATAACACTGCAATAGACAGTGCCTTGTAATATGTGTTTCAGAAAACAGCACACTAAGAAAATGCAATGACTTCTTGTATTTCCCAGTACCCAGTGAGGATGGTAAAAAGATAGAAAAGAACCCAAAACAGTAAAGGAAAAAGAGGGGGAGAAGATATCAACTTATTTCCAAAAAGCTAGAAAGTGAATGGTTTGGTGAAATCTACAAGAAAGTACAAGATGGCTACATTGAAAATGGGAACTGCTGGGAATGAAGGTGGTGAAAGTAAAGCTGAAACCAGGAGGTTAATTAAAGCATTATAAACAGAACAGATGTTCATCAGTCACCATCCACTCCTAAACCTCCACTCCTACACTAGATTGCAGCCAGAAACAGTCTCAGTAGTCATCACCACAGGCTCTTTTCCAAGAAAGCTGTGTTGATTAACTGGGAAGTGGTAAGACTTCTTGTGGGTGGGAGAAGTCCCACGACTTCATCAAATGAGGGAGGAGACAGAGTGATGGAAAGTCCCCTTCTTACCGAACCTGTTCTGACTTTGGATCAGTATGTCCAATGTGAGTACTATCAGTCTGCATCTGATTTACCAATCAAAGGAGAGCACACTGGAAAATCAAACTACTTACACAAAACAAAAAGACAAATGTTGACAAAACCATACCTACATTC
Organism: Fukomys damarensis; assembly: GCF_012274545.1. Lineage (NCBI taxonomy): Eukaryota > Metazoa > Chordata > Mammalia > Rodentia > Bathyergidae > Fukomys > Fukomys damarensis. The sequence goes on along the minus strand of NW_022900916.1, from coordinate 41,823,749 downwards.
ATAAATATAAAAATATTATAAAATATACAAAATATAAAAAGACAGCAAATAATTATCACATAGGTGCAAAAATGAAGAGGAGGGAGGAAAGAAGGTAGGAAGAACAGGGGAGGAATGAGAAAGAAGAATGAGGGAAGGAGAAGAGGAAAAACAAATGATTTTGTGAGGGGAGGAAAGTAACCCAGAGAATAAGAAAACATCAAAATGAAATAAAAAACTGAAAAAGTATGTTCAAAAAGAAGATATATCCTCATCCTTTGATATGCCACCAGTATCCACTGACTTAATTTTAGTTTTTGAGTTTCCTTTTTCATTAGTTCTAATTATTGATAGGGACGGTCAGTTCATGGCATTTAATCTTTGTTGAAGGATTTCAATGATCAAAGAAAAATTTTCTATTTTTAAAACACAGAATAAACCATATTCTTACTAAGAATCATGTGATTCTATTATATCCTTTTACAAATTTAAGATACATTATGGGAACTAATAGTCTCCCTATATCTTGAAAGATACTGGTATTCACTGTCCTAATAAGTACTGCATCATTATGCATCAGTTATTCCTATTTATCTTTAAAAGACTAAATTAATTTCAAGAAGGTGAAATGAGGAAATTGCCTACAAGAATGATGCAAGAGTGAAATGAATGACAATGAAGTCGCTTAACCACTATTACATGCAAATCCAGAGAGCAGCACTTTAGATAATGATAAAATTGTTCACCTATGTGAAATTTCATACTACTTATCTTTAGATAACATTCTAAATAAGATTTCTCTCGCAAGCTGAAAAACTGATACCCAAAAATGTTTCTAGGGATCAAAGGAAAACACAAAATATTAGTACAGAGAGGAAATATTGCATTCTTATTTAGCAAGTCATTTAACAGGAAGGAATACAACACACAATAAACTACACTTGTTATCTTTGCAGCTTGATTTACACATATATAATCAAAACTCCCACATGAAACACTTATATCACCAACCAGAAGTATGAACAGTCTTTCTGTAGTTCTGGTGCCTTTTTTTCCACTTAGAGTGATACAATTAAGCAACTTCATAGTGAAAAAGATCACTGACTTGCCAGAAAACAAAAACAAAAACAAAAAATGTGCTATGTACAAAGCATAAATATTTTGAAATGTTCAAGTTTTTTAAAAAATTTCTTAATAAAAAAATCACAAGGGTGATGTTGTGGTTTGTATAAAAAAAATCTCCCCAAAAGACTCATTAATGTGTTCAAAGGCGGGGCTTTTGGAAGGTGATTACATCGTGGGTTGTTAACCTCCACTGCTGAGTTCAGAGCTAAATTTGCTGTCAGGAGTGAGGATACTTCTAGGAAAGTCTTATGCCTTAAAAGGTGTATCTCCCTCTAGTTCTTTTGCTGCTCTCTGCTCTCTGGATTCCAAGAAATTCAGTTTTCTGCTATGCTCATGGAGCCAGCAAACCATGGACTAACACATCTGAAACCATGAGCCAAAAAGAAATTTCTCCTTCAATTTGCGTAGGTTAAATATTTTGTCCTAGCAACAGAAAAGCTGAATAATACAGGGAAAGGGATGAGTGATCTAACAACATTTGCTGTAGGCATACATTATCAAACTTAGTCTTTTTACATGTTTGTTTCTTGGCAGCTTCTATACAATTATATGAAACAGACTCATTTGTAATAGAATACTGAAACATCACATATTTGTATCAGAGAATTATTCAGTATTTCTATTTTTAGAATATTGTAAGTTGCAGTAATTCGACATTATTCCTCTTACTTTAAATGTTTCAAAATGATCCACTTTTGTAAATTGGAGATAGAATGCAAGAACAAAACTAAAATTTAATGGCATAAATGGTAACTGAATTTAAATATTAGCCAAGATGAAGTGACAGCCCAGTGATTGTAGCACTGAGACACTAACAAAGAATGTAATACCTTTAAAAAGGCACTGGGACTCTGAGTTTTAAAAAGCAGGTTTACCCTAAACTTCAATCTGAAAAAGGTTTCATACTATTCCTCCACCTAAACAATGACAACCTTCCAAAAGATGGATTGATCCACTGGCAATAAAATAGAGAAACACTGATGTGGGCCCATTATCTTCTGGAGGATCACTAATAGTTTTTGTTGTGAAAGTTTAAGACTCTCTTTTCTCAAATAAAAGTACTATACAATCTAATCAATTGTATAAGGAAACTTTACTGAGGCAAGAGAACATGTTTTGGCTACACATACACACTCACACCCCACTGGACCTGGCCATATATATCCTCACAAACAGAAACATATAATGCATATATTCAAAGGAAACTTTCCTATTTATCAGGAGTGACAGTGCTAGCTTTGAAAATACTGTGGGAATGGAGTGCCGAAAGAAGTAACCTTAGGGGATCCTGAAACTATAGTCACAGTAGTTATGCATATCAAGAAGTATATATCTGCACACCCAGCATTGTGTGTAAATGACATGAAAGCATGAGTTGGTGTAGGTTTATGTGTAGGCCACCCCTGTGAGGCAGCAAGACGTGGCCAGGAGGCCTCAAATCCCCATGTCTGTGTTAGGGGTCTAAATGGCTCTACATCAAGGTGGAACACCTCTGCACTGTACACCTGCACTGCCAAAATGCCAAGTCCCTGTTCTTAACTTGCTCTTGACCGATATCTTCTCATTTGAAAATATTTCTACGCATGACTGAAAGTAAATATAAACCAAAGAGAGCCATAACTGTATTCCATTGCTTTCCAAAATAAGATTCTGTTAATACACATAGGAAAGAAAAGGGAGGAAGAGAAGGAAGAAGGAAAAAAGGAAAAAAAAAGATCTTTACATAAAACAAGAGCCTCTCTGAAAACAAAAATCTGTATTATATAGATGGGAATGGTAAACAAGTATTCATATTGTGCGAAAGAATCACATGAAGTACTTATTATAGGAGAATGACTGTCACTGAATCGTTTGAATAAATCCCCCTAAAGTTAGATTTCCTTAGGATTTCCCTCCACTACTTCATACTGTTAAAAGTATTTGTTCTTGCCAGCGTGTTGCATTTAGAAGCAATGATCTTTTAACCTTTGCATCACTATGTTCCAGTCCAATTGTTTTTTAAACGCTTTTTTTTGTTGTTTTGTTTTATTTTGTTTTTTTGAGACAGAGTCTCCCTACGTAGTTGAGACTGACCTGGAACTCCCTATGTAGCCCAGGCTGGTCTCAAACTCAGTGATCCTCCTGCCTCAGCCTCCCGAGTGCTGGGATTACAGGCAGGCACCACCATGCCCCGCTGTTTTTTTAAATAGTAGTACAAAAATGAATCTAAGATTATAACCACCATCCAATAAGAATATTAAATGAACAAGGAATAGTTCCTTCCCACATGAAATTCATGTTTTCCTTATACTGATTCATATTTTTATAAAGTGATGTTATAATCTTATCTCTTATTATTTTATGTCAAAACTTGATAGTATACAGACTTCATACTTCCTAAATAGGCTAAAACTCTTCGTGATAAAGGCAGAATTAAATTTGCCAGAGTAACTGAGAGGTGACATTTGAGGTTGGCACAGACCAATTTAAGATGGTCTTAGACTCTAGCATTATATGAAGCATTGAAAAATGAAACAAAATGAAAACACAGTGCTTTTATTACTTCACTTCTACATCTTCAATTGTAGAAAATTGCATTATTCAGTCATTAGTTATTATTAATATATACCTTATTATATACAAGGTAGTATAAGCTATATACACACACACACACACACACACATGTGCCAGCAATATACTACACATGTGTGAATATGTATATTTTTCTACTCACACATATATAAGAATCTGATTCTTCCATAGTAGTATGCAACAGAAAACAATGTTTGCAGCTTTGAAACAAGGGAAATTACTTTCTTAAAAATGATTAGTAAGGTACCCCCTTCTAAGATCTTCTAGGTCACAGAGGTGGTATTGAAATTTAGCATGTCTAATTCATGTCTCTAGATTTAACCAGAATACTGCATTATATCCATGTTTCATGTTTTTAAAAACATAGAAAGTCATCCCCAAAAGGGAAAATATTATACTTTAGTTTGTGATTGAGGCTTAAGAGGTTTTGCGAACCAGGTAAAATTGTGTTGTATTAGATCCATATTATGGATTTACTATTGCATTTGTCTGTGTTAACATAGTTAATTACTGCAAAATTAATACAGCCGTATACTGAAACATATATTTACTCCACAGAAACAGACCCATGAACACTGACATAGAAAGACTCTACTAAAATTCATTCCAATGAAGCTTACAATATATGCTATATTTACACTGTGATAAATAAAATTTATGTTTTGGTTTGTAAACTAAATCAAGAATAAGTTAAAAAAGGAATATTTTCAGAGATACATATTAAAATAAGAGTTAAACCTTAGGGAATAAAAACAAAGGTAATAAAAGAAGATGTATGTTCTGGTGTGAATATGTTTAAAGAAGAGCCAGCTGTGAGTGGTTAAGAGGAAAAAGAGAAAGCAGCATGGCATTGTACATCAATGGTCAGCAAACCAAGGCTCCAGGTCAAAATTGGCCTACAGCTTGTTCATCATCTTTCCAAAGTCTTCAACTTAGTTTTCATAAATACATTATCTTCATATTCATCTGTCTATAAAATATTTAAGTTTCCAAATTAAAATAACAAGTAAAAACACCTACAGTTTTGGGAACACAGAAAACTGTAAAAATGCGATTCTTGTAAGAATACAGCTCCACCAGTGGAAGGAGCATATGCACAGATCAGTTCCCAGCTGTGAGAGTGCATGGTGATAAAGCATCAATTACAAGGGTTTGCAGATTACAGAACTGTTACGGGATTTTTTAGTATATATATATAATTATATAATAATGTTATGTGAGCACATTTCAAATATTTTTATAGTAGTAGTTGAAGATACAAGACTTGTGAAGAATGCCTGAGGGAGAGCAGATACCTTTTAATAAGAACAGACAGACAGATAAGCTTTCAGATTTAGCAGTAAGTCTTCTCAATTCACAGCATTGATAGCACATCAATGATCATCATGTTTACAAATCAATATGTCTTTACCTACAGTAAATATATGGCACTTGTACAAATCTTCCCCTGAAGCCTGTGACATTGAAATTTGTCTGTTTTCTGAAAAAGAAGGATAATAATGTTCACCCCACAGGTTTACTGTTATAATTAAATAGGTGATTACAGGTACAGTGCTTCAAACAGCAACTGGAATGGTCAGTACCACATGTATACCAGCTTGTTGTAGAGCAAAGGCAGCAGCAACAGTATCTCCAATATTGTTTCTCCTAACACTCTTTCCTGATCAACCTACATATGAACTTAAAATATCTGTATCTAAAAATACTTAATCCAAGATAAAGTACCAATCTAATCACAGTTGGCATGTGAAATTGAAAGTACAGATTTAAAGGACAACAAAGGAATTTCAATTTGAATTTCTACTGGAAACCCAATTAGGTACTTTTAAATGTGGTGCTATCAGACTTCAGAAAAGCAACTTCTCCTGAAAACAACAACAACGACAAAACTAGGACACAGAGACTTTCCGAGAAGATGAAGTAGAAAATAACCATTAATCTGACTTGCCTTATTCATAAAATAAAATTTCAAGGGACAAAACAATGGCTGAAAAGCATTACCAAGTCAAAAAGATCTATATCTCACTTAAAATCTGGGCTAACGAAACTTACCAAATGATATTAGTAAGGCAAATTGCCTAAATAGATTTTATATAATTGCTCCAAGCAAGGGTTCCACCAAAACAAAAAACAAAAACAAACTTTCAATTATGTTTTCACAAGATAATAAAATATTTTCCCTGTCCCTTATTTTCATTCTTTACCACATGGAGACATGGAGCTAAAGAAAATATAATGCATTTTCTTGATTGCTCACATCGCCACAGAAGGTGGGAAGAGTAAAAGAACTTTGATGGAAAAACACCCTTACATTACCTAAGTAGTATAGTCTCTCAATACATGTGCTTACACTGTTGAGAAAATGTTGACCTTAATGCTGTAGTAATACTTCATATTGAAACTGCTGACAAAGTAACTAGTTTATAGTATGTATAGCCTGATATAAATCTGGAAAAGATAACAAATTATAAATTAAGCTCTCTATTCTACAGTCTTGAGCAATTCACCTAATTTCCTCAGCATGATTAAGTGAAAATTACCTTTGAGTTTTATTATAAGGGAAAACTGGTAGTTCATCTAAGCAAGGTCATTAATCAAAGAACCATGCATGCATAAATTATATAATCCACAAAAAAATCTCCATAAAAGCTGCTTCATTTCCTTTTTATCTACTAGCACACTGCTGTTTTTAAACTGATCAGAATTCCAGCAACACTATTCCACTTGTATAAAAGTGTATTATGGAAACATTCAAGTAAAAGCTAGAAGGCAAATCAAAGGCCATAATACATCCTATGAACTTCTTTGACAAAGAAACTACGCAATTCACAAATAAAAATACTCTATTACACTGGTATAAAGTCATTTCCTTTCATGTTATAAACTGCAAAAAAAAAAAGCATGCAAGGTAGGAGAAAAGTATATATATCATGTAATAGTAAAAGTAAACAATGACAAAGATTAGAGAGAAGATACTGCATGAGTTCATAAATGTTATTCTGGAGAAGATTCATATTTCATGCTATATAACAAGCAACTGCAAGTTATCAGGAATATATATACAGGTACAAAAAGTTACCCTAAAGCAACAAGGCCTAACTTTCAATTTGTACTTGAAGTCAAAACAATAATAACAACAATTTTGAAAAATAAACGCATGCTACAATATGGATGAACATCAAAAACCATTATGCTAAGGGAAAACTAGAAGCAAAAGTTTACACAATCTAGGATTCTATCTATATGCATTGTGCAGCATCTACAGAAACAGATCACATCCTAGAAGGTGCCTGAGTCTGGCATGGGAATAAGACTATGAACAGAATGGGAATCTTTTCATGGGTTACTGCACCCAGAAAAATAAAATTCAGTTATCTTGGTGAAATCAGCATTGATCCATCCATACGTTGATGTACCCTATCAGTTATTACCTATCCTTCTATTCTATTTGGAATTAAAAACTGTAAAGTAGGAGCTAGGGACTTAGCTCAGTGGTTCCGCAGGCTGCCTCACAAGCGCAAGGTCCTGAGTTTGATCCCCAGTACCAAAAACAAACAAACAAACAACTGTAACATATTTTGACAACTCATTTTCATTACAACTTGGGAGACACCAAATATATAAACACATTTGCTCTACTGTCTAAGTACATCTTAACTTGGATGAAAATGAGAATCATACACATGATCAGAGGTCAGAAAATCATGATCTTTGATGTCGCTGCCCTTTGTTAAAAAGTTTATTATAACACATTTGTATAGTGTCATGTTACAAGGCACATGCAGTGTCAATAACTGGTTTCATGGTATAAGGTGCATCATTTTTGTATGTTCATCATTAATTCAGTTCTTAAAGGATCAGACAGGAAATATTTTGGGCTTTTAAGGACAGAAAATTTCTATCACAAAATCAAAAATTGTAAGTCAAACCATTTTAAACTGGGACAGCATGTACTGATTCATGCTTCAAAATGTATCAATCTTCAAAACATTATGTTAACTGAAAAGACAAATACAAAAGATAGATATTGAATGGTTACATTTATGGGAAAAGTTAAGAATAGGAAAAGCTACAGCCGGGGATGTATCTTGGTGGTTCCGTCACCTACCTTGCAAGCACAAGGATCCAAGTTTGATCCACGTATGAAAAAGAAAAAAACCGAAAAAACAAGAATAGGAAAATCTAGGACTCCCCTGCCCCCAGAACTGTGAGAAATGAGTATGTTTATGAGCTGACCAGTGTACAATACTCTCTACAGCAGCCCAAACAGACACTCCCTCCTCCTGAATGTGTGTGTGTGTGTGTGTGTGTGTGTGTATTGCCAACATTTGAATAGGTGCATCAGTTAAAAAAACAAAGATGATGGCTGTTATAATGGCCCAATTTAAACTTTTTTTGAGTAGAGACCATTCTCTGAATTTTGTCTTTTCCTAGGCAAGTGATAATTGGCATGATACTCTTTCATGATCTGTTCCAAGGTAGTAAATCTTGGCTCAGTCACAGGACTACAAAAATACAGTATCTAAGAAAAAATTTCTATGTGTACTAAACATAAACATACTTTTCTTGTCATTATTCCTTAAACAATGGAGTGTGATGCCCATTTATATAGCATCTACTATACTGCATTAGTAAAATTAATCTAGTCATGATTTAAAACATAAGGGAGAGTTATATATATTATGTATAAATACTACAACATTTTACCTAACAAACTTCAGTATACACCTACTTTAGTATCCTTAGAAGTCCTGAAATCAGTATTCCATAGATACCAAGGGAAAACTCATATTTCATTAGTTTATGATTTGAATTAAAGTATACATGTAATTATTTTAAGACGTTCACACCATTATCATAGATTTAGAAAAATGAATCTGAATGGAGAGTTCAAATTTTATACAAATCCTAGATTAGTTTCAAATATTAGTTTCAAATATTTTAAGATCCAGACACTAGTTATGTATACTGCAAATATACTCAATATATTGATAAGCCACAAAATTATACTATGTTGATCTTGAGATTAAAATCCTACCAATCTAAACACTCCCTAAAAGAATCCTGTAGATACTGGAACAAAGTATATTCCCAATGATTAAAAGTTTTGTAACATGTGAATTGCCACTTCTAATTGAAAAATCTATCGAAGGTCACATTGGGATAAGAAAAATCTATCTCAGGCTCATTTTGCCCACAGAACACTATACGCAAACATATATATGATATTATATAAATTTATACATATATATTATATACACACACACACACACACACACACATATATTTTGAAACAAGTCAGTTACTAACAAAACATTAGACCATTTAATTCTATAAACAAATTAATTTTATACTATATATGCAACATTTGTTTTTAAAAAATATGTATGAATTTTAAGGATACAGATGTCTATATTCTAAGGACTTTGGGATGGTAAGGCTTTTCCAAATGTAAAGCCTGCACCGTGAAAAAACCCTCAACACTCTACAAGTATTTTAAATACTTGTACCTCAAAAATACTCAAAAATGCATGTGGATTTCAAAGCAATCGTTAACTAGATAGGGATGGAACTCGGGACCTGGCACTTGCAAGGCAGGCCGTGTCAGAGAGTAATTTTTAAAAAACTAAATCTTATTAGAATCCATTTGACCTAAGAATATAACAAAACATTGACTAATACCACTTTTATATCATCTTATTTGTAATAAGACTCAAGGCTAAACCTGAAGGCTCTATCATATAGAGATGGCAATCCTACAGCATTTATGTCCCAGTAGCAAGCACTGATACAGATGCTTTGAATAAATCACTTTTTCCATACTTTAAGTTAAATACAAAAAATGTAAATTAGTACAGAAAATATTTTTCACTTTGACCAAGAACATATGAAAAATAATTCACAAAAGTGCCTTAGGTTTTTAAAATGATTCCTACAAAAAGACTACTACAAGAGTATAACATTCTGTTTTAATATACTTCTGATATTCTACTGTTTAAAAACATATTTAAACCAACATCTTCAGTATTAGCTTCTGAATTTGAAACATTCATTGTTTTACTACAGAAATCTAAAAGCTTTTCCTATTTCTAATGTTTGGAATGTTGGCTTCTTCTTTCTCATCTATCAAAATCCAATTTATTCTTGAAAGTTCAGCTCAAACACCAGATCTGTTAGATGTCTTTCCCCTGTTACCATTAATCCATTAATCACTCCCTTTCTGCTCCCAGAGCCCTTGGCTTGTTTCTTTAGTTACGGCATACAACTAAACTTTGTATTAGCCAGTTGATTACATTTAGGTCTCCCTTGAAAACTGAGTATGTTATTTTATCACTATGGACAACTAAATCCACTACAAGGCTATAGAGTAGCAAAACAAAACAACAACAACAACAACAAAAATCAATTGAGTGAAAAAAAGATCACAAGTTTTAAGAAAAATTAGAAAAGTTTGAATTTTATGGTTACAATTCAAATTATAAACTAATATGACATAGGAGTAATCCCTTAAATTAACAGGCTAATAATTTGCTAGAGGAAAAGGTCATAAATTACAGAGTACCAGGATATGCACAGAAAGCCAGTGGAAGCATCCAGCTTCATTCAAGAGGTCATTCCTAAGTGGGAGAAAGAGAAAGCAAAGAAAGGAGCAGTGATGGGGAAGAAAAACATTTCTCCTGGCTCCATTCTTCTAGGTGGAAATGGATAGAAGAGCCAGAAAATAGTGAGTCAGCTAAAGAGGGGAAACTTAGCTCAGCTTTTTCTTTCTTTCTTTTTCTTCTGTTTTATTTTTTTATTTTTTTTGGTTTTTTGAGACAGGGTCTCACTATGTAGTTGAGACTGACCTGGAACTCACTATGTAGCTCAGGCTGGTCTCGAACTCAAACACGCAGTGATCCTCCTGCCTCAGCTTCCTGAATGCTGGGATTACAGGCATGCGGTACCACGCCCGGCTCAGCTTTTTCAACTATTAAAGAGAGCATGGCCTCCATGTCTTCCATTTCTGAATTTAAGAGAGCTAAGCACCTGGGAAGAGTTTCACCTTACTCATCTAGAGACACTGTAATAATTCATTTTGGCTCTTGATAAACAGAAAATACAGTTCTGCCTCACCCCAAACTTCCACCATTATAATAAGTAAGTCATATTGATTTTTAAAATACATTTAAAAAAGCATGGAATAAGCCAGGTGTGTGACAAACACCTATAATCTCAGCCCTCTAGTAGGCCGAGGCAGGAGGATCAAAACTTTGAGCCCAGTCTGTGCAACTTAGCAAAACTGTCTCAAAATTTAAGCAGCTACAATGTAGGTCAGTATGAAGGCCCTAGGCTTAGTCCCCAGGACAGCATTAAAATATACACATACATACACACACATATATATTTGGACTACACATAAGCTTTCAGAGCAAATCCCTACTATAAAATCTCCAGTCCTAAGAAGACAACTGCTTTGCTTTCCTATGCGAAGGAGATCATATTAAGTAACCTTGATGAATCAATTTTGATGATAAAATACTTTAATATATGGCAATTCTATAATCCTTAAGGAATTCTTTCTGTTTTCATGGTGAATTTACAATTGAGTAAATATCTATAGTAATATATGTCCCTTAACAGAATTGATAGACTTTCGGAAGAATAAAAAATGATAATCTGCAGGACTGACTATAAGGTTCAGGAAATGATGTATTGCTTATAGACGAAGACTACTTACCAGAATTAAGATACTGTAATTTGCTGCAGGTCACAGGTAACTATTAGTACTTGGAAATGACAAGAATGTCTTCAGGAAAAATTTTAATCAAGGAGTAAGAATGCCAAATTACACCTAACTGCCTGTTCCACATTGAGTTTAACATTTATGAAATGAATTTTAGTACAAAACTCTAACTAATGATGTATAACATGAGTTTATCCCACATATTTACCTGCAAACTTGAGTTCAAAAAGCTGATTTTTCTCTACCTAACTGGTTATGTACATCGGGATGTAACTGAGATTGTGGGATCTGTACTTGTGAAATAACACTGCTTTATGCAGTATTTTAGAGAAGTATAGCTCTGGACTGTTCCTACACATTTACACCAGTATTTTCCTGGGGCAGTATTAATGAAATTGACCATTTCCTGAAAAGGAGAATCAGTGCTACTGTCTGACTCTCCCGCAGCCTTTGTTCCTGTTGAAGGATGAGTTCTGTCAACAGAAATAAAAATGTAACTGTAACTAAAGCCACAAGATGATAATTTTAAAATTTTACTGTCTCAGTTCTAGTAAAGACATCTTGCTGTGTCTGAAAGATGGATTTTAAAGTTTCAATGACTATGCTCAGATAAAATTGATGACACTTATTTAATTTAGTACCTCAGAAAAAACAAAGAAACATATTATCTCTACAATAACAGATGGTTCATTACTAGCCATGAATTCTTTTTTTACTGACTGGATTTAACTAAACATATCTGATAGTAATATAACAGATGCATGCATAAACTAATAAATATTAGTTCTCTGGGGCTTTCATTTTATGCATGATTTAATAACATCAGAATAAAACATGATGATGTTGTCTAATAAATGAAAAGTAGTAGTCATCAGCATTTTTAAAACAGCTATCATTTTATTCTATATTATTATTTTTAGATTGTTTCTCAAAACGACAAATTTGATGAACAATTTAAAGTTTCAAAGGCAAGAATTAACAACGTAACAGCAACAAATTTTTTAAAAAATTATATCATCTAACAAGCTAGATGGATAATAATAACAGTAATATGGCTTTTTCATAAACTTGGCAGGCCAATCGAAGTCAACCAGGTAAAACGGACAATTTATAGTCTTTAAGAGAATTTATCACAATTATCATACCATTGTGTCTAATAATTGGAAGGACACATGTAAGATTTGAGGAAAACTTTACGAGTGAGAAGAGACTGCCAGAGTGAATTTAGGAGTCTATGTTGATGTGGTGTGGGGATGTAGAGCTTGAGGAACAATAAACTTGCAATGAAAAAATTTGAGAAAAATTTATTTATGTATTTATTTTTTACTTTTTGACTCAAGGTCTTGCTATGTATTCCAAGCTGGCCTTGAACTCTGTAGTCCAGGCTGGACTTGAACTCGTGGTGGTACTCCTTGCCTCAGTAGCCCAAATACTGGGATCACAGGCCTCGCCTCCATGGCTGACTGAGAAAAATATATTTAAACAAAAATATCTCTGCAGAGTTTTGATGTATAATGTCTTCCTTTCTCTTTTCTTTCTTGTTCTGATGGTTATTTTTACTAGTATAGATTTGCAGTACAAAATGAAGATTTTCCTACCATAAGGATTTTCCAGACTTAATAAGAAATCAATATCAATTTTATCTTGAATAATCTTCATACTAACATTTTCAGAGCATATCTTTTACACAATACATTAATAAAGTATGTTGATCATATGAAAATGAGATTGCCTCTCAATCACCACATCTAGAAGGTTCCCAACTTATTCTTCAATAAAATATGCATTTATTTATCTTTAAAATAAAACAGGTTTGTAATATGAATTCATTGAGAACACTGTTGTGTTCCCAGCACAAGAAGAGCTCCTGGCAAGCAGTATACATAAAGACAGTATTTCATCAGCAGCGGCCATCATTTCACATTTATAAAATCTCTGAAATATGGGTTTCTTTTTCTTTTTTTTGCAAAGGCTACATTAACTGGCAGTACATTCCTAATTTCACATAAAATAGTACCTTTAACCAATGATGGAGTTTTAGAACAAGGTAAAATATATCATCTCCTGATATACTTGTGTATAGCCTTACATTACTTTGAAAACTACTCAGGTGTACACATCAAAGCTCATACACAAGTCTAATCTCAACATTCTAATTTCTTCATTTATTCTTTTTGTGGGGTGGAGTGCAATTAAAAAATATGCAACATCAAATCCATAATCAAATTTACCTTTTAAGTCTAAAGCACAATGTTCTAGAGCACATCACTAAAACATTTTCATCATGTATAACACAAACTTTAAATCTATTGTAGAGCAGCTACCCATTTTTCTCTCCCTCAGCCCCTTGAAACAATTTTACTTACTACTTCTATGAGTCTCATTCAGATCTCTCACACCTGAGTGGCTTATTAACACAGGGCTCTCCCGGTTCACTCAGGTTATGATGGGACTTCCTTCTCTCAAAAAGCAGAACAATGTTCAACTCTGTATATAACACATGTTCTTTTTCTATATTTTATCTGTGATGGACATTTACATTGCTGTCAAAAGTTGTCACTGGGAATGATGCTACAGTTAATATGGATCCTAATCATAATTCTTTTGGATAAATACCCAGGAGCAAGACTGCTGAATCACAAAGTAATTTGATTGTTAAGAAAACAATTTGTTTTCTACAATGGCTACACCTTTTCATAGTCTCACAACTGTGTATAAGGGTTCTAATTTCTCTATATCCTGACCGACATTTGTTATTTTGATTCTGATGGCCATCTTAACAAGAATAAAGGTGATACATCATTGTTGTCTTAATTTCCACTTCTGTTAATGATTAGTGAGACTGAGGATCTTTTCAGATTTCTGATTGCTCTTTGACTGTATTCTTTGGAAAAATTTCTACTCAAATACTTAACCAGATTTTCACTAGGTTAATTAGACTTTGGTTGGTTTTAGTTTTTGTGTTGTTGTATTTTGCTGTTATTATTTGTTTTTTATTTGTTTGCCTGCTATTTAGTGATAGTTCTTTATATATTTTGGAGAATAATTCCTTAGTTATATAGTTTGCAAATATTTTCTCCTATTCTATGTATTGCTTTTTTTCACTCATTATTTCCTTTGCTAAGGAGAATCTTTTTAGTTTGATGTATTTCTAATTTTGCTTTGGCTGCTGTACTTTTGGTGACATTCAAGAAATTGTTTCTAAGGCCAATGTCAAGAAACTATTTCCCTGTGGTTTATTCAAGGAATTTCAGTTTGGGAGTATATGTTTAAATTTTAATTCACTTTGAAATCACTTTTTTGCTAAATGATGATCATACTTCATTCATTTGTATGTGAATATTTGGTATTTTCAGTACCGTAAGTTAGAGACTATCCTTTCCCCTACTACTTATTACTGGACCCTAGTTGATAATAAGTTGAACACATGGAGGTTTCTTGGCTATTTTTTATGTGTATACCTGCATATCTTTATTATCTTCTTTTATATTTGGTTGAGTTTTTATAAGGATATTCATTAATTTCTTCCTCATTTTCTTTTCTGTATTTTCCTTTGATTAGGGGCTTATATGAAATACCTTATAATCATAAAATATATTTTAAGCTTATATAAAACTTCAATCACATAAAAAATTTTACACTATCAATTCTCCTCTCACTATACTTTTAAGCTTTTGAGGTCACAATTTACATCTTTTATGCTGTGTATCCATTAACGTATTTCTATAACATTATTTTTAAAACACGTCTTTCAATTTCTGTTCCAGAATTAAAAGTGATTTATGTATCACTATTACAGTATTGCAGCATTGTGTATCTGTATGTGTATGTGTATATATACACATAAACACATTTACCAGCACATTTTATACTTTCATATGCTGTCGTGTTGCTAGCTAGCAACCTTTTAAAACTTTTTTTCTTACTGTATTAAATGAGACTCCAGAATCTAAAAACTGTATTTATTTTATAAAACAAAAATTATCAAAGAATATACACATGTTTTTGGCAATCATAAATGAGAATTGAGGTACTGTTCTAATAAAACTTAGGGTACTAAAGGAGTTGTGTTCCCAAAACCAGTAACGCAGTTCTAATCCATAAATCTTTACCAAATTTAATACCTACCAGTTCCTTTGCTTAGATATGGGGGCTTAAAGAATTTCACAACACCATAGACGTTGACAATTGTACCACTCTTAAGCTGGCTCAGGGGTGTATATATATAATTTGTCACTGGAGCCTTAAAGAAAGAAAAGTCAGTGATTACTTATTAAATATTTATATTTTAAGATATTAGATTTATGCTTATAAATCAGCAAATCTGTATAACTGTATTTTATCCCGTACAAATGAATTTTATCCTTTATTCTTTATGAAGACATAGAATTTAAAAAAAGGCATGTACATACAGCCTAGAAAACTTACTGTGCAAACCAAATATTTTCTTCAGAAGTAACTGTTTTAAGTGGTATAATTGGCACACCAGCCCATAAAAACATAATAAGCCTATACTTTCACTTAAACATTATGCTACTTCAGTAAGAAACCAGAAAACAGCATATGAAAACATCAGTAGTTAATGAATAAACTGAAGCAATAACAGGAAATGCTTTTAAAATATGTATATCTTCAATGTCTAAGAAAACAGTTTCACTAAAAAAAAAGGTATAACAACTAGGTATAATGAAACATTTCTGAGAGTCTTAAAAGGGTAACTAAAATATTGGTCCTATGAATAAAGAATTTCATGTCTTATAATTTCAGAAAAAAAAATTTACTATCTAGAATACTCACAAAGGTATGAAAGGTTCTAAGTAATTAAATCAATTTAACTATCTTTTAAATTAGCATTTCTGAGGATCAGGTTAATGTCTGGCTGCGTCTGGAGTGCTGCACCCATCTTTCCTGAGAAAACTCCCAGGCCTGTTAGGGCTGGAATAATCCACCCCTTTGGGTGTGTAGAGATCTGACCTTAGACAGATAAACTGTTCCTCTCAAAAACCCCTAAAGTCCTGACTCCATTCCCTCAGCCCCTAAAGCATACAATCCAAAAACCAACATGTGGCCAATAACAATGTACCAAATATCCCGACTCCACCCTGGTTCCAATAGCATCCAAGAGCGCCACCCTGGCTCCACCCCCGCCTTACCCTATATAAGCCTGTGCATTTGCTGAATAAGGCAGAAGTGTTCTAGAAACCTTCCTGGAGTCTGTGTGGTGATTCCGTGCCTTGCACTCCCAGTCTGGGCCCCCTGAACCAAGTTCTGCTACCAGGCTCACGGACGAAAACAACACAGTTCCCTAACTTTGTTTGCAAAGAAACCACAGCGGATAACAATCATGATGTTATCAGAAAGAACCCTAAAAAAGTGTGAAGGTATTTTGCTTTTATCTTTAATATCACTTCAAAATTTAAGTACAGGGCTGGCTGCGGATTCAGCTCAGTGGTGCTGCCGCCTGCCTTGCAAGCTCAAGGACCTGAGTTTGATCTCCAGTACCAACAAAACAAAACAAAACAAAACCTTAAGTGTAATTTCTCTTTTTCTCTATTCTGTTATAAAGATTTTACTTGGACATAAATGGAGCTAGGTTCTGATTCATAATGGGACAAGGTGAATAAAAACTGGTAATAAGAGAAAAGAAAGATCAGTTGCTGAAATAACGTGCTTAAGTGTGGAAAGGGAATAAAATGGTTTATAGGGCTTTCCTGGCCCTGTAGACAGAAACACTATATTGACTCTGAGAAGGCTTCAGTTGGGTAGGTCAATCATCACCCACCCACCCATAGCCAAACTGGAAATAAAATTATCTATCACTCTGAAAGATAAAATTTTATCTTTCATCAAATAAGGATGGATTAATTTTAAATGAAACTGATTGCACAGATCAAATATAAAAGAACAGGGCTTAGAAATCTAATCAAACTTTAATACATAAAAAAATCAGGAGCTCATCAATGATGAAAGAATAATAGCATATGAAACAGAAGACAGAAGATATGTGCCTTTGCTAACAAAATAACTCCATTCAATACTCTTTCCTAATAAATACCTCTCGAAAGATCAACCACTATAATTATCCATGTAACTTGACTTGCTAACTCATGACCAAAGAAACCAGCTTAATTCTTAATTTAGCTTTCCAGATAATCAGCCAGTATGTGTCTATATAGCTGTTCTGTTTTTCGCTATACTTTTCATCATATATTATCTCTGCTTTGTAATCATTCTCTTACAAGTTTGTGTAATATACTTTTGAGTGAGCATATATTTGGGAACATGATAAAATTATATAATTCCCAATAAGTTCATGTTAGATAAACCTGTCTAATTCCCAATAAATTCTATGTTTGTAGCCAGTCTGTCTTGGTGACAATAAAGTACCACATTCCATAAAACAGGATTATAGAAGAGCACTCAGTTTTAAACTAAGAGATAAATGTATGTTGGGGGGATATAATAGGGGTAGGCATTATGGTTCAAATATGATGTAGTCCCTGAATTGAACTTTTATTTTATTTATTTTGTTTTGGTTTGTTTTTTTGAGACAGGGTCTCACTATGTAGTTGAGACTGACCTGGAACTCACTATGTAGCCCAGGCTGGTCTCGAACTCAAAGTGATCCTCCTGCCTCATACTCCCAAATGCTGGGATTACAGGCATGCGCCACCACACCCAGCTTAAACTGTTATTTTTAATAACTACACATGACTAGCTGCTACAATGATAGCTTATGTCCATAGTTATGTGGCATAAGATATTAAAACATGTTCATGAAAAAACTATGAGCTCACGACCAAAGAAAATCTGATAGTATTTTCATAAACCATTCAACGTGTAGAACACAAGATCCATATTTCACCTAGACATGAATATTTTTAATGTTCAGATATCTGAAAAAGTAGCCCATTATGGAATCAGTCAAGAAAATGTGAGCTATGTGTCAAATGAAATGTGACTTACATGTACAGGAAGTTAACCAGTGGGCAAAAACCAAGTACAGTAAGCAGTGCTGTATAAGATGCAGGAGAGAAAAGACACTAAGCAGCATAAATTCAACTTATTGATTTCTTTACTTTTTCCTTCTTTTCTCTCTTCAATAATGGACCATGTATTATACCGGGTGCTAAAAGCTAAATTTGTAAATAAAACACAACCAGTCCCTACACTAATGGAAGGACAGACCAAAAAAAGAGGAGTGACAATGCAATGGAGGGCCTTAGAAAGTCCCTTTGAGGGACTAGAGTATCAGTGAAGTGGCAGGGTATTTGGACAGAGTGTTCTTGAAAAGGTAAAGTAAGGAACCAATTAAGCAAAGAATAGAAGCTGAGAATGAGATAAAGCACAGTGTTCTAAACAGAAAATAAGGGGTTGAGAATTTAGCTCAGTGGTTCTGCTGCCTGCCTTGCAAGCACAAGGACCTGAGTTTGATCCCCAGTACCAAAAAAAAAAAAAAAAAAAAAAAAAAACCACAACCAAACCAAATAAACAGAAAATAATTCAACACTTGAAAATCTAGAAGGTGTACTTGCCAGAGTACAATAGAGGCAAAGGTGATTACAAGATTAGGCTGGGTACAAATACTGGGCCTTCAGATCACATAACTTGGCCAGTGAAACGATTTTAAATTCTGAAGATAGGACATATGAAATTGTCCTAAAGTGTTTGAAAAAGCAATCCTTTCATTTCTGGAAAAAAATATTTTCCTAAATTTTAAAAACACTTCTGGTTCAAGGATAGACTAACACTTAGTAATACATTCTGAAGAAGAAAAAAACAATCTTTTCAGGAAAACAGTAAGAACCTCATAAATAATAACTGGATGTTTTACTGATAACATCTGAAAGGTCCATGTTCACTTTAAAAATGCAAAATGAACATATGACAGCCAGAAATATTTAATTTAGAAATCTATTTAATTTAGAATTGTTAATTTAATTTAGAATATTTATTTAGGATTTAGTTTTGAAAAACTGTTTCTGTCCAGTTCTGAGGTTTCTTTACTTTTGCCTTATTCACAAGTTCACAGATGTGTCAAGTATTTCAACTTAATCAATCTACAATAATTTTGGGGAATATTAATACTTAGACTTAAATCACATTTTAAAAAGTATATCAACCCTTTATTGGTCAGTTTTCCCAAACACCAAATTTTAGTTATATTACAATTCAGAATTTAAAATCTGTGTCTTACAGTCATTGTTGACTGCAAAAAAGTCTCTGTACTATTTTCCCATTAAAAGCTAAAGATTTGGTTGAGCATGGGGGTGCACGCCTGTAATCCCAGCACTTGAGAGCTTGAGGCAGGAGGATCGCTGTGAGTTCGAGACCAACCTGGGCTACACAGTGAGTTCCAGGTCAGTCTCAACTATGTAGTGAGACCCTGTCTCAAAAAACCAAAAAAAAAAAAAAAAAAAAAAAAAAGCTAAAGGTTTAAAAATATAAATAGAAGACTCTATTAAACTTTTTAAATATACTGTCTTCTTTATAGTTTAATTCAGCAATATGTAGCCTGCCTATAAAAATGGGAAACTTTCTACTGCTATAATAAAATTTTATAGAAGTGTAAAACAATTTTTTAAAACAGCAAAATGTATCCAAAGTATGAGGTTGCCTTGAACTCATTATGTAGTCCAGGCTAGCCTAGAATTCAAGTGATCCTCCTGCCTCAGTCTCCTGAGTCCTGGGACTAAAGGCATGTGCATGCCTAGCTAAAAAATTTTATATCAAAAACCTTGCCAAATCACAATTTAGCAATCTGTTTACATACAAACTGATGAAAAGCAATAGAAATGAGTTTCCATATAATTTAAAACTAATAAAAATTTCAGTGTCTTTATGTAGTATGAAAATTTTTAATTTTCTTGCATAAGTATGGCTTATGCAAAATATGAACAGATACTTCAGACAGCAGAATAGTCAGATATTAATTACAGTATGAGGTAAATACATAACTCAAATATAACACTATGAGATATAAAAAAAATAGACATTCCCATTGGTGCTACTGGTACAACAGTACTTCAAAATGATTACGAAATAGACTAATTCAAAATCAAACTATAAAGTGGATATAAATGTATGCTTATCTATGTGTACATGTATGTGTGAAAATAGGAGTATGTATTCTAAAATAAATATTGTCTTACCAAAGACATTGATTCTGTGGCAAAATCTCTTACAGATTTAACGTAAACCTGGAAAAAAATGAGAGGGTTTATTTGTGTAAAAACTACTACAAGTGTGATTACAGTGTTAAAATCATACACTTAATTTTATAGTATTCAAATTCACTACAAAGGCATTACATGGTATGGATTACTTGTCAAGAGTGACATGCAAAGTTGTCTAGGTTACAATTAAAAAATTAACAGATGCAAGTTCAAATGAATGAAAATGGATTTTTAAAAAACAGACAATAAATTTTAAGTACACTGAAGTCAGTTCTCGGACAGAATAGGAAAGACAATAAACTTCTATCAGTTGAAAGCAAGTAGAAAATCTGAGTTGATACTAAAAAATTTTCCTGCATAGGGCCTTGGACTTTTTTAAAAAGAAAAAGAAAAGGAAATGCAGTAGTGATTACTGTAAATCTCACCCATCTTCAACCTAATGTAATAAATTTCATATCAAACAGGGCTACTTCTACCTCTCATAATGCCTTTGTGCATATTAGGAAAAAAAAAAAAAAAAACGACAGATGTGGGCTTGCAAGTTCAGGGATTTGCCCAACTTTATCTAACAACCCTGACCAAAGGGGTGGTTTTCAAGTGTGTATAACAGAAAGCAGCTGAAGAGGAAGACAATAATCATTTTTACAAAGAAATAGGAGAAAATTCATTTTACCTATAAGAAGTACTATTATTAATTTAAAATAAAATCAAGTAAACTATCAAAAATGTCTATTATTACAAAGAATTAGATGAGGTATTCAATGTCTATATGTCTCTGTAAGTTTCATTAATTGACAGTTATTTGCTAATAATATTTCCATCAACAATAGACTGCATATATAGTGGCAGTCCTATAAAATTATTTCACCTAGGGATACAAAGCTATCATAGTTCATTTAAATACACTCTCTGATCACACAGTTCTTCGTACATTTCCCAGTCATTAAAAGATTCATGACTATCATCATTAAGAGATTTATGATTGTATCTATAAAGGACCTTCTTTGGTATCGGAGTTATTCTAAATAAAAAATCAAATTTAAAATGAACTTATTTAACTACTAGGGCTCATAAAAGGATACGCTATAATACATGTTCTTTGGGCTTCGAACTTAAGAATACCTAGGGAGCAGCAAAAATGGCTTTCTCTGAGGTTCCCTTATCTAATTAAAGACCATGTCCACCAAAGAACATGACTGGCTTCATATTTCCTTATGATAATTCCATTTACCAAGGACAATTAAACTCTTATCATAAAGGAAGAGACTGATAGTCAGACAACATCCAACACCCAGAAGGATTCTGTCTGTGCTTCAGACTCATTATTGCCTCTAAAAATCACTTTCTACAACCCTAAAACTATTGGTATCTCCTCACTTCTTACCTATAAAGAGGATATTGAAATCTCAACTATCTGGCCCTTGAGTATTTTATTGTGTAAGGCTCCTGTACATCTCTATACACACTAATGAATTTGGGTTTTTTTCCTGTTAATCTTCCTATTGTCCATTTGTACATTCAATTATTGAACCTCCAGTGGGAAAGCTTGGACTAAAATAATTCAGTCAGGCTAAGTAGTTTATGCACTGACTTACAGATGTCTATCTAATCTTTAATTCACTGAAAGAACAATATAAGAAAATAAAAGTTGTACTTACATAAAGAGTTGATTTGAAGTCTTCAAATGCTTCCAATGTTTACCTTCTTATAAAGTTGCTGGCAAACAATAAATCCAGCCACTACAATAGTGTCCTAGATAGAAAAAAGTAAATCAATCATTAAATACCTGTAATTCAGAATGTCATATACTTACATTATTATATTATCTAAAGCAGAAAATACCACTATAAGATGGAAAATTGGTTAACATAAACTGATTTAATGCTTACAGAAAATATGATTCAGATTATCATCGCCTCCGAAGGGCCAGAGTATGTTTCACTTCATGGACCAGAAAAACACTAAGTAAACCACTTAAAAGATTGTATTTAATGACACTTCAAAGCTCAATATTTATCCCAGTTTATGTAAATATGTTGTAAGAACACAGTAAGCCCCCCGCAAAGTCGCAGTTCAGTTTGAGGCTTCCCTTGTTCCTGGATTTTTCCTTATAACCTAACCAATAATTGTTCTCAGAAATCCCTGCAATTTCACGGAACAACAAATATCCTCCACAACTGTTTTTATGCCAGGAGGTCCACAAGTAGCCAATTCGAAAGCATTATTCAGTTCTTCTTCCTGCCGATTGGCTGCTGTTCCACAACCCATTTCCCATTTCTGGCAGATGCTCCAGCATTCTCACATCATAACAGGCTGCTGTACCAGGTGTAGCTGTCTGGTTCTGCTCTTCTTAAAGCCCTAAGATCCCCAAGGTGCCACTAACATGAGCCACCATGTTCAGCAATTTGTAATAAAAACAAAAAAAACTTCATACTACAGTTTTGAAAAAATCCTTGTATGAAAAAAACCTCATTTTAAAAAGTGAAAGCTAAAACTGAAGCAAATGCCTTATATGTCTATAAAATGTTTCATTGTCCAGCAAAGTAAGAGTTAAAATCTTGTTACCATTATTTTTGGTGTTTTAGGATTTTGACAAAGGAGAAAGACAAAAATCAAATTAGAAAAGTTCATTCCTTTATGCAGAAAGTTTTACATTTGCTTTGCAACAATCTTTAATCATGTTAACATAACCTCTAAAGTAAATATACAAAAAACCCTCAAATGAATAGTATTCATGGATTTTAAGCTCAGAAAGGTTTTGAAGTAAATTATAAACTCAGTCTTCTTATCATTATATTTTAAGAAATAAAATCATGACTTACGATCCTATTATTTGACAAGTACTAATTAGCTTGCTATACTTCTATTTTCATGATCACCTATTTAATATTTATTTATTTCAATAGGGAAAACATTTTTCACATTCAGTTTAGTAGCATATATTAAATACCTAATATGTTGTACATGTTTTATAGATGCATTGTACATGTTTTATAAATTCATTATAACACTCTTACATTATTTCCCAAATAAATATTTACCAAATACAAGAATCCTAAAGAAATATAAAGATAAAAATGTGTTAAAATATAGGCAAATAAGTTCCTAATATTCAATATCGTGCATTTATTTTTAAAATGTTCACTTACACATCTAGGATAAAATAAGTGAAAATAAAACAATTTATAAAACATGATTAGTATAAAATTATCTGATAAAAATAGGCATATGGAGGTTTACATATACACAAACACACACATACCAACCTATGTAGACACACATGTAGGCTAGAAGGATACACATTAAAGCATACCAGTGACTTTACCCAGAGAATGGGCTGGGAGATGGTAATGGGTTCAGAGGGGATGAGGAGATTTTTGCTTTTTAGATTATATCCTTTCACACTGCTTGAATGTTTTTAAAAGCATGACAACACAAAAACAACAAAATCTTCTAAAATAATATTTGCAAGACCTTATTCAAATTCATAATAATTTTCTCAAGGTAGGAAAGAGAAATAGTTGTGGAGATAGTTTCTCCACTTACTTCAAGTTCTTTAACAGACTGCAAGTTCTTTAGCCTTAGAGTGTTGTCTTAATAATAAAAATCACAGTAAAAAAAAAATCAAGGGAGTTAATAAAGGCTTAAACGAGAAACACATGGATGGTTTTTTCAATCTATAAAATTCCACACAAATTTAGTAACATTTTCAGTAATAAGATTTAGTTTATTATTATGACTAAATGTTAAATACTGGTTATAATAAATATTTAAAAAATAATACTTTTACCACCTATTCGTTAGACAAAATCTACCTCACAGCCTTTAAATTCAGTCATATAATTTGCTATTGAACTATGTAAAATAAAAAAAGGAGGATAGGAAAAGGAACAGAAAAGTTCTTTGGTCTTCTTAATGCACCACAAGTTAGACTGTATCACTCTATCTCTTTACATTATTCCACTTCAAAACATCTGAATGCGTTGCTCAGAAAAAATCTTTAAAAATTATGAATCAAAATTTAAAAACACAATTACATATCCACACTCTCATGAACACAATCACAGATAAACCCCAAGAGTCATGAGGTAAAAGAAATTACAAGAGATTCAGGCTCTCAGGTAAAGCAATTTTATATACATATAAACAATACATACATACCTCTCTCATAGCAATTCTACATAAAAAACTTCCTCCAAAGATTTTTTTTTGTTTTTCTTAAAAGTTTCTGCATTCATATTAACACTTGACTCTCATAAACATATTTTTTTTTCAAAAATAATTCAAGATTTTTGTGAGTTACTAACTTCTAATATCAAATCATTATTTCTGGGTAATGTGGCCTCAGCTAATTATTCTCAGAGGTTAATATTAAATTTACCTATATAACTACGACAGAATCACATGAAATTCTGTCTTTAAGAAAGCAGTGTGTGATAAACATGAGTTCACAGATCTCTTAGTAATTAAATAAAATGTATGGATGACTTCTTCAGAAAAGAAAACACATACTACACATGTATATTTTAATTGCTTTGAGAACCTCTTACATCCCTTTACACATAGTGTGAAGTCTAACCATCTATACTATAGCCTGATGGCCCTTTCAGGTAAATTAAGTAAACATTTTAATAGGTATTTAACTCTTGACACAGGACACTAGAGCCTCTTCTTGATCATTCATTAAAATGGATGTTTCTCCCTTGAAGGAATTAGAAGTGGGCAGTTCAATGTCTCACTTATTTAAAAATGTGAGGAGAGAAGAAAGGAAAAGCAAATTTAATGATCTTAGCAAGTTGAAAGGACTCAGACTACAATTTCCTGGCCTAGATCTTAGATATCAAAAGAGTATATCTTTAAAGAAAGAGTTCATCTGAAAAAAGAACAAAAACTTCGTTTCATATTCTACAGCCCATAAAAATTAAATATTAGGCCAGGAGTGGTGACGCACGCCTGTAATCCCAGCACTCGGGAAGCTGTGGCAGGAGGATCGCTGTGAGTTCAAGACCAGCCTGGGCTACATAGTGAGTTCCAGGTCAGTCTCAACTACACAGTGAGACCCTGTCTCAAAAAACAAACAAAAAAAAAACAAAGCAAACAAACAAACAAAAAATTAAATATTAGGAATTCAAAGTACTGTTGAAAAATTGCTTATGTATACCTAGCCAAATGAAAAATTGATAAGTATTAATACCATTTGTTTGATGTCATGGTTTGTTTCCTTAATAATATCTTGAAATATAATCATCACTGTAACAGTTTTAGGAAGCAGGACCTTTAACAGGGGCTCTGCCTCATGAAGGGGATTAAGGCCTTTATGAAAGCATGAGCTCAGTGCGCCATCTCCTCACTTCCCACTGTGTGAAACAGTATGAAACACTCAAGGCACCACAAAAGAATCACAATGCCAAACTTGCCAGCACCTGCATTATGTACTTGCCTGTCTCTAGAATCATGAGCCAATACGTTTTTGTTCATGATAATTATCCAGTCTTCCATATTCTGTTGCAACAGCACAAAAGAGACTAAGACATTTGTTTTTAAACTTAATTCTTTTTCGACAGCGGAATGATAAGTTAGATAAAATATCTTTTGAAACTCTAGAATCAATTGAGTCATTAAGCAACATTTAAAAATATTCTCCTGCAACAAAACATAGTAGTAGTCTCTAGTTTAAGATAAAAGATATACGAGTTAACTTTCTAAAGAAGTGGATTTGTCCCTCTTAAATGCCTATTTATATTCTAATTTTTATTCATACTCTCTTCTGTCCTTTCTCATTCTCATCATTTACAAAGCCTATCTTCCTAAAACCTATGGCATGAGTTCAGGTCATCATAAACACTGAATACTTAAAGAAGCCCAACCATTATCTCAAGCATGAATTAAACTGATATACAGCACATATTCAAGAGAAGGAATAATAACAGTAATGAGAGAGAGAGAGATGTTGTAAAGAGGTCCTTGCAATGAATGTTTAATCTAGACTCCCAAGACAGATTTTACAAAATCAGTGCCATCTCTCAAGTCTACTGATTTATAAATCATCACAATTTCTGCAACTATAGTATGTCCGAACAATACAGAATTATCAGCTAATGTTAACACTCACTTTACATTAACTTCAATCTGGAGACATTCACTGTTAGTAAAAGTACAGTAACCATAGAAAAGTAAGATGAGAAGACAAATTCCTGGGCTCAGATGCCCAAATGCTATTCCATTGACCTCTTCTCCTTATCTACTTACAGATAAGCAAAAATAACCATGATCAGGTACTGAGCTCCTACTACGTGCCAGTGGTAGATATGTCTAATACTGACAATAATCCAGAAAGGTATTTTTATACAAAGATGAGTAATACTAAGAGCTTTGCCTCAGAGTTTCAGATAGCCTGGGATTTAGACACTCTGACCTTCTTGGCAGACCTGAACAACAAACTCACCCTTCAGAATTTCTTGTACCTGCTAATTCCTGTTTAGAGCACTACTACTTCAGATATTTGAAGGATCACTTCATTACTTCTTTCAAGTATCTGGTCAAATGTTACTTCAGTCTTCCCTTCATCACCAGATTAAAAACGTATCTTTCTTTCCTTCTTATATACTGTATTTTATCCCTTCTCCACTTTGTTTTCTACAAAGCTGTTGTCACTTGAATAAGAATGTATTCATTTATCTATTATTGTCTGTCTTCCACTAGAAAGTAAGCATAAATGCAATTTTGTCTGCTGAATCACCAGTGCTGAGAAACAAGGCCTGGCTCCTAACTGGCATTAAAAATATTGTACAATAACTGCATGAGTGACGGATTACACTGATGCTCTTAGCTTCTATGAAACTTGGATATATTGAGGAATAATATTTAAAACAGTTTAAATTTTAAAGAGACTGAGGATGATCCTTCATTTTGCCTCAAAAGAATTTAGGAATTATAAATATTCTGACCTGAAAAAACCAGAAGACGCCAAATAGAGACAAATTTCTGCATAATGCATATATTTATGTGTTCATTTTTTTCACACTGGCAGCAACAAAAAAAGACTATGATTAAGGATAATTTTGTTTTTGAATAATCTTTTCAGTATCACTTCCTTTTTGTTTTTCCCTCCATGGAAGCAATTTGATATAATAGTTCTCTAAATAATTTAGGATACAGAATTTAAATGATTTTTCAAAAACCAAAAACCTTAATGGTCAAGAAATATACAGAATATACTGATAGGGTTTTTCCTTCCAAAAGCTGCAGAGTTTAATTCCCTAAGTAATGCACTTCATAATTCCAAATAAACACCCATTATACTAAATAACTAATACAAAATTTATAGGGAACACATAATAACCAAGAACAGCTGTTTATATCCAAATATTTACTTACTATAGAAAAAGGGAGAAAAATTAATATTCAGCTCTTTTAAAAATTCAAATTCAAAGTTCAGGAAACAGATGTTCTTAGAGATATTTGTGTTGTCTCAAAAACTGAAACTAAGCCCTTACCCACCACACATATACATCTGCACACTTAACTAATCTGCATACATAACTAATCAATTTCAGACAAGTTGTACCAATGTTTTAGTTTTGATCATTCAGGATAGTTCTTCCATTACTATAGAATCTTCACAGTGATTTCCCTACACAAATAAAAAATAATTCATAAAATGATCAGGGAAGAAAGAACACTGATCTGGTATTTCATTATATAAAGTAACCATTGTTATTTTAAATGTAATAATGGAACTGTGCTTGTGTACAATACACAAAGAAATAGGAAGACAAGAAAGAGTTCATTTAGATAACATATATTTCATATTTAGAAATTGATGCTAATATTCAGGCAATATAATGGGATTATGGCATGTACTGGTTTGTATAACACACATATGTATAATGTTTGTAGTCTTCTATTTTAAATATTAAAATATTATGGTTTAAATTTCATAATTCCTGATATTTGACTCAATAATCTATGACAGTAAAATGAGTAGAAGCTGGAACAATAAGATAAACTCAGTAAGTACTTAAGTTAGATGTTGGATATACAAACACTCATTGAATTTTGGTACTTTGGTGTATTTAAAAATTTTTCACAATAAAAAGTTTAAAGACTAATAAATAAAATGTTGCACTAAAAACGAAGCCATCTGCTATTTGGGGCTTTGCTTAAATTTTGCCAGCATATTTATAGTTTAGTGAAGCTGCTACTAATAGCTCTATTATAGATTCTACCATTAAGTGATTTCCCATTAAACTAGAGATAGTGAAGTCCACAGGCCAAGCACTGCATCTTATTAATTTTGGTTTCTCCAGAGTCTAGCACAGCATCTATCAAAATGTCAGTCTTTAATAAATGTTTACTGAGGCTGAATGAATGTAAATGAAGAAAGAGACAAAGCACAGACAATCTCACTTTGCTGTATGGTTTTGCAAAAGGCAGAGTTTTCTCCTCACATATCATTTACTTGTTAATAACAATCCTAATCATAAGGGACTGAACTCATGGCCTTGCAAACACTCTAGCAAAGAGCTACATCCCCATCCCTGAAACCTTTTTCTAATATTCTTTTAGCAAAAGGTGTAAGGCTAAACAAGTTATTTGGAGACTTAGGGCTGATTCAAAAATGTATTTATTAGCTACATGCATTGACAGCCTTGTCTATCAGATCTGGTCTAGAAGATTTCCAATTTACATCAAAGATACGATATAATTCTTTTTTAAAAAGATTTTTTTGTGTGTGTGGTACCAGGGATCGAACTCAAGTCCTTGCGTTTGTGAGGCAGGTGGTAGAACCACTGAGCCAAATCCCTGGCCCAGATACGACATAATTCTTAAAGACAATCAATTCCATATATATATATATATTTGGTTGTTTGAGACAGGGTCTTGCTATATAGTTCAGACTGGCCTCAAATTCTAGTTTTCTGAATGTTTTCATCATGGAAAGTATATTTTATAGAGTATGTTTTCTGCATCAACTGATAGGATCACATCTATGTATGTGTATGTGTTTGTGTGTGTATGTTTTTCCCACTTTTCTTCTATTAATATGATAT
The DNA here is from genome assembly GCF_012274545.1 of Fukomys damarensis. Classification (NCBI taxonomy): domain Eukaryota; kingdom Metazoa; phylum Chordata; class Mammalia; order Rodentia; family Bathyergidae; genus Fukomys; species Fukomys damarensis. Next base: position 41,794,122 of record NW_022900916.1, on the reverse strand, counting down.
ATTGCAAAAAGTGATTTCCTATGTTGAATCTGATTTGCTTTCCTGGAAAACTTCTATTCCATCATGGTGTCTACTCTTTCTCACATGCTCTTAGACTAACCTGGCTTCTATTATGCTGAGAATTTCATAGGCATGTATTTTTAAAATAACTAATACAAAACATTGCAAGCAAATAGAGTTATAATTCATATTTCATTCAGAACTAGGCTTACTTTAGGGAGAAATGCAATATAATTTTAGATATTCTGTTGAATACTGAAAATTAAAATGAAATGAGAGGAAAAATTACTCCTCTGTGCACCAGTGATCAGTTTTACACATTCTTAAGACTATTGCAATTTATAAAAGCCTTTTTCTTTATTTTTTTTTACCGCCAGAAAATACTGACAAAATCTCGTAAGTTTATACAGCATCACTATTAACTTTAATTTTATTTCTAGAGCATTCCAGAAATACTGTAACCAGCATCTCAAAATGAAACTTTAACAGTTAGATTTTTTTTTCCCCTTTAGAAACAAGTGACTTCTCTGACTTCCTCTGGCCAACCTAGGGCACTAGCAACTACCCACACCGCTCCTCAGAGATGAACAGAGAGAAGCTCTTGATGCTAGGACCAGGAGGTCAAGTCAATTTCTTTTCCTTTGTCAAGGAGGGAAGACGTGTGGATCCAGAAAGGAATTGAACAAGCATTAATATATTTATTTTTGTCTCATTTTATCCTCTCCTTACACTGTTCCTTCCTATAAAAGATCCTAACACACCCCTACTGGTGAGATGGTATCTTAGTTACTTCTCTCGTTGCTGAGTCAAAAATATAGTTCCCGAGACCCAAAGTTAAAGGAGGAAAGGTTTGTGTCAGCTCACTTCATAGAGGTTTAAATTCTGAGTCAGCTGGCAGGTAAGGCAGGGTGGCAGGGCAGAAGGGCATCAGAGAGGAGAAAAAGTCCATGGCAAAGCAGGCAGGATGCATTGAACAGCAGCAGCAAACAGCAAGTGCTGAGCCTGCCTTCTTTCTGTCTGTATATATTCCATCTAAACTACCAGCACTTTGGATGGTACCACCCACACCCAAGATGGGCCTTCCCATTACCCACATCCACATCTATGCTAAACCAAACAGTGAACTAATTTAGTGCCATACACACTTAATCCTCGCATCACAAATCCTAGATCCAGCCAGCTCCAAAAAGTCCCATGAGCACATAAGGCTTTGGGAGGACATCTAGATACAAGACATAATATGTTCCTCCATCTCTTCAGACCTCGCTTTGAGTAAATCCAAAATAAGTGGCCTCCTCTGTATTGTTCAGCAGTGAGCAAATGAACCTGAGCACATGAACCTAAGTGGCCAGTAACATCATTAAACTATTTTATCTCTTCAAAGACATTTACATGATGCATTACTAATTTTCTGAAAAAGAACATGCTGATGGTGTTCACCTCTGAATTTGAACTTTTTCTACTGAGAAAAACAACATACATATAGAAAAATATAAATTATAGATATAGCAGGTTTATATGCACAAAATCGAGGACAACTATATTTTAAAACTATAGTTACTTCAAAACACAATTATGAACAAAAATGTTCATAATTTTCACTCAGCTTGCTCTAATACTTTCCTGCAAAAGTAATATACAGAATGCTACTACACATTAAAATAAAAATTATAACAAGTTTAGAATATCCATGACATAAATAGCACCTAGTAACCCTCTTCTATAATTGGTGTGTTTTTTTCATAGTAATAACCAAATGAATTGGGTAAATATGACTAAATGTATATGCCTAAGAGATAAATCAAAAAATTTCATCTTTATTAATGATAAATTTTAAGCAATAGAAAGTTATTAGTGTAAAGGTTCTTTTACATTGTTCATTCTTTATTTTCCCAATGATTTTTCTCTATCAACACTGCAGACAATGGAGTCTTTAACAAGAGCCTTTGCCCATTTACACTTCAGTACAAAAGGACTGGGAAAGAAGATCACACTTGTCCAAATAAAACCTTAATGAAATATTTAGGCTACAAATAAATTTCACTGACAAGGTTACAATTAGTTCTGTACATGAACTTCAAAAATATGTTCATAAATACTTATACTGTGCAATAATAAATAGGGCTTCTAATATGCATCATTTTAAAACTGAAAATATCAAAACTATAAATACCAAAAGAACTTATTCCCTTTATCTAATCCAACCCAAAAACATGAACCAATGATTTTATTTTAAAATAACTGATTTTATTTTTCAAAATGTTTAAAATAAATCAACCAAACTGCAGTAAACGTTTAGCCAGATAAGGAAATCCTATGAAAGCAAGTCTTTAATAACTAATCAAGTATTGAAGATCAAGAAGGGATTTACCGTACTGATCGACTCATTAAAGATATTTACCAACTAACTCTCACCTTAAGTATTAGTGAGGAGGACAGGAGACAAATCTAACAACTGAAGTAATAATGAGTCCTTTTAAATGGCACATATTGGCCAACTCTCTGCAACTATTTAGGTGGATTTGGCATTTTAGAATCTAATCTCCATTATCCTCATTCCCCCAAAGTCACCCACCTCTCTGTGCTACCTGAGAGAAGTCTCATTCACATTAGTTTTCCAACATTATTCTAAGAAACTCTATTATTAGATTTTCATGCGTCTATTTATGGAGCATATGAAAGATCTTTTCAATATCTGCAGACTTCACTGTGACTTAGAATTCTATTGCAATCCTTATATTACATATTTAACTGAGCCCTTCAAAACAAGTATGGATGCACATTAGAACATTATTGTTTCTCAAATGCAAGACAAAGTGGCTACTTATCAAAACTAAACATCTCTAACTAATTTTTTTAAATTTTTTTTATTTTTTTTTTATTTTTTGGTACTAGGGATGGAACTTGGGACCCTGCACTTGGGAGGCAGACGGCAGCACCACTGAGCTAAATCCCCAGCCCAAGATCTCTAACTATGAAATGATACAAAGAATTTTTGTTTCTGAAGTAATAGGGACTAGATTATTGTCTGGAGTTAAAACAGGAAATCAAGAAAAAAATATATGAAACAACAGTCTTCAAAACAGTACACAAAAGAAAATGATTTATTTTAGAAAGAAATAAAAGTGATAATCCTAGCTTATTTCCTGGAGAGTTTATAGGAAGTGGAAAACGGTGGATAAATCCAGGCAGACATAGCTTCATTGTGTTAAGAAAAGTTCAGAGTCTTAGGTGTCACATGCCTTAGAATTGTCAAGACAGAGGGTGCAAGAGGAAAGACTTCAAATGAGGGCTGAGAATATTTTAGAAGTATCCTCCAGGCTGTGGAAAAGTCATCTCTAAATGTGTGAATAAAAAGTATTCTAGAAAAGTAAAAAGCCAACTAAGAAGAGTTGCACAAAATAATCCTGAGATTCACGAAGGGCTGGGGATTATTTTGGTTTTAATAGCTAGAATACAAAGACTTCCTTATATGCAGAGGACAGAATAGAATCTTCAAAAAGAAATTCCTTTAGTAAGAAAGAAAAATTAGTCCTAGAATAAAAGCTACTTTGGACCCACATTAACAAAGTTAATTAAATGGGATTTCAATAACATTCAATGCACCTCCAAACACTAACAATATTTAAAGGATGACAAATCCATGTAGTCAGCAACATCTTAATGGCTTGCAACCAGCAGGACGGCTAGGCAAGCAAAAAGGAAGTACAAGCACATAAAGGACGAAAAACTAAAATCATAAGAAAGAATAAGGATGAAGCTCAGTTGCAGATTAACTTGCCTAAAAGGTGCAAGGTCATGGATTTGATCTTCAACACTGCTCATCTTCCAACCTGGTAATTAAAGGAAAGGATAACAACACTAGCAGGAGAAAATCTTAAAACAGATTAAAAAAAATATTATGTTCTGGAAAGAGTGGAAAACTTGAGTACAATGAAGAGAAATGATAGGTACCAAAAAGACTCAGCCAACTGGAACTTCAGTCGAAATACTGGAAGTTGATATACTGAATAGTTACCAGTACATTAACAAAGAAGAAAGTATTAAACAAACAGCAGATATCTGTAAAAATCAACAAAATAGGCCTCTTGCTAGAAGTGATCAGGAGAAAAGCATGACAGTAGGCCTAAATTAACACACTGAAAATAAGAAGAGAGACTCCACTAGAGATCCTACCAACATTAGGAGTATTAAAGAAATATTATGAATAACTTTATGTCAATACACTGAAATATATTTAAAATATAAAAAATGGATAATTTCCTGTAAAAGCACAAACTACTAAAGTTTCCTCAAAATAAAATAGACGGAATAGTTCTACATTAAAGACATAGGATTCAGTGTTTAAAACTTCCATATAAAAATATCCCCGGAAATAGCTGGCTTTGACGGTCAATTCTAAACTAGTTTAAGAAAGAAGTTACCATTCTTCAGACTCTTGCAAAAGTAGAAGACAAGGGACAGCAACTGATCTCATGAGAATAGCATTATCATACCCAAAATCTTCAACATTACAAGAAAGCCTGAGACCAACACTATTTGTAAGTATAGATCTAAAGATATTTAACGAACTATTAGCAAAGGAAATCCAATAAAAAATGAAAAAAGGACAAAAGACTGGAATTAAGTAGTTTATCCCCAAAATACAAAATTACTTTAACATGGTAAAATCAATCAATGTAACTATATAATAATAAACTAAAATAAGAAAAACTATCATGATTAAGAGGCAAATGACACAATTAGCAAAGTCCAATATACAATCGTAATAAACTCTGAAGAAGCAAGGGGAATTTCCTCATTCTCATCGGGGCAATTACATAGCTAACACCATGGTACCAAGTGCTTTTGCCCTTAGCTTTGAAAGGGAAAACGAATATACATTTTGACCTGTGTTATTCAGGAAAATTGTAATCAGTGTAGTAAATAACAAAAAATTAAAAGCTTTTTGATAAGAAGAAAAGGCTGTTATCGTTCACATATGACATAAAGGTCAATGCAAAAAATTGTAAAGATCTACAAGATTTACTAGAAATATTAAGAGAATAAACAAGAATGCAGGACACATGATCAACATACAAAAATAAACTATATTTCTATATTCTGGCAGTAAACAACTAGGAATTAAGACCTAAAAAATTAAATTGGATCAAAAAGCATGAAAAACTCTGACATATAGTAACAAAATATGTGCAAGAGCCATAAACTGAAAATTTTAAACATTAAGAAATATTAATGAACAAAATAATGAGGCATTAGGAAAAGCAAATGGGTCAAAAACAAATCAAAACAAAACATGATTAATGTCAAATCTCCCCTAAATGATCTATAGATTTAAGGCAATAGCAATCAAAATCCCATTTGGTTGTTGCTGGTATATAAAGAAAAAAACTTATATTTGTTTACTTACCATATAGTCAGCAATATCACTATATTTGCTTATTAAATCTTGTATTTTTCCATAGACAACTTGAGATATCTCACATGTACAGTAATGTCATTTGTCAGTAATAGTGCTAGTAATTCCTTTTGCTCTGGATATTTTTTTAATTCTTCCGTCTTTACGTAGTGTAAGACAAGATGAGGACCTCTCATACAATGCTGAATACAAGTGGAAAAAAATGAGCATCCTTGCTATATTGCTGATCTCAGGATGAAGGTTTAACATTTAACCATTAAATATGATATCTGCCTTAGAATTTTTTGAAAATATTCTTTATCAGATTAAGAAAGTCTCCTTATATTCCTAGTTGTCCAAGTGTTTTGATCATGAATTGATATCAAATTAAATTACATATTTATATGAAGTAAAATAAATTTTACAAATGAAAATATGAAATACCGATGGCAATGTAAAATAACCAAAATTCTCACACACTGCTTATGGAAATGTGAACTAGTGCAAAAAGTTTGGAAAAATGTCAATACCTTACTAAAAACGAACAGATATATACCATACAACATAGCAATTCCACTACTCAGTATATACATGTATGCTTAAAGAGAATGCACGTATTTTCTAAAAACATGTACAGGTATACTTAGTACAGCCAAACACAAAACTGCCTTTTTCAACAGCAGAAAAGACAAACTAACATATCCATACAATGGAATACTGGGTAACAATGACACAGAATGCACTAAAATATTACTATTGGTCAAATCTCATTAACATGTTCAGCGAAAACAATCGTGCAATAGAGAAACTACTATAAAATTGCATGTGTATAAATTTTAAAAACAAACTAATCTATGGCACTGTAAGAATAGATGCCCTCAGAAGTACAGTGACTAGAAGTGGGTAGGAGGATTCTGATCATGGTCTTTTCTGGATATAGAAGCTAATTACAAATGTGTTCCTTTTATAAAAATCGTGTGATTTGTTCAATATTATATATATATGAAACTACTATAAAATTGCATGTGTATAAATTTTAAAAACAAACTAATCTATGGCACTGTAAGAATAGATGCCCTCAGAAGTACAGTGACTAGAAGTGGGTAGGAGGATTCTGATCATGGTCTTTTCTGGATATAGAAGCTAATTACAAATGTGTTCCTTTTATAAAAATCGTGTGATTTGTTCAATATTATATATATATATATATAT
>NW_022900916.1:41651306-41787258 GCF_012274545.1 Fukomys damarensis | reverse complement strand
TGTGTGTATTTGCTAAAAAACAGTATCTCAAGGAAATGAACCTTGATGGAATGAAATTCTGGATGTTTATATAATGTTATACTCATCCATGTTTTTTTTTTTTTCCTCTCCTCAAGGAATGGACGACCCCTAATAAGATCTCATATATAAGTTTGAAATTGTCCCTTTCATGTACTAAATCTATGGCCCTGCTCAACCCTTATAGTTCATTATGAGAGTTACCAAGTTTCTGCTATATGCAAGATTAACCATTGGAAATAAAAAACAGATCTTATATGGACATAATTAAATTTTCTGCTAATATCTATTACTTGAGAAAGGTATTTTTATTAGATTTCCTCAGAAAATTAATTTGGAATATCTCTATGGTTTACTAATTTGCTCTTTCTTTTTTCTTTTTTTGTTTTTTTTTTTTGTTTGTTTGTTTGTTTTGAGACAGGGTATCACTATGTAATTGAGGCTGACCTGGAACTCACTATGACCAGACTGGTCTCGAACTCACAGCGATCCTCCTGCCTCAGCCTCCTGAGTGCTGGGATTACAGGCGTGCACCACCATGCCTGGATAATTTGCTTTTTCTTAACACATTTGAACTATTATTTTGTAATTATTTACTGCATTTTTTCAAATTCCCTAAAATATAAAAAATACGAAAACAGCAGTTAGATTTTGGTTACTGTTATAACCCTAGTAACCCAAAATGATGTCTGGTATATTGCTAGTTTTTAGCAGTTGTACAATATTGTAGTTCCCAGTCCATTCCCCACTCACTACTCTTGACTGTTCTTCAATTACAAGGTTTAAAGAAGCTCTACCTTAAATAAAAACTGTTAAAGTGATCCAAGTTACTCTTTCTAGCTTATGAAGATTACTTGAGGGTTACTAAGTCAAGGAAATTCTCCTTGTGTAAGAATACTTATATAAGAAACAACATGTTGAAAGCAAACTTCTAAGAAGGCAAAATATTAAGATGTTTAGGTCTTCTTACTGAAACTGGAAATAGGGAGACCAGTAGGCTACTGTAATAGTCTAACTATGACAGTAAGGGAATCATAACTAAAACTGAACAGGCAAGAGAGAGTAGGAGAGGATACCAGGAATAAGTAAATAAATACATTTAAAAAAACATACATAAGCAAACAAAGCCAGCCAGTGGAAGGAAGAGCTCCCAGGTATGATAGCCTTACAGTTACTATCAGAAGACTTCCAGAACCATAATCTTGCACAAAGTCTACCTCAAATCTACACACACACGCACAAAAACTTCTGTGAGAACATCTGTCCAGAAACTTTCTGTTCAACTTCTGAGGACTTGTGCCACAGTCAGCTTACTATAGCATTCTTTTTTCCCCACTGTATATATTTCTTGCTGTAATCACAACCTGGTTGTAAGGATCTGAAATATACTTTGTGAGATGTACTCAGCAGCTGAACTTCATGGCACCTCACTCACTTCCTTAATTTAAGTGGCACAGCATTTCTGCTTGTATTGTCCAAAGCAGATTGACGACCTGTGTTTTACCCAAAATACAGTCAATAATTTACTTGTAGTCTTTCCCTCTCTCTTCCTCTATTAAGCTAGTCACCATTCCGGAGACGGCGGGAAGGAGGTGCCAGGTGGATGGATTATTTTGTAACTTTATTACAATTATTAATATGTAACATTTTTAAAAAACGTAAACAATCCTTCTTTGTTTACTTTTCTATTTTAAGTATCTGTGAAAGCCAATCTTAAGATCTAGGAAAACATACAAACTTTAGCAGTGTACTTTAAAATGCGAAAACAATTAGGAAACAGGGAGTTGAAAAGTTGTGGTTTTTGATTTTGCATCCTTTTGATAGGTGCAGTTTTCCTAAGCAAACCATTAACCAAAAGCTTCTGGCTCAAGAGGTCTGTTCTAAATAATCAAAGAAACCACAACTAAACTGATGTTGATTTATACACTATAGGTTCAATCTTACTTCTCTAACCCTTCCAACGGGATATTTCCTAGCGTGGATATTTAACGTGTACGCACTCGAGGTCCAGAGGGTGGGAACTTGAATTTACTGATTTATTTCCCTCAAAACGCCAAGTAAGATGCTGAGCACCGCAAATTCATGACAAAGAAATCTATGTAGGGTTTCTAAGCGATAACTACACCGAATGTTGATCTAAACTAAACTAAGCCCCCTATTATGCACACCCCCTAATAAGCTTATACCCACGCACCAAAGGCCAAACCCAAAGACTCACCCGAACCCGGAAGAGTTCAGACTAGCACGCCGTGACGTCAAGTGCGCGCGAGCCTTTTAGCTCTGCGCATGCGTGCATTCGTGGAGGACAAATCGCGCGTTAGTTCCCAGGTTTAAGAAAACCTAGAATTTCAGCGAAGTACTGGTAGGAGTGATCTTATGGCCGCGGTGCCGCTCGGTTGAAGTTACGTCCACCCGGAATTTTAGCCGCTTCCCTTAACCCCTCCCTTCGTCATTTTCTCTCCTTTTGAGCCGGGAGTTCGAAAGCAGCGTTGCCGAAACCGGGGCGGGGTGTGAGGTTCTGGATGATTGATCGGAAGATCTTCAGGGCTGGGCTCTTTTACACGTTTCTTCGCCTGGGAAGCAAGTACCCAAATGCAATTTTTTCAAAGAACTGTTGACAAAAATAATAATGTTTAATAGCTTGGGTATTAGCACAGTTCCACGAACGAGTTATGCTATTTTCCGACAAGTTTAGTTTATAAGTTTAATTTACAGGGTATAATTTTGTGATACATTCAATGAACCATATTGTTAAATGGGAATCTTCCGCGAATTTCTGATGTCTTCATTTGATGTAAATGAAACCACCTCAGTGTGAAACTAATGTGATAAAGACATACACGAATATTCAAGAATTATAATATCTGTTTTAATTACACATTTCCAGGAAGAAATAGCTATTTGTAAAATACTTATTTTTTGTTCAACAGGAAGCATTCAGTGTCAGTCCATCTTCTCTAGCTCCTCCCCACCTCTGTATTATAAGCATGAGTAACAGCTAAGTCTGAGCTCAGGTGCTGTCCCTTTGAGGAAAACTGTGATAATGAAGGCTTAGGCCATCATCTTATTCCTCTTCTGGCCTCATCCAGTAAGGGTGTAATAGTGAAATATGAAATACTATATCAATAGAGAAATACTATTCTTCCACCCTAAGCAATACCCATCTTGTAGACTTTGGAACCTGGCCCTTTTAATCTCACCTCCATTAAAAGTAATATCTTCTTCCAACATATTTTAAACTTTCTCTTATCCATTCTTCCCTATTACGATTGTAATACATTCTTCTAAGTAGCCCAAGTTTATGAAGAGTAAAATTGTTTACTATTAAATCAGTGGATCCTGTGCAGTGTCTGATATGCTGTAGGTTCTAAACATTTCATGAAAAATACTCAGTAAAAAATGTTTTTGTCTTTTCGCTCATATAACTTCCACCCTTCCATCCCAACCACAGCCTCATCCCTTTACACTGAAACCTCGGCAAAACATTGAGGAACTCTGGAGCTAAGCCAAAAGAAGTTTTATACTCATCTTTTTGGAAAGCAGTTTCAGTTTGCTACTACATGGTCCTAGTTTTCGCCTTTTTCTCTATCAGTTTAATCTTCTAAGATTTTTATTCTCTTTCTCTACCTTTAGCCTGTATACCTCTGTAGCCCGTATGTCCACATTTTTTTTAGGATGGGATGGAAATACATAACAAAATTGTACACAACTGCTTTTTTTCTCTTTTGATTACAGTGTGAGTTCTGAGTTTCTCAAGGATACAAACAGCATATATTTAAGTAATTTTCATCACTCATATTAGCAATTACTTCCTAAAAATGAAAATTGAACAGGAATATACAGTACAGTTTAAGGTAATGAAAAGGGGGAAAAGGTAGATTGAATCAACTAGAAAAGGCACTGAAGACTAATACAAAACAATCTGTTACCGTTTTTCTGTACCTGAAGAAGCATAAAACAGCTGTTCCAAGATTAACAATATAGTGACAAGTTAAAACTTGTAAAGACATGAAAAAATTCTTATACAAAATCTATAGTTTAAAGATATTCCATTTTAAGAAAACTTAAAAGTGAGCGTCTCACTAATAAATAATGATGAAAGCAGAGTAGGTAATATGTAAGTGTAAATAAGGAATCATTGTACTTCTAAGTAGTATAAGAGAATTAATGTGCAAGTTTCTGATGCTTCTCAGCGTTTTCAAACTGTCCTTTACTACTTATTTTCTAATGTCTGAATGTTGACTTAAATTGCTTAGCAGTCCAACGCTTCTAATTTATTTGCAGTAACTTTGAGGTCATTATCCTATATTTGGCATCTGTATGTCTCGAAAGCTGTTGTTGTGATGCACCCCTGAATACAACTCAACAGTATCATCGTTTACTTATGAAATTTTTTAGCAAGGATAGGCTGTGTTAGTTGGAGCTCATTTCCTTGCTTTTGATAACATTTCTGCTCAATTCCACTGAACAACTAGATTGATTTATAAAATCATATTTCACTAAATCATCATGTTTTTACATTGTTATATAGGTGGACCAGTATATAATTCATACATAAATTTATATCAAATGTATATTTAAATTATAATTTTAAATGATAATGCATGCAGTCACTCAATGACTATGAGGAAGACAAAGATATTTTTAAAATGTAATATTGTAAACCACAAATTGAGAAAAATCAGATCGTATTTTAGTCTTTTTAAATTACCATGTATTTTGTTAGCTTCAATTCTCATTTTTAAAATTCTTTGCTAAGAAAAAATATATATTCCTGTTTTAGTTGGACATCAATTATTTTATAGTGTATTGATTCACATAAATAAATTATAAATATGTTCTTTGCCATGTTCAAAGACTAAGAAATGTATGACTTCCTAATAAAAAGTAAAATATTTTTATTTACACATAGCACTTTTTAAAGTGTAAAAAAAACTCTAAAGCGATTATGTAAATTCAACTCATTCAACAAATTTTCAGAGAATATTGATCACATACTTCAGATTGAGCAGAATTCTGGAGCAATAAATTAAGCATACCCAAGCCTGGTCCCTGCTTATCTGGAACTTGCAATGAAGACAGAATCTTTTTAAAAATTCCAAGAAATCAACACAAAATTTACATTGCAATTTTATGTGCAAGCAATAGTTTGTATTAACAACTATATAATGGAAAGAACTGATTTTATTACTCCATTATATAGGCTTCCTGAAGAATTAAGAATTAATCAAAAGTGATCATGTAGCAAAATATTAGAGGCAGATTGATACTTTAAATAATTTCAGTCCTATTGTAATATGCAGTTTCAAGCATAAATATACTTGAATCAATGCAATGTTAGTCTTTTTTTCCTATTAATATTCTCTGAACCCTTTGCTCAAATCAAACTCATCACTTCTTTTTCAATTTCTGACCTATTGACTGGCACATATATAGTCATCATACTAGCAATTCTATGAAGTAATGCTCAGATATTTAATATAAGAACATAAAATTAGATGCTGGTTAAGTTGGTATACATTAAACCAACACTGATATAAAAACATACATAAATTAAATTTTAACCAAAAGTTTTAAATTATTAGCTCTATTTACAAAATAGTGTGCTATGTGAATAGAACTACTTATAAAAATCCAAATTATAAACACTCTGTTGTTGGGAGAAGCTAAACTTTCAACAAAGTGAGTCTATTTCTTGATCACACTGCCTAACATAGTTGAATTATTTGATTCTGATATAGCAGTTCACCAAAGGGCTCACGGATGCTCCTATGTTTGGCCTATAGCACCATCTCCCCTAAATATTTGGCTCTCAAATGGTATTTTTTTTCAGGCACTTAATCAGTCTTCTTCACATGTGTTCTATTTTCTTTCTCATTGTTTTTTTTTTTTTTTCCCTATGCCTTGATTTGGGTTAGAACTAAATTACAAGTATAGCCTCTGTGTTATTGAGAAGTGTCTAGCTGTGATGTGTCACTTTCTTCAGTATTTTTCAGAATTTGTGAGATTTAAGACTGTGTAAATCACTATACTGTCCTGTCCTTTGAAAGCTTAGTTCGGGCTCTCATTTCTGTCTTCTAATCTAACGCATATTGTCTAATTTTTCTAGATATATGTGCACTTCTTTCAAAGCGCAGACAAAGCCTTCAGACCGATCAGTAAATTTTATGGTCTGCTGCTGAAAACCATGTTGAGCACAATGAGGATTCAGTCTTGACTGTTTCCCTGAGAATAAGTGAAAGGACAAGGCTTATCTATCTCAGTACCATAACAAGAATGGATACTTTTTTCTTCCAGTTCCTTTTCTCTTAGTTCAGATAATTCTTATAAAAATTTGTCTGTCTTTTGGAGAGAAAAAAAATGTATCTGAAGTTCAACTATATCTTTATTTTTACTTCACTTTTTTCTCTTTTGAATAATTCAAATAAAATTTGATTAATACTGTTATTTTAAAATATTTATATTATGATTCCCTTTTATTCTGTCCACCTATTGAGAAACTTTCATTCTGTTTATGTAAATGGAGATCTCAAAAACGATATCAATAAAGTATTAAAATGGCTATTATTGAGCACAGGATTTAAGGGACTAGTTGCTCTCTTTTTAGAAATTAAAAAATTACTATTTTCATCGTGTAACCACTTTAAAAATAACTAAGCCAAAATAATTGTTTTTTCAGACTTGATATTGAATTTAAGTACTGTTACAGCTAAGATTACCTGATAACCAAGGATACAGCATTTCAGGTGTTTATAGAGTTCATAAGCCCATGCTTTAGGAGCTACCTTCCCCACACACAAAAGTCTAACTATACAACTAAACTAATGTAACATGATCATGCTCCACTCTGACTACAGAGGGGGCATTTATACACAAACCAGAGGCCTTGAATTGCAAGTACTATCGGGAAGCTAAATTAGTCACTTACCACAAGGGCATGGAAAAGCAGAGAGAAACAAACTGCAAATAAAAAATGAAGTATGAATAAGTTGTACACAAAGCAATAAATCAAACAGCATGAAACCCTAGAGTGAAAGGCAGAGTGGTTTTCTTCTTACTATCTTCAATGTAGTTCTTCATAAAGAGTTAGTGGTCTTACTCTTGGGTTCTATGTCATGATTTTGAACTGCAAAAGAACTCCAGATGGTTTCTATTTGTTTTTTGACACCTGCTACCAATAAGGTAGTGATGAACATCACTCAGAAATTGGCTGCCCCTTTAAAATATATAAGGAATCAGATCACTGGATATCACCTCCACCACTACTCTGAAGATGCCAATTACCATACACTCTGGACAGTAGTTTTGCAATAACATCCTGGAAGGTCTTGATTCTTTATTCCCCATTTCCCTACTACAAACATCCAGTGCTCCATTCTCAACAAACAGTGAGTCATAGCACTTGTTCATCCGCTCAAAATACTACAAGAACTTGGAAATAAAAGTAAAAATTGAAGTCCTTTAAATACACAAAAAAGCAACATATGAGAGGATGCCTCAGCTGTCCTTCTGATTTTAATTCTTCCTGCCCGCTCCTTTCTGATAAAGTAGCTTCCTTTATGTGTATATGTAACTTAGAGCACATAATATTAGATTTTTTTTCTTGACATTCTTTCAAATCTGTTAAGAATTTTCTCAAATACAGCCTATTCAAAAGAGTCAAATTGACCATTGCATTTCATATTACACACACACACACACACACACACACCTGCATTTTTTTCTAGAACACTAATGACCCTCTAACATACTATAAGATTCAGTTATTTAATTTTATTTTACACTGGAATATAAGCTCCACAGGAGCTCAGACCTCAGGCTGTTTTGCTCATATGTCAGTGCACAAAGAAGACATTATGCCTGATGATATACTAATCAATTTTCTTTCCAGTGGTGGATAGGCCTGTTAGATAGCACTTTTCACTATCTCCAAATTACCAATGCTTGAAAATCATCAGAATTGATAGGAAGAAAAACACTGAAGACAACAGCAAAATTATATATGACTATGAAAAACAGACGCATTGCTTACTATGCTAAAGAAGCTGAGAAGCTATTTTCACAACACAAATGTGTGTGTGTGTGTGTGTGTGTGTGTGTCAAGCTTAGCCAAAAATAATAACATGAGGAATCCATAAGGCCTATCAGTAGTTAAAAGACCATACTTTTTGACTTATGGTTAATACAGAAAGACTTTGAGTGCAATAACTGTTAGTCAAAATTTAAGTATGGAAAATTTACCTAGGTTAATATAGATAAGGGACTTCTTGGTAGAATTAGTAATCAGAATATCTCGTTTATTTTGAGTCTGGATCTGTCTATGTTGCCCAGACAGACCCCAATATCCTGAGCTCAAGAAATCCTCTTGTTTTAGCCTTCTCAGTAGCTAGGATTACATGTGTGTGTCACTATACCTAGCTTAAATTAGAATGTTTCTAATTGAAATACTTAAATAAGACGTGCATTTTCAATATTCTTTGAAGCTGAAGATTGCTCTCTTCCACCTTTTCTATCAACCACGTTGAATTATTTTTCATCAGTTAAGGTCACTCTCTTTTTAGCTTCCACTTCCTTTCCTCTGGTGTGTGGACACTTGGAGTGGAGTAAAGTAAATTCAGTGAGAATTGTTGTTTATGAGGAATATTAAAGAGATAAGCCATGTTCAAAGGGAAAAGTGGCTAAAAGTAGAAAAAATGTTTGAGTCACATTAGCAGGGGGATTCAAATGCGCTGAGGGAGGACAAAAATTTGCATCATGGAGGAGAGGAATGGGTCATTCTTTCATTTTGACCCTGACATATGACACAGAGGTGACTCAGTATATGAAAGGCACAGAGTTGGAGTAAGCTGTCTCAACAGAGATAATTTTTCATTAAGTTATACCAAAGATATATACTGATAGGAGAAA
The DNA here is from genome assembly GCF_012274545.1 of Fukomys damarensis. Classification (NCBI taxonomy): domain Eukaryota; kingdom Metazoa; phylum Chordata; class Mammalia; order Rodentia; family Bathyergidae; genus Fukomys; species Fukomys damarensis. Next base: position 41,778,333 of record NW_022900916.1, on the reverse strand, counting down.
GAAAACTGTGTTCAAGAAAATTCTGTTGAGTGAAAACTCTTGAGTGTTCATCCAGAAAAAAAAAGGTCTTTGGGAAACTTCCTTGTAGTAAAAACTAAGAAACCCACCCACCCTTTATGTATATGTGGGGGTGTTCTTTGGGTTTTATCTATAGAAATGGAGAAGAAAGGGAAAAAAAAGTAGAACCAGCCAAATTCCAGACGATTTATGTGATTCCCACATGAGATGGCACTCTGATGCCTATGCTGCCTCCATTCATATACTAAAAAAGTTTTTAATAAAGTGATTGAGGTCAAAACTTTTGAGAATAAGTAAAGTTTTGGGGAAGCTTGGTTTATGTTCAAATTGATACATGAATAATTGAAGCAGCATACACAGAAGCAGGTACATGACAAAAATAAATCTACTAAAAACAGACATGGAGGAATAATTATTCAGATAGGGTCTTTTAAGTTTCTTGACACTGTGGAAGCAGGGTTTTATGTCTTGCATTCAGGGTCCGTTTCACCTCCATGTTTCATAGTTTATATCATGAATAGATGCCCTGGAAAATCCTGCATATATACAGTTTCATTTTATATTCATTTCATATTTCACTTACATTTCATGTAGTCTACACTAAAACAATAAAAATGTTTGTTTTAATAATGATGGTTGAGCTCTAAAAGTCAGAGCACAGTATCAGGCAGCAATTTATTACCACAGATTTTTCACTTTCTTTTTTTTTTTGAGTGATCAAATATTGTGCAATTTTAGAATCTTCATAATGAATGGTTTTATAAAATGGAAAGCTTATTAAGAGTTTGCATGTTTTTAAAGTTTATAATGGTTTTTTGGAGTAGTTGGGAACCATTTGTTTTAGGTTCAAAATACATTTTAACACAGGATGACATTCTGTCAGAACTTTCATCTATTAGTTTAAATTGAATCTACATCTATTTGTTATGTTCACACATTTTTACAGGAAATGAGATAGAAAATATATAGAGTCCCCTTAATGAAAATTGAAGGTAGTTTATTTATTTTTCACTTTTATGCAAAAGCAATGAGCTTTATAAAGCTAATTGTGAGCTTTCCTCTCTACTACTGTGTATTGTTTGTCTGATAGGTTATGGCTATTATATTAATTAAAGAATAAAGTATTACTGAGAGTCTTTAATTCTCAATAGCAAAAATTAATTCAAAATCTATCTCCCATGATTAGAGCATAATAGACACTATTGCCATATAGTCACTTTTGAAACACTTCGATATAATTAGGGTATAATCCACCTCGAACTTGAGATCTTATGAGAAGTTGTACAACTCATTGCAGCCAGAAATGTAAGTAAATACTTGCTGATACTTCTAGATAGATCTCTCTCTAGAGATGTCATGAAAATTAGTCTGCTATCTTCCCGATATCAAGTGAAGAAATGTGTACCTATACTTACTGGCAGCCATATTGATCAGCCATGCTGATCCATGAACATAAAAGAAAAAGAGGCTCTTCAAAGCTAAACACAAACAAAACTACTAAGAACATCAAATCTTACAAGAAACCCATTTGCTTCAGTCAATTCCATGTTTTTGTCAAGGAGGTCATGAAGATTTCCATACGAAGTCAGGCTGAGTCAGGTAGCATGAGAACACAGTAAGCTTGAGCACAGCATGGGTTACAAATGAAAAGATAAAAATATACAGCCATTCCTGGCACAGTGGTGCACACCTGTAATCTCAGAACTCAGGAGGCTGAGGCAGGAGGATCACTGTGAGTTCAAGATGATCCTGGACTACATAGTGAGTTCCAGGTCATTCTCAACTACATAGTGAGACCCTGTCTCAAACAAACAAACAAACAAATGAAAAATGTACACCCTCACTGCCTTGCACTGAGAAAAATTTTGAGAAATGGAGAACCAATACTGGGTGCCAGGAGATAGGTTTTGGCCATCTGCAGATAGGTTTTGTCCCATCTCCCATGAGCCCATTTAATGTACCAGTTCTAATTGGTTTCCCTCAAAGGGCAGCACCCCACTCACATAGTAGGCAATGCCAAGAGACAGCAAAGCAATGACAAAGAGCAAGAGCAAGACCCTCCAGAAGCCCAGATCCTCTACAAACTCTTGCCATGTGGTTCAAAAGTTGGAGAGGACTCCACCCTGCTGGAGGTTGGGATTGAGGAGAGAATGGCTTCCCATAGCACTGTAAAGGAAAAAAAGAGAAAAGAAAGGGTATGAAATGACACGCTTCATCCACTGCAAAGACGTGAAACAACAGGAGCTACATTATTAAGGAAAGGTCAGCCCTATAATGCATACTTACGGGAAGAAAAGGGACTTCCACAGATGCTCCCACCCACCTGTGTGCAGATTTACATATCCACAGGTGTCCCATCTACTTTAAACTATACACTAATAAACCATAATGATCGTTTCCTGGGTTAGAATCTGGCAGAATTAAGTTAAAAATCAGCTTTTAAAAAAAAATGCTAGTCTTGAAATAGCTCAAATGAATGCTTGTTTCTATCAAGATACTAAATGAAACCACTTTAAATTTTGAAGATTCAGAATAAAACTTTATATTGTGGGGAAAAAAAGAAAGTCAAAAACAACCAAATTTAAGATAATGCCAGTTTCCTGATTGACTGAGTGAAACATCAGGCTTAAAATAAGATAAAATTTTAAAAATCAGCAACCTTGTTTGTAATGACAGTCTTAACTTGCATTCAGCTTCATTTGTCTCTGAATTTCTAGTTATATGAGCTGCCATCTAACCTATGATTTCTTATAGTTTATTTCATTTGAGTATTTGTTTTCTATTGTTAGTAGTAAGAGTTTTCTTTCCTTTAAACAACTGGGAATTCATGGATGTAAAACATCTAATGTCAAAAAATTATAGAATATGGAAGAATAAAGTAAAAAATGTATAGCTTCTAAGAGTTCTATAATTCTTTTTTGTACAGCTTTCATAAATTATTCCTCCCCCACTCTGTCAGTCACATGCTTACTGCTTCTTAATTTTGTATCTTCAGTTCCAGATCTGTATTTCTCATAAATTCCAGACTTGTATTTGCAACTACATACTAGATATCTCCATTTGGAGGTCTTTAATCTCAATCAACAATTACAAAATAGAACTCTTGGTTCTATGAAGTCTAAAATTATTACTCTCTCTCTCTCTCTCTCTCTCTCTCTCTCTCTCTCTCTCTCTCTCTCTCTCTACTGGGCTTGAACACAGGTCTTTTACATTGAGTTACATTCCCAGATGTTTTGTTATTTTTTATTTTGAGACAAGATCTAACTAAATCATTAGTCTGTCCCAGGTAGGCTCAAAATCTTAATCTTCCTGCCTCAGACTCACAGACTTCCAGCATTACAGGTGTGCACCACCATGCTCAGCTATGAATTACTCCTTTTTAATGGACTCCATTTCGGTCAATGGCACCACCTTTATGCAATTACTCAGGCTGCTTTGGACTGAGTCTTTGTCATTTCACCCCATCCTGGTCCTGTCCTCCTAATTCATATGGTGAAGACCTAGTGCTATGATATTGGAAAATAAAGCCTGTGAGAGGTAATTAGGTCATGAGGGTAGGGTCTCCATAATAAGGTTAGAGGGTTTTTCTCCTTTTTCTTCAATTTGTCATATATTAGGTTTTTATATACAATCAGTGCACATTTTAAAGTTTACATATATTAAAAGTCAATCAAGTTTGCCTAAAATGTTGACCTGGCTGTATAACTTATTTGATATCATTGCCCTTGTGAAAAGGGAAAATAAATGGATTTACAATAACTTTTGGCCGTTTGGATTCTGAGTGTCATATACCAACACGTTTAAACTAAATGCTGCTGAAAACTAATGTTTCCAGATTATCAAGTTTGGACTTTCCATATTATCTTAGCATTATTTTAGTACAAAAGTAATATCGACTAAAAAACATACAGTTAAATAACATGTATCTAATAAAATATTCAGTGTAAAAAAGACTGATGGAAATGACTGGACTTTTCCTCACTTTTTACGTTCTAAACATTTACAAACCATTAAAAAGTGTTATTGAAAGGAAATTTTGCACCTGTGGCTCAAGTTGGACTTACCATGGGAAACTCCATACTTGAAAATTTTCTTTGTTCAACATGTCAGGCCTGCCCTGACTCACATGCCTGGACATGTCTGAGTCAACTTCCACATCTCGGGAATGTCTTTGTCTCCAGAAGAGCTTTGTGATTTCACCAAAATGTAGATGAAATAGAACTCATACTTTAAGTCACCCAATAAGCATGTTACCGGTATTATGTGTGAGTCAGTACCATGACTTGTTAATGCATGTTCAATTTCTGTAACCAATGAGTGTATATCAAAGTTGCCTCACTTGAAACGCCCCCTCCTGGAATGTATATCTTCTTTGTTCAAGTGTGGGATGGGGTGTGAACAGAGACTGACTCACTGGCATAAATAAACTCATTGCTCTGTCCGTACTGCTTCTGCTGTGCTTCCATCCTCCCGGACTACCAAGTATGAGCCATATAAATCAAACGGAAGTTTGCTACTTCATTATTACATTGCTTGTTTTGTTTTGTTTTGTTTTTTTATAAGAAGGCTTGAGTTGGCAGGGAAAAGAACAGTGGAAAAAAGTCTTAGGGGGGAAAGAATTAAAGAAGGTTCATTTAAGTTTCATATGAGGGCACAGTGAAAGGAGAGCCACAAACCAGGAAAATTGCCCCCACCTGATACCAAATCTGTCAAGATCTTGATCTTGGGCTTCCAGCTTCCAGATTGTATGAAATAAGTACTTGTTGTTTAAGCCACCTAGTCTATGTTATTTGTTCTAGTAGCCAACTAAGACACAAACTTCATCACCTTGGAGGCTTGTTTAATTTCTCTGCTTGCACTCAATAACATACTGATAAGCAAGGTTGGTTATCTTTATCTTCAGAGCATCCCCTATCCTAGAACCAGGAACTTCTCCACAGCTCCATCAAGCTATCTTTTAGTGTGATTAAAAGCATTAACAACCTAAAATAACTTTCCAACATCCATTCTTATTATTTCATACCCGATTCTCCATGTAGAAGCAGAATGTCTCTTAAAAATATAATCATAAAATGTGACTTCTCTAATCTCTAATAGTTTTCCATCACAATCAGAAAAAATTAATCTGGCTGCTTACCACTTCCCACCCTTACATTCAAATTCTACTCCTTCAGTTATTCTGCTAAAGAAAACTCACTCTTGTTTGACACATTCTGAATACAGTACCAAAAATTCGCTTCCCAAAATATCCATTTACCTTACTTCCTCTCTTCCTCCTATCTTTTGCTGCAAAGTCACCTGATCAGAGTTCTTGCTTAATGATTTAATCTTTATCCCTTTACTAGTTTTTCATGCATTTGTATTCATATTATGCAGATATGCAGTATATCTAATACATTGTTACACAAAAAATGTTTAAAAATTATTCAGTCTTTATTGTGGCCTAATATAGTAAGGATTTTTGTAAATAAAACATTGTTGTTTAAAAATAAAGCATGGATCTAATGGATCTTGTTTTCTGCTCTAGAAGTAGGTCCAAATTTATTGTATATATTGTTGATAATGGACATGACTTTGTTTATTTTTATTTATGTAAGGAAAATTACCACAGGTCTCCCTCAAAGGGGAGAAACTAATAATTGTTTTAAAGGTCCAGGCTTTCTCCTCCCAGGGAGAGTAAACCATTTTGTGTACCTTTGTGTTTTAGACCTATAGAAAAAATGTTCCTAGCCAACTCCAGTCCTCCTATGTCCTGCAAGTTTGGAGGACTTTGGAGAGAGCTGCAGGCTGGGATACCCGAGAATCCTGCAGGTTCTTTCTTAGGCTTTGCAAGGTTTCCACAAGAGGTTTCTATGTTGCAGCTTGGCATAGAATGAGTGACATCACTCCATACCTTCCCTTCACCTTTATGAATTTGTTTTTAAAAAAACTATGCACTTCTAGTATGTTTGTTTTTACAATTTACAACCCTGACTGCAAAGTAATTTCTATTATGGTAGAGATTTTTTTAATGGTTATTTCTCTGTCACTCAGGAAAGTGCCTCTACCCAATAGTTACTTAGGAAATGTTAGTTGATTGAATAAATATTTCACTGGGCAACCATATTCTCCATACTTTTTTTTTTTTCTCCGTTCTTATGATGAGCCATTCATTTGCTATAATCCTGGCTAGTTAATAAATCCTGATTGATGCTTACAAACAAAAACAAAATCTAAGTTTTCCCAACTAAAGGAATTACAAACATATTTTACAATAATTGAAAAAAGTTTTGTTTACATTGCACTTGATGTCATAAAAATATTTTGAACTCAGATGTAAATTCAGCCATAAAGTACAAAGACCTTTGTTAGAATGAAATCCTTCTGAACAAAAGTAAAAAAGAAAAGAATAGTATAAGGAGATGGAGAAAAGGGCTGTATAAAAGTGAATTATGTGTATAAATGAGCTAATAATAATGCTGCAACTCCTAATCTGTTGCGATCTGGTCACCTACTCTTGAGTTTTCAGCTATAAGAGCTTTTCTATTTTCATTTATGACAATTTAGCATTAGTTTCTTTCACTTGTAACAAAATTATTAAATGACATACTGATTTATTGTCCATGAGCCAACGTCTCTTCTTGGCTGCATTATTTAAACCACACTATTTAAATTATTGCCATCTCCTTTCCTAGTGGCACTGTTCTTTCCACTGTGGGACATCAGCCCATCTGTACCAACAAAACTCAGCGAGGCTGTAGACCACCTGCGACAGCAGCAAGAAGAAATAGTCATTTCTGCATTTCAAGAGAAAGTCCTGTAGAGTAGACTGCCACAAGCAGTCATACCTTCAGGGCAGTGATGCAGCCAGCCTCAGGCCACCCAGAAATCCACATCTTCAAACATTTGTCTGGCTTCCCAATGGCCAAGGGGAGGGGTGGGGGTGGGGGACAATGATGTGCTCTGCACAGGGCAGCCTCTACACAGACAGCAGGTCCCAAGACAAATGAAGGGGCTTGTGAGGAGCCTTGATTCTGTGCTTGAGTTTATAATGAGCCAATTTCAGAACATAGAACTAGGAAGTAAACTACCTCTTAGAAATTACTTAATTAAAAAAACAAACAGAAGTCCAGCCAGTGAGTGTCTCAAGGCAATGCAAACCTCACTCAAACTATTTGTTTTTAGATGGCAATCTGCCCTGAATTATTAATCTGATTCCAGTTCTCAGAAGCCCTTTGGTAAATATAGCTGTATATCACCATAAATGAACACTACTTTAAATCCCAGGAAACCTGTGGAAAATTTAAAATATTAATATAAAGATGAAATATTAAAATTACAGCCCTCATCCCAGACATTTTATATGGAAATATTTTTTATAGAACTATATAAACTCTACAATTTCCCAGATTTTCCTAGAATGAAATTTCATTCCTAGAATGAAATAAATGCAATACTACAGGTAGAGTAATTTTTGTAAATTTATAGCTTAAACTTAAGTTTGTAAGTTTATAGTTTATACTTAAAATTGCCTGATTTAAGTATATTCAGATAGCTTCAAGATTTTTTTGTTTTTTTTTAATTTAAATTGAATTTATTGGTACATTCTAGGTAGACAGTACAGTTATATTCATTTGTCCTCCTCCAAAAGCAAAGGAACAAAAAACATTAGAACAAAAGTCTTTGAATATCTATAAGAGATAAACCCACACAGACACTATGTTGCTTTCTTAGAAATGTTTAACACAGGTCAGAGAAAAACAAATGAAAATCAGAAATCACAGAAAATTATCAACAAAGATATTGAGTGAAAACAGCTGACTGAAAACATATGCTTCATTTCCAAACCAAATTAACTTTCAAATGGCCATATATATTTTACAAAATAAGTCTAAAGTGATGCTAGAAAACTAGTTTTTTTTTTTAAATCAAGTAACCACATAATTTGAGATATTCATTGATACAGAAACAGGGAAAGGGTTCAGATGAACCACAGTCCAAAGGACATGAAAGAGGACTGTGTGGCATGCTACCAAAGGGTGCTTAAATCCCAAAGCCAAAACATACAAGCAGTTGGGGAGCTCCTGAGAAGAGGGATTGTCAGGTGAGTGCTCTTCCCTAGATGAACCACTCCAAAGGACATGAAAGAGGACTGTGTGGCATGCTACCAAAGGGTGCTTAAATCCCAAAGCCAAAACATACAAGCAGTTGGGGAGCTCCTGAGAAGAGGGATTGTCAGGTGAGTGCTCTTCCCTCCCAGGGCATCAGCTGCCTTCTCCCATAGAGGAAGCTAGTCAGGGAGAGTGCTTGGATTACTGAAGCCAGACAATCAGACAAAAATTCCTGGCATAAATTACCAGCATTTTGCTTCCACATTCAGGTCTGATGTCAGAACAAACACGCAGTCAGAAAAATAGGAATCATCAGGCAAAAGCATGAGGTGCTGCAAAAACAGCAACAGAATTTTGAGGAAAAAAATGCATTCTTAATCTAAGTCACCACTTTGTCAAGAAATTAATTCCAAAGTCTTAGAAAGCCGCAAAACACTTCAAAAGGAATATAATGAACAACTTCAGGATAAATATGACAAAAATCGTAGAAAGAATTAAGGGGGTCTCTTACAGATGTGGAATATTAAAAAGTATCAAATAATGGCCTATAAATGTTTATAACAATATAATCTAAATGGTTAATGAAATAGACAAGTTTGAAAGAAATATGTTACTTGTTGACTCTAAAGTGATATAAATATGAATTGATGGAAAATATAAATAACTATAGATAAAATGCAGATCAGTAAAACCTCTCTCTTAAAAATAAATGTGGTATTTATATACAATGGAGTACTACTCTGCCATAAAGAAAAATAAACTTATGGGGCAAGGGATGTAGCTCAGTGGTTCTGTGGCTGCCTGGCAAGTACAAGGTCCTGAGTTCGATTCCTGATGCCAGAGGGGGGAAAAAAAAAGAAAAAGAAATTTGAGTCATTTGTAGGTTAATGGATGCAACTAGAGATCATACTTTTAATTGAAATAAATATGACACACAAATTTAAATATTGCATTATTTCTCATGTATGAGAATCCCTAAGGGAAATAAGGAGGAAAATGGAGGATAGATATTGGGAAGTAGGAAGTTCGATTCGATGCCAGAGGGGGAAAAAAAAAAGAAAAAGAAATTTGAGTCATTTGTAGGTTAATGGATGCAACTAGAGATCATACTTTTAATTGAAATAAATATGACACACAAATTTAAATATTGCATTATTTCTCATGTATGAGAATCCCTAAGGGAAATAAGGAGGAAAATGGAGGATAGATATTGGGAAGTAGGAAGAACATATTTAATTGGGAAGAAGAACAAGGGCGGGGGGAGGCCACGGGAGGAAGGGAAAAGGGATTAAAAATCAAAGAATGAAAGGGAAAAATGGAAACAAAACTTCTGTAAATTTGGAAAGGAAGAATTGAAGCGAGAGGAGTGGAAAAAAATTAAGATACACTACGTACAGGTGCAAATTCCCTATGATGAATGTCAGCACCATATATAGCAAGTACGCGTACTACTAAAATTTGTTTAAAATGGAAACATATTTAATAAAGTTACACCAGGGACAAATTCACCTTTAAACTGGAAAAGGAGCAAAATTTCTTCTCTATTTTAATAAAGAAAATGAGTAGTAGAAATGGAAATTTTATCTTGATTAAATTACCACCAATAATCCCAAACTTCGAAACAGTAATAAAAGATGCTAAATGATGCTAAATGTGATCAATACTGAACTAATTTGAGAGAGCGAGAGAGTTGATTAGCAGCTACTGGAGCTTATGAACACAGCCTGTTAAAGTAGCAGGTTTCCAAAGTGGTTGGCGCCACAAAATGGAAAATTAACCAAATCATATCTTAGATATGAAGATCATGAGTGTAGTCAAGCTTAAGAAGCTTTTCTGAACCTTCTTTCTCCTCATGAAACGTCAAGCAAATTGAGATTCAACAAAATAAATCATGTATATTCTATTTTTGAAACAAAGATATTTATGATCCAGTTCTTAAAGTCTGCCTGAGGAAATTTCCTGTTCTCTTTTTACATTAAATTCTTTAAATACCTGGGACAAGGAAGAACTTCTCACATTTAAAACTGAAACAATGTAAGAGGTACATACTATGAGAAAAAGGTGACAAAGGAATATTAAAAGCTAAAAACAAGGACATCATGCAACTTGTTTCAGTGCAGTGTACCTAAAATTATCGATGAATTATTTTTCTATAGAATCAAATAGTTTGGTGGGAAAAATATTGGTGTCTGTGTTAGCTTTCGGTTAACTACAACAAATATCCTGGATGATTAGCTTATAAAGAGAAAAGGTTTATTTTGGCTCATAGTTTTGGAAGTCAATTCATAATCAGTTGACTGCATTGCTTTTGGACTCTGGTGAAACAGTATATCACGGAAGGCCGTCTACAGTGAATGAAAGACATTTCTTAATTGGCAAGTGGAAGAGAGAAAGAGGAAGAGAAAGTTGCTTTCCTGGCGCATCTTCAATAACCTGAAGACCTCCCACTAGCTGCTCAACACTTAACGTTTCACCATCTCCCCATAGCCACACACTGTGGTTTGAATCTTTAACATATGGACCTGTGGGGGACCGTCCAGAGACAAACCATGGCAACACCCATTCATGAAGAGTTCATGACATAGGAACAGGAGCTCCTGGGAGAACTGAAATAAATGAAGTTGGACGAAACAAAAACTACTTGAGGTCTGGGGATTTAGCTCAGTGGTGCTGCCGCCTGCCTTGAAAGCACAAGGTTGCAAGTTTGATCTGTGGTCCCACACACACACACACACACACACACACACATAAACCAAAAACCACTTGATGTAACATTTGGGGCATTCATGCTAGTAAAAATACAGGCATATATACTAAATATATATCTATATGAATATATGCAAAATATATACTAAAATATATGCACATATGTATTTTAATTATTTTTCTTATTGTTGAAACAAAATACCCAAACCAAAGTTAAAAGAGGAAAGGTTTATTTAGCTCACAGTTCCTAGAGGTTTCAGATCATAGTTGGCTAGCTCCATGGCAGGGTGAGAGGGCAGAGGACAGGTGCAAAGAAGCCGCAATGGATAAGTGAAAGCCTTCTTTATGTCCCTTATATCTTACCCACCCTTAGAGCATGTAGCACTCACATCCGGGCTGGGGCAGCCTTTATCCTGGCATCACATCCTTGGTACCAGCAGTACACATTCTAGATCCGGCTGATTTAAAAAGCCCTACTTATGACTGCAGGAGGCTTTGTGGGGGGACATCCAGATAAAAGTCATAACAGCATATATATGCGTGCCCAATGTCCATGTAGGGGAAATAAAACAAAATGAAACTCGGGCAATGTTTCAAGACAAAAAGAAGAAGAAAGAATTTTCAAATTAAAAAAAATTCCATAAAATTCAGTGGACATTGTGTGCTAATTTAAGTCAGATTTATTACTACTATGTCCCTGGCTTTAAGCTGCAGAAAGATTTGCTAGCTTGCCAAACCACCAAAACTATATAAAATAAGTAAAAAGTAAATTTACCTTAACAGGCACTTGTCAGTTTAGTTTTATCTTTTTCTGCAGCTCTTTTCAGCATCCAAAGGAAGAAAAGCGTCTAAGAAAAGCAACCATTACTCAAATATTTTGTACTGCTTTTCATTTTTGTTTATAAAGGTAACAAACAGATATTTTGAAATAGTCAAGAATTCAGGTGAGATAATTTTTACAAAGATTTTCTTGAAGAAATTACTAGAGGATGCATTTTAATCAAGAAATAAATTGAAGAGTTTCTGTTAAGCACAAAATAATGTAAGTACTGAAGTAAGAATTTAATATCTAGGGAGACTGTAGTTACAGAACAGATTTTATGCTAATGTGGAAATAATATAAATATTAAAAGGAGGTAGAGGGGAAAATTCAGAGTTTTATAGACATAGTTATTTCATAATTTTTTGTTGTTGTTTTTGTTACCGAGGATTGAACCAGGACCTTGCACTTGTGAAGCAGGCAGCGGAACCACTGAGCTAAATCCCCCACCCATTTCATAGTTTAAAATATCTGTGTAAAATTATTTACTAGAAAAATAAAGAACATGTAAGTATTATAAAGTATTATAACTGATATTAACTAGTGGTAGATGTAAAGGAAGAGAATTGGACGTAGTAGAAGTACATTATTACTGTAAGGACAAAATGCCAAACAGAACATACAGGTAATCCAGGACAATGGAAGATGCACCCAGAAATTTTGGAGGCAAAGTGTGCAGTTTTATTTTTAATGCCACACATTGAGGGGATGGGGAAAAAATTTTCCACTAGTGCATTTGGTTTTAACTGCAGAGAAACACGTTCCTGTTCACTACGATGTTTCATAGTGGCAAGTCAATAGATGCATAAGAAAAAGGACATTGTTATAAAAATGTATGATTATAAAAATTCCAATTTATCAGAATACTTCACACAAGTAAATGCAAAGCATGGCAAAATACAGATTTCACATGGAAAGATGAAAATATTAAAACATCTGCTACCTGTAGGTGACTATGATCAAAAATGACAAGAAGTGACAGATTTTGGAGCAAAGGATAGCCTTTTACACCATTGGCAGGAATGTTCAATTGGATACAACTGTTAATGACTACTAAGATTTATTCTGCCTGTTTTTCCCCACGAACATGACAGATAATTTTGGTAGAAAGGAAGATTTATTCATAGCTAGCTTTGAAAGAGACAAGGAGGCCTTTGTCTCAAATCTTTGGCTCTATTCATGTGTACAAGGGCTTTTATTGTGAAGGGGAGAGGAAGAATACAAGCAGTCTGTAGCCAAGGACATTTCCTGTCTCACCCCCACCACTGACACCTTTGGCTCTTTCCCTCCCCTATGGGAAGAGAAACCACACCTAGACCTCCTAGGGCCAGCATCTGCATAGTCCTGCTAGACAGGTGGGATAGTTTTCTGATGGAGGCACTAGTTTCTCTATTCATCTGTGCTGAAGACCGGGTGGGCGTGGTAGTTCAGCATAAAAAAAATTTGGAAACACCTTATCTCTAAAAGAAAAATTTCCTGATTTTTAAAGATCTATTTTGTCCTTTCATCTTGGCCACATAGCTATTATGGAAAATAGTGTTCTTACAGGACAGGATGCATTGAGGTTCCCCAAAGAGTAGATGAGGACATCAACACACCCTATTCATGGAGCAGATTGTAAATTCACTGTCTTCAGTTACAGGGAAAGAATTTCTATGATGAGTTCGTAAGAGTCATGGAAAAAGGGTTTAAATATAATTAAAGAAGTATACACTGAAAGAACTGTTAGATATTTCTCACCTTAAGATGACCCTAACTAGTGATGACACAAGCCCCTCCTAGTGATGTCAACAGCTCCTCCAATCCCTAGGCACTGGGGTACCATTCAATCCCACCCCAGTCCTGTAAGAAGCTCTCTCTGTTTTAGCCATATTGCTCTCTCTTTGCGCCGAAACAGCCCGGCAGACCCTCCCCATATAAAGGCTTGTTGTGGCGCTGGTCTGGTCCTGGTTTTTGGCTCTTTTTACCTGAAAAGAACATAAGAATGCAGGCCCTCATGAAAAAAACTCATTGTGTGGTCATGGGGTTGTCCTCCAATGGGTGATGCAGGGTTTTGCTAATGTCTCTCTGAGGTGGGCTGGGTTACATGCAAAACACTGTATGCAGCTGAAGTTTAGGGAAATGCTACTTAGTAATGCTGTCTCCTTGAAGATGGAAGTCTGTGAAAGGAAAAAGAATAGACTCAATTTTTAGGTGAAAAGCATATTCCTAATCTGTTATCTTTAAGACCCCCTAGAAATTTTATGGAGTGAGTTCTCCAGGAAGGGAAAATAGGTACTGTAACCATGGATAAATTTGCTTACGTCCTGAAGTTTCCTTAAAAGTACTTTTTTTTTTTTTTTCAGACAGAGTCTCACTATGTAGTTGAGACTGACCCAGAACTCACTATGTAGCCCAAGCTGGTCTCGAACTCACAGCGATCCTCCCGCCTCAGCCTCTTAAATGCCAGGATTACCGGTGTGTGCCACCACACCCAGTGTTAAAAGTACAATTTTAAAATTATCATTTTCTTTGTCTCCTGTCTACCTATCTTTCTCTTGTCTATTCTACCTCAGTGTGAAGTATACTTAAATTAAAAATAAATAAATAAAACTAGCATGTTGCCCAGAAATCTGCTGGATTGGGAGATGTTATTTTTAATTATATTGTATTTAGCCAGCACTACTTTTGGTTGAAAAGCACATGTAATTAACAGCATGGAGATGGACATTCCTAGAGACAAGACTGAGGAAAATAAAGAATATTCATTCAGAAGGAGTCAACAGATGATGGGAGAGGTGTTACAGCAGTACATTTGTTGCATATTTACAGATAGAGAAAATGCATGGTTATGGTTAAGAGGGTAAACATAGAGAAAACAGCACCTTTCTAAACCCGACAAGGAGGTAGCAAAGGATCAAAAAGATCAGGAAAGTACAGATATGGGGAGAAAAGGCAGAAAAAGGCTTTAAAACAGTTTTTGTTGTCATTTGTTCTTTAAAGGAAATGGAAATCAAGAGAACTGAAAAATCTGTCACTGGGCACATGAGGGAGATCTCAGTAGAGAAAATTTTGTTAAAATATGGGTCTTCAAAACTCCTGTTTTCAAAGTAACAGGAGCAAAGTATAATTCTTACCAATTTTATGCAGCTTAAGATAATAAATACACTATATATATATTCTCCTTTTTAGACTAAACTGCTTATTCACTTCACTGAAGTTACCATTATCTAATTGTCATAACATCTTCCAAGCTGTGTTAGTTACTTTTCTCTTGTTGCTGAGACAAAATTCCTGACACCCGAAGTTAGGGGCAGGGGGGTTATTTGGTTTACAGTTGGTAGAGATTTGAGTCTGTAATCAGTTGGCTCCAAGACAGTATGGCAACAGTTCCTGGCGGCACAAGCAGCAAAAGCAACAAGAGCAGGAGGGGTATCATGGAGGAGAGACAACAGGTAGCAAAGGTAACAAATGCATATGGTAGCAAAGGAAATAAGGGACCTACACTGCATCTTTCTGCCTTGTTTATCTCATGCAGACTACTGGGACTAAGGCAGTGCCAAACTACTCCCCTGTAGTGGCTTAGTAATAACACGCCCTTAATCCCAGCATCACAAAGTCCAGATTCACCCACCTTTTGTGGCGGCCCAGCCGTCACAACACGAACGTACCTGAGTTGGGGAGTGAGGATTGAGAAAGGAAAGAATACTCACACCTGAGTGGAGACCAAGAGAAATCTAGTTTATTTCTACAGAAACAGCTTTTCTTAAAGGCACATTAACAGTAAGCATCAAGCGATCATCTCCATCATTTCTTATGCAAAAACAGGAATTCCTGATTTCTACAGATACCAAACCTTTGGCTATCTCTTTGAGTTCCTCCCGCCTCAGGGTAACAGATAAGCTTAACAGACAGAGTCCTTGAAAGGTAACAAATGTTATATAGCCTTTATCAATGCCTTCACTGTAAAGGAAGAAGTTTCCTTTCAAGTGTCAAATGCCAGAGAGCCACGATGGGCTCCCCCACCTCTGACAGAGTGAAGCTCTGGGGGGACATCCAGATCCAAGCCATAAATATATTGTCTAGTCTTTTCTAATGTGTTTGAAATGCTAAGCCTTGTCCAGATTACAGTATACCTTCTTTTGTTTTTAAAAATCGACAGCATAAAGTTTAATAATTATTTTGGGAGCAATGGTTGGTTAATTTTGGATTTGCTTTTTGACAGAACATGCAACTTGTGTTAAACTAAATACCAGCGCTGTAGACTTGGAAATTTAAAAAATATAAACTGGATGTGGCGGCACAAACCTGTGCTCCCTGTATTCTGCAAGGTAGGAGGACTGTGAATTTGATCCTGTTTTAGGCAATGTAGCAAGACTGTCTTGAAAATAACAACAAAAAAATGCCTAGGGTTGTAGCTCAGTACAAAGGTCCTTGGGTTCAACCCTCAGTATACAACCACTTTGTACTTTATTTTTTTCTTATTCAGTTTTATCTGACTAACATGATCTCATTGTTATTAGGTGGCTGTTTTAAGTGTCAATGTATCCTCCAAACTGTTAACTAGATTCTCAATTTTGGGTTATAAACAAATTTGATAAGTATAGCTTTTATTTTTTTTCCTTTGTGTGAAAGATTGATTTGCATTAGTTATTCTTCAGAAAAATCTAATATCTCAAAAGATAGCTAACATCAGAAAATTGAAAGTGTTTAATAATCTATACATGATAACAATACCTTATTAATTCAAATATTTTTTGAAGTTCTTTGTGGTATTTATATATGCTAAGCATTGTTCTTAATAGAAATATCAACCCGGTTACCCTTCATCACAGCCCAAAGTGATAGAGTTCCCTGCTAGATAAAATGGCCCTAACCCCCCATCCAAAGTGGCTCATCCCAGCAGATAATAAACCACTCTGGGAAAACAAAGACCCAGCTTTCCTGCCACAAAGCTCTCTAGTCCTTCCCACTGGGAAATGGATTTAAACCTCACCTCTGGCTGTGACCAAACATCTGCCTCCACTATGTCCTACTGCCTTATAACTCCTTGCCCATATAAAACCTCACCCAAGCAGCCCTGCCCCACTGCTCTCACCATTGTCTGAGACAGCCCTGCAACTCACCTAGTCCTCTACACCCGGTCCCCTAATAAAAGCCTAGTTGTGGGTGGTCCTTCTCTGGCTCAATTCCCATCCTCTCACAAGGAGATGGAACTATTATCATTTATAGATGACTGAACTGAAGCACAGACTGAGCATGCAATTTTCCCCAACCTGATCTTAGATGAAAAGTAGTAAAGCTAAGATCAGAACCCAGAAAATCTGTTGCAGACTTAGTGCTTTACAACCAAATTCAATCACTCTCCTATGCCAGTGTGTGAGTGCACAGCAACAGACTTTTTTTTTTACACGTTCAGTACTATTATTATTGATAGACAAATCCAATGTTATTGATAATATTGATAAAATGTTGCCAGCTTATTAAAATGATTTTGATATTTATGTTCATAAATTTAGTTTGCCAATTATTTTCATCTGTTCTATAGAATACATAATTTTCATAATTGTAATGAAGTAGCCATGTATAAGAAAGACATTGAGAAATGAACAGTGATTTAATTAAGTTTCCATAACCAGATTTGAGTTTTGAAATATAACTGATACTATATAAAAGATAACACTTTATTAAGATGAATAGAGGAAATTCACACTTCTCTTGGTTTTAATTTGTTCCAAATGGCTCTGGCTTCACAGCAGTTTATAAGAAGCTAGTACAATGATGGATAGCAGGAAGGTTATCTTTCCTACCAGAGAGCATAGCTTTTTTTTATTTGGTGGCTGGAATCATAGATTGCAAAAACAGAGTAAAATCCACAGTGAGAAGAGTCTGCGTTTACAATCCAATTTTAATACACAGAGCTCAGTAAAATTTAAAGTAAATCATCTAAAAGATACAGGTAGTGTTAATGGAATCACATTTACTATTCTCTGTTCAGGCATCATCTCAGACTGATCTTCAAAGTGTTTTTGTAAAAACACCTGTATCAGAAAACCTATGAAGTAAATTTTAACACCATGAGAATATTTATAGAAAATTTAAAAATATCAAGTGACAAATGCACACAATGTATTTGTACTTAACATTGTCCCTGTTGTTTAATTTATTTTAAAGTGCATAAGAATTATTGGATGGTTAGTTTTTAGTTCTTTATGCCAAGGAAATTAAGTCATTATTTTCAAAATATCTATGATCATCACTATAAACTTAACTTTTCACCCTGAATTCCATCTTTTAACTTTGAGTAACACAAGCAAGGGAAATGTTTTTCCCCTTTACTTTAACAAAAAAGTTTTCAGATAAACACTGAGAAGTTTCCTTATATTTTGGAGAGAATAACGCTTTTTTATTTATCACTAATTGAGAAACTATTCATTCTAATATATCTTTAATGAAAACCCTTATATTTATTTTATGGCATGGTTGTTAATTAGCATCAAACAACACAAAGGAAATCCTTAAATTATGGATGATATAAAGGCAAATGAAATACTGAAAAAGATACGTTAAAGTAAAAACTAAAACTCTTCTTTTTTTTTTTTAAATTGAGACAGGGTCTCACTATGCAGTTCAGGCTGGCTTCAAACTCACAGCAATTCTTCTGCCTCTGACTCCATAGCACAGGGATTGCAGATGTGTACCACGACACTCAGCCTAAAAGTCTCATATTTTCATCTAAATGCAAAAATGAGTAAATTATTTCCACAGGAAAAAAATGTTCTTCAGAAGTAATTAACATAATAATAAAAGCAATACATATAAAATACTTTAAAAGATTGAATTATGTGCAAATGAGATTTACATTTATTGGAAAATACAAAATGATTCTTTATAAAATAAATTCATTGTTAAAGCAAACAATGCACCTTTTGAAAATTTTAACATATTATCAGATATATAGATATATGTAAATAATTATAATTATAATAATAATTATAAACAAATAGCCATATTAATTAATTGGTAATGTGCTTAAATTGGACCAATTTTTATCCAAACTGAAAATTGAAAAATAAATGAAATAATTTTCACATTTTAAAATAAAATCAAAGTTTTCATTCACTTCTAGAAAGCTTTCCTATTGAAACTAAAAAAAAATATGATTTAAAGTTTAAAGTTTTAGCTTAAAAATGTATTTCACTTTTTCTTTCTTTTTTTTTTTTTTCTTTTCTTACTGGGGATTGAACTCAAGTCCTTGAGCTTGAGTTAAATTCCTGGCCTTAGATGAATTTTTAAAATGACAGTATAACCAATTTGAATAAAATCAGAAATTTAAAATGGAAATATTAGAAATAAGTGTTTTTTTATTGCCCTCTCATTAACAAATGAAAAACAGCTCTGTTCAGGCATTCAAGTTAAATGTTTTCAAGTTTATTGTGCTGCATTATGTTCCTCTATGTACTGATAATTTAAATTGAAGTTTCCTAGGCAACTTTTTTTGTTTTTTGTTTTTTGAGACAGGGTCTCACTATGTAGCTGAAACTGACCTGGAACTCACTATGTAGCCCAGGTTGGTCTCAAACTCACAACAATCCTCCTTCCTCAGCCTCCAGAGAGCTGGGAATACAAACTTGTGCTACCACGCCTGGCTGAAGAGTTTCCTATTTATTAGCAATTGCTAACTATTTTCAAGAGTAAAATTCTGGTTTTTATAAGTGAATATGTTCCATATTTGAATTTATTCAATTCTTTTTGAATTTTAATATGCTATAATATGTATCCATGATAGCACAGAAAATGAAAAATTACTTGGATCAAAGTTCAGTTCAAGAGGCCAGAGGGACTACTTCACTGGGACTCATCAATGTGAGAAAATTTCAGGAAAGCAGCACCTAGCTGAGAAACTTCTGGACTTTTATTTGTAATGCAAGGATATGAGAATAAGCATGCAGAAGATACATATTTATATAGGAATTTTGGTCAGGAGACAAGGAAGAAACAGAATGGTCTGCTACATTACACATGTCTACTTATTCTTAGCAAAATTATTCAGGCAAGAGGAACACAATGGCCTGAGTAAACATCTCTAAGAATAACTTTTTGATTCTATTTAGTTGTTGCCCTATATAGACCTGCTATAATTTTTAGCCTTGTTTGCAGGAGCCTTGTGTTGTTACTTAGTCTAGTGTCCTTTCATCTTTCATTCATTTCAATCACTCCTTCAGCTGGGGTTTTTCCACATTAATGTAGATATTTAAGGCTGTCACACAAAACAATATTTAATTTCAGTTTCTAGCAAAGATCACTCACAAAAATGTGTGTGTATATACTGTTCAATTAACAAATGAAAATCAGTGTCAAAAGTTAAGAAAGAAGATAGAACACAAGCTGATACTGGCCATCTGGGAGGAGTATGCCAAGTTCTGGAAACATTACAATGCCCAAATGCTTGAGTTATAATGCCCATTCAGATAACAAAAGATGGCACTTTTGGGCCAATTAAGGGAATTGGAACTAAAGCCTCTGTACAAGCTAGAATTCTGTGCATTTTCACCTCTGGTGAAAGTGGATTAAGGGATGCTTCCACTGACCTAATACGGAACGAGTTCTTATGAAAATGCTCAGTTCTCTGGATTAAAAACAGAAATATATCATGAGAGTTTAAAACCAAGTGCTTACTGTGCACTGGTTTGAATACAATTCTAAACTACTTGTTTATATGTGTGAATTTTATATGTAGAAAGATTGAAATAGCAAATAAGTATTAAATTTGTTGCTTGAATAATAAAGATAGACCTACAGATAATTTGAAAAGAATTGATAGTACAAAACTAATCTCTTACCTTTAAGATCAATGTATTTTTGACAGTTGTCTATATTAGTGAGGGATTCTCCAAAGATACAGATTCAGCAAGTTCACAGGTTCAACAATGCCAAGGTGGGGGGGATTAAGGAAATGATTGAATGGATGTAATTATACAGGTTGGTAAGTCCAAAATCTGAAAGGTAGGCCACCAAGCTATAGACTAGAGAATGGCTGTAGTTTGAGTTCAAAGGTATTCTGCTGATAGAATTTCTTTTCTTTTAGAAGTCAGTCTTTGTTCAGTTGAAGCCTTCAAATGATCAGATGAGGGCTACTCACATTATAAAGGTTAATTTGCTTTACTTAAAGTCCACCAATATGAATGTAAATCTCATCCCAAAACACACTTTTACAGAATCACCCATAGCAATGTTTGACCAACTGTCTAGCCCTGTGGACTAGTCAATTAGATACACAAAATTAATCATCACTAATAACAAGATAATTCATTGAGTAAAAATCTTTTTCAAAATATGGCACTGGAAAAATTGACTATCCTCAGGCAAGAGAATGAAGGTGACCCCTTCTTTAAATTTCAACAAACAATGAAATCAAAGTGGATCATATACCAAGTGTAAGAGTTGAAACTGTAAAAAGCCTGGGAGAAAAAAGTGGTAAATCTTCATGAATTTAGATTGTGCAATGTTTTATTAGATTTGATATCACAAAATAAAAAATAGAAAAATTGTATGTATGAAAATTTTAAAGCTTATACTGCAAACAATACCATCAAGTAGGTGAAAGAATAATCCATGGAATGGGAGAAAATATTTGCAAATTATTTATATAGTAAGAAACTATTATATAGAATGTATAAACCCTTAAAACTCAATAATAAAAAGAATGACACAATTTTAAAATGAGATAAGGATCAAATAGATTTATCTCCAGAAAATATACAAAAAATTTCAATAAGTGCATAAGAATGCTCAATATAATTATATATTAGGGAAATTTAAATAAAAGCATAATGTGATACTACCTCCCATGTACTCAATGATTATAAAACAAGGTAGACCATAATAAGTATTTATCAGGATGTGGAAAAATTGGAACCCTCAGGCCACTGGTGGGGATATAAAATATTGCAAACACTGTGGAGAACAGTCAATATCTTAAAATGCTAAACATAAGAGATACCGTGTATTATAGTAATTCCAGCCCTGTGTGTCTAAGGAGAAGTGAAAGCGTATATCCACACAAAAACTTTGCATTATTCATAATAGTTGAAAGTAGGAATGATCCAAATATTGATCAGCTGTTGAAAGAATAAACAAAATGTGATATATTTATACAACTGAATAATATTGTAGAAATAAAAAAGGAAAGCAGAATGATCCTTGCTACAACATAGATGAGTCTTTAAAACATCATGGCAAATATAAAAAGTCAGTCACAAAAAACAAGTACTGTGTGATCTCCTTTGCATAAAATGTCCAGAATAGGCTGCGCATGGTGGTGCATGCCTGTAATCCCAGCACTTGGGAGGGTGAGGCAGGAGGATCTCTGTGAGTTCGAGACCAGCCTGGGTTACATAGTGAGTTCCAGGTCAGTCTCAACTACATAGTGAGACCCTGTCTCAAAAAAACAAACAAACAAGCAAACAAAAAAATGTCCAGAATAGACAAATCTACAGAAGCAGAAAATAAAATACCAGCTGCTTTGGTGGAGGAAAGAGTGAAGAGTGACTTCTGGGTACAGGTTGTCTACTGGGGGAGATAAAATGCTCTAAACTTATAGTGTGTTATGATCACAGAACTCTGTGAATATACAGAAGCCATTGAAATAAATGCACAATTTAAATTGTAAAATTTATAGCATATGAACTATATCTTAAAGATGTTAAAATTGTTTCAGAGATAGATAGTAATAATGATAACAACTGGAAAGATAAATATAAAAGTACTTTGGAGACTTTTATAATCAGTACTGCACAAAATGCCTGTGGAGTAAATAATTACTTTGAAATATAAAAGCATAATTATGCTTAAAAATCACAAGAAAATGATGCACTTGAGACCCCAAATAATGACCCATTTACCTGTGACAAAGTTTAGAATACATAATAGGTCAGTCTGAAACAGACAATAAAACAATATATTTAATATAGTTAAGGCCATATATAATAGAATCTTTATGGAAAGAACTAAACACTCTGTTGATTTGAAAAATCATCAGTTAAAAAATTTTGAAATAAAATAACTAATGCACTGATGACACAGCAGACTAAATAATGTTGATAAGAGAATGTTGAATTAGTTGACTGGTGAAATTTCCCAGAATGTGCCAGATAGATTCCAACGGTAAAAACACAATGATAAGAATGTATACTAAAAAAAATGTGAGATATATATAGATTATATATATAATCTATCTATGTATCTATAAATGTCTAATCATATAAGGCCTTAAAACAAGATCTATATAAAATAGGCATGAATTACATGGAAGAGTGTTGTAAATTACTTTTCTTAAGTGGAATAGGAGTAAAAATATATATGTAATGTCAGAATCTATCAGGTTAGAAATTTAAAGGAAAAGCTAAAATAACAGTAAAAATAATGTATAGCTTCCAACAATTCATAAAACACAAATGGCAGAGACACTTTCCCAGTCCAATTGAGGATAGTAAACAGGAGGAAAATGATATAAAAAATCAAATGGAAGGTCATATATATAAAACACAAAGAATCATGACAAGGGGAAATGGAGTAAACTTGACAAGTTAAAAAATGGAAATTCTATGATTGGATTGCAAATTTCCAGCTAGCTGCTATTTTAAAAGACACATAGTGATATAATAAAATTGAGAGGAATGGGAAGAAAAAGGATGTACTTGACAGATATTATCCCCAAGAAACTGGAGTAGGTTTATAATGCAGAGAAAAGGTTAAAGAGGCTCTTTGAATAAAGATAAAGAAAGGCTAGGTTGATATAAGAAGAGACAGACATAGAAATTCTACTTCCTATTATTTATGAATGTACAATTCTCAAAAGGTTTTAAACTAAATTATTTCACTTGAACGAACTTCTTGGTATTCCTTGACATAGCTCTACGTGAAAGTTTAGAACACATTTCTTTCACTAAGTCTTCCAGTATTGATTTTTTTCCAACTCTTCTACTTCCCCTTTTGCTGTTGTACAGTGTAGTGTATATTGAGTTAGCTGGAAACCTCACAGGAACTTTGTCTTTTATGTGTTTGTAAGTGCCATGTACTCTTACAACTATTATAAATAAATAATAATCATCATCTTGGGATGAAAATAAAACATAAAAATGTCAACCTTTCAAGCAAAAATGAGTTACTTTCCTCTCCTTAACTATACCTTAGAGATGCAGTCTTAGAAAATTCTCGAAACTTTTTCAACAAGTAAATGATTTAAGTTAAAAAAGAAAAATGCTGTTTCAGTCTTGAGTAAGCAACTTTTCTAGTTTGTCTGATTTTATCATTGAAAGTCTCACATTCCAGATAAACTCTCAGTTCTAAGCAAACTGGAATAGGATAGTCAATTGTCCAGTATCACTCTTCCTTTATTAAAAGCATATACTGTACACTTTGTATCTTTTATTGCAAATCACATCTAAGAACATTTTCAAGCAACAGAAAAAATGTTAATGTCCATAATGGGGAAATAATTGTTTTCTTAATCAATGTACTATATTTCTATTGTTGAAAAATCAAATATATACTTTCTTGTAACTTAAGCATGTCTTCTAAATTTGAATAAACATGTAACGTCTTACTAAGTAAAATTATTGCAAACAAATTGAGATTACTTTCAGTTAATATTTGTTGTTGAGAAGTCTCTGAATTACTGAAATTTTTAAGTGTTGCAAAGAAAGCTCCAACCATTTCAAGAACCAAACCAGTTGATAAGTTGAAGAAAATGAGGGCAATTATAGAGCTAATCTTCACTTTTTAGAAAGACTATTTTGGAGATATTTTGTAGTCTTGTTTGCCTTTCCTGAACAGGTAATTTCATAACCAAGCTAGCAGTAAAGTTAAAATTCGTACTTACATTATGATATATTTCCATAAGAAAATGATGAAAAATCCTGTTACCTGGATTAGAAAGAAGTATATTTTCCATATTTGATAAAATATGCAATGCAAATTTTTACATTGGATCACAACAAGAAATAATTCTATGAGACTAATGAAAATGTTCATTATTCACAAAATCACACTATGTAAGTGACCTATAGTTACACAGAGGAATAATACATGACTCAATTTCAAGAAGTTCATAATATTAGAGGTGAAAAGAAAACGTGTTTCTTAAAGGAGCATACTATAAACATTATATACGAAAGATGCCATCATTATAATGAGAATAAATTTACTAGGATATAACTAAAAAGTTAATTCAATATTGAGTTTATCTGTTAATTCATCTTCAAAAATTTTAGACCTCAATTTTGTGCCAGATACCAGGTGTGCTAAACGCTGGCTATAGTAGCATCCATAAATAAGAAAGAAAGACTCTAAGAATCATATAACAGACATTCTGTTAGGAAAGAGAGACTACGAATGTGTTCATAAACAAATGAAATACATGAACTAGAGTAATGGCGAAAGTTAACAAAAATATAAGCTGGTGGCAAGAGAGAAGTGACTAGATAGATAGGAGCGCTCTGGAGCTGTTCGGGTTGGTGGTGAGGCTAAGCAAGGGCATTTTAAAGGAACGATCCTTTAAGCTTCCTGGTTCTTTTCTACAACAAACAGTTAACACTCCAATCACCAACATCCTTGCACTTTTCTTAGCAATTATGTTCAAAAGCAAATACTGATTATTACATCCTCTGATTCTCATTTATCTTTAATTTTTCACCATTTTGACTGACTACTGCTTTCCTCACTGGAAAGCTTACTTTGGTAGACTTATTTAAAACTATTTACCTACCTGCAGTCGCTTCTTTTTTTCTTTTGACTATGTTTCCTTCACTTCTTCTGACTTAAAGGCAAAGGGAGTCTGAAGATAAAAATATTAAGTCAGAGAGGTAGGGATTTAGCTCAGTGGTGCTGCCACCTGCTTCAAAAGTGCAAGGACTGGAGTTTGATCCCTGGTACCAAAACAAAACAAACAAAACAAAAAACCAAAAAAACTAAGTCAGAAGGCCAACTCTTATATAATTCCTAGGATCACTACATATAGGAAGAGGAAGGGCTAAACAAAATCCAGAAGAGAGGGGAAAGGAGGGAAGGGAAAAGCAAGGGAAGAGAAGAGAAGGACAAGAAAGTAGGACCAGATAGTTGGCTATTAAGAAGAATGAAAGAAATGCACATTACAGGATGCAAAAATGAGAGTAAGTCAGATACAGATGAAGGCTTAGGATGGCTAGAAATATACCAATATTTTTACAAACTTGGGGCCAGTTCCTGTCTCAGTAGGAGTTGCAGAAGGGATGATTCTAAGCAGTCTTAAGGACTATATGGCCCAATACCTGTAAATCTTCATTCTCTGCTGTTTCTTGTTAAATCAGTCCCCTGTGGAATATTCTAAGCACAATAATAATCACTCCCAACCACTAAAAATGTAGAGTTAGCATGCACGGTTTACGAGGGCTTATACTCCTGCTACCATAAATGAATATTTTAGTGCCAACATGTAAACCTTGATCATATTTCAAACCCCTTCAGCTATGCTTTGACCATACAGTGAGCAACTTCCATTGATAGCAATTGTTTTGACAGAAGAGTTTAGCAGGTTACGAAAATTTTATCATTATTATTTTCAAGGTTTTACTATGTTTGTTATTAAAATGGCCTTCCTTGAATAAAATTTCAAAAAAATCCACAATCTCATTAGTGCTTGTAGTGCTTTTTCACCTTCTTTAAACTGTTGGTGTCTTGATTTTAGGAATGGCACAGAAATGCATTTGGTGATTGTCATTTCCTTCACATACTTTAGATGCCTGAAAAGGAAATCTATTTAAAATGGGATAGCTTGGTTTGTTGCCCAGTTATCCTTTCCTTTCATTCAGTGCTACATTAATTGGTTCAGCACCATTGTCCAACTGTCAGATCATACTTAATTCAATTAATTTCATCTCTACCCAGTAACCCTCTGTACACATAAACAATAGCCTGTAAGCATTTTTCCTTAAATAATTTGTCATAGTGACTGCTCTGTATTCAGGTGTAGCATTTTTTATCCTGGGAGATAAAAATTCTGTGTACATAGTCAGACATGTAAATACAAATTTGCTCCTACATTCTAGCAAAAAAAAATTATTGATTTTATAAACAAATAATTTTTACTATTTAACTTTTTATGTGTCTTTGGATATATTTTATTTTGACTTTCTAAACAAAGAAGAATGATTTAGGTACCTTTTCTTCCATCCAAACCCAAAATTATTTGAATATAATTTCACTGCACATTTAACACAATTATTTGCTCTGAATACGTAAAAATTATATGTAATTAATCTGTGGCATGACAGTTTAATAGTCAATTAAATTTTGAAGATGGTGTTCTTTCATAAGGGGAAGAATCAGTTATAAAAGACACATTCCGCACTAATTATGTACGGGATGTATTTAAGGATATTTAAAGTTATCCTTCTGGATATAATTTTACTTCTATGTTCTTCAGATACTACTAATATATGTGTATATAAAAGGAGATTAATATTTGAAAATACTTTAAAATTTTTCCTCTATTTTGGTACCACTTGGTTCCCACATATGTCCTAATTTTTTAGATGCATCTGGATAAATATATCCAGGTAAAAAAGCAGATAAAACTAAAAGGTTGGCTGGTACTTTGGACCAGAGAGAAAGGAATTTGTTAACCTCACTTACCCTTTAAACCTTAAAACTGTATTTACTGAAAAAAAATGTCCCTCATTCCTTCTGATGATACCACCATATTGTTTCATATAGAATGTTTCATTTGTACTTTTCTAGGATTTGTTTTTTAAGATACAGGGTCTCTCTGTGTTGCTCAGGCTGGCCTTCAACTCATATAGCCCTCGCTGGCCTCGTACTTGTGGCACTCTTCCTGACTCGGTGTCTGGAATGCTGGGATTACAGGCATGTGCCATTAAAACCTATTTAAAACCTATTTAAAAAATAGGTTCTTTGACATTTAATTAGTCTTCATCTAAATTAAAATTTCCCTGAAGGGATAATTTGGTTTTCTATAATTTTATAAACCCCACTGCTCTGAAAACAATACTTTATAACATATAGGACTACAAATATGTATTGGATACAATGAAAGCTTGTCTTAATAGTACAAATGACTAACAAAATAACCAAAGCAATTAATTTCTATTCATATATTAAAAAACCCCTAGACTTTCAGAGTGTTTCTTTGATGAGAAATAGGCAAAGTAAGCTATTGAAACTTCATGATGCAGGAGCAGAAGGGATACATTTAGGTGAAATCAGAAATTCTAATAATATTTAATATTTGTAAATCTCTGCTAACCAATGTGACCAGCCAGCCTCCCACCTTTGTTAGTGCTGAATAGTGTTCCCCGGAAAGATATGACTGAAGCCTAGTCTTCAGTACTTCAGAATTTGACTTTATTGGAAAAATTAGGTCTTTGAAACTGTAATTAATTTAAGATGAATTCGTAGTGGAGTAAGATAGGTTCTTAATCCCACTTAACTGAAAAGAGACAAAGACGAAAAGACATAGACACACAGAATTGCAAGAAGCACACCTACGTGACGATTGAGGCGAAGATTGGAACGATGCGTGTACAAACAAGGAACCCCAAAGACTTCTGAGGGCCTCCGGAGCTGAGAAAGAAGCGTGGAGAGGTTCCCTCCCTCAGAGTCTCCAGTAGGAACAAGCCCAGTCAGCACCTTGGTTTGGGACTTCTAGGCTCCAGAACTGTGACAGATTAAATGTGTTTATTTACCGGTTGGTGGTAATTGTCCATGCAGTCCTGGAATTTGAATACACCATTCTTCTGTTGTCCATTTCCTAGAGGAAAATCTTAAAACTCATTGCTTTTGAAAAGTTGAGTGACAGCTAGTATTTGAGAAAAGTTGAGAACGTGAAAACTATACCTTGTGATTTTTCTTTTTAGGCAGACGAGTGTTATAATAAGGGAAGAAGAACATAGAGAAACATAGTATGTCTAGGCAAGAGTCATATCCACTGCTAGGTAGGGAGATAAAAGAGACACTGCTGAGCAGGAGGTCCTAGGTTCACGAAAACAATCCGTAGATAAATGATCTGAAAACATTGAAGCAGCAGCAGGAGATAGGTTGGTTAAAGCGGTGACAAATCAGGGATCTCTGTGAATTGAAGAAGTAAGGACAACGTAACATGAAAATTTGTATACAGTTGGGGTAATGGAGAAAGGAAAAGAACAACCCAGAAGCTGAGGGTACTCGCCATAGTCCAGCTTCCTTTGTTCCTGCTTCTCACAAAGGAGCTTCAGCCCCTAGCTGCTCTTGCCTTAATGCCTATAGTTCTTAAAATCTAAAAAACATATAGCAGACTCCTGTAGGATTGCTAGAACAGGGTGCACACACAATTTTCAGGTAGTGGTATTTCTTCTATTGATCATTTAAGCTAGTCTCTTCATAAAATATTCACATTACAAGGCTTAGTTAGAAGACGTTAACTGCTGAGAGGCTCTGGTGAGACCTGAGTTTATGTTGGACTATTGCTCCAACATAATACTCTTCGTTTAAATCAGTAAACACAATGATATTCGTCCTACTACATGGGAAAATTCAGAATGCTTTTTTGTGGAACACCCTGCAGTTATTGCACAGCAAAGAAATATTTCTCATTTTGGTCTGTCACTCCAAACTCTACATTTACACATATATAAAATTGTTATTATCAACTTTGCCTGCTTCCAACTTCAATTTTCAGCATTCAGAGTGCAGTCGGTATGATATTTCACCCAGAGACCATTGTAATCCCCAATGAGAAAGAAATGTGTAGTGCTATTAGGATGAATACATAATGCTATGCTCAGGCATCAGGAGACAAATATGCACCATGAGACTAAGAAGAATTTTTCACAGATACATTACTGCCCTAGAATAATATTTGGTGCTTGCCAAAATGGCAAAATAGACAAGGGACAGAAAAATTCCGGGCATATTTTTCTAAATTATATAAGATGGGAAAAGATCTTCTGAAATTTTAGTTTGTTTTTATAAAGTACAGTTGAGTGTTACATTATCCATGATTTCCTAACCTTCTTATTAATTTATTTAGTTAAGTTGCACAAACCTTTCAAATATAAATGGCTACAGAAAGAATGATACATCATCTGTACTTCACGAGTATATAGGTAGAAGTGACAGATGTATAATGAGCTGTAACTCATGGCAAAATATGATGAGTCAATTATAGATTCAAAGCAATGTCTGTATGCGTACAAGATGACACTATTTTTACCAGATGATTAGAGGTGTTTTCTTGGAAGAATGTGGGGTTTGAGCCTTTGAGCTGACCCTTCCAGTTTGTTTCAATAGGCAGTGATCAAGAGAAAGGAAGTCAGGCAAAGAGTTGCTGGGAAAGCTCCTAGGTAGCAAATCTAGAGATTAGATGAGTGGGCCAGTGTGACCTGATTACAGGTGCAGTGAATTCTTTAATTTTATATTGCCTGGGAAAGCATTTTGAATACAAATTTAGCTTTCTCACACCAGGTCAGGTTTTCTCTGGGATTCTGACAGAACACAAGTTTGGAATCTCAGCATTTGAGCAATGGCCAGGCAATCATAAAGCAGGTGTGGTCAGACAAGAGTCACAAAACATCTGCCAGTATAAACATGTTTGTTAGAAGGGGGATTGCTGACCAGCTCTCCTCTGCTAGTTATCCTCCATAAAGAACTAGAAACAAAGATACATACTGGTGTTTATAGCAACACGATTCATACAGCTAACTATATCCTGCAAAATTCTGGAAGCAGCTTGTATGCCCATCAACAGATAACTGGATAAAGAAAATGTGACATCTATATATGATGGAATACTCCTTGGCTATAAAGAAGGACAAATTTGAGAAATTTGTAGGCAAATGGACTCATCTGAAAAATATAATGTAGAATGAAATAAACTAGATGCATAGGTTTAAATGCCATATGGTATCTCTCACTTGAGTAAGGTAAGTACAAATAAAGAGATCAATAGAGGATGGATAGAAGGAGACAAGGGGATGCATCTCTTACAAATGGGAAGGAGTCCAAGAGACCAAGGATGAGGGGTGAATGGGGAGGTGGTGGGGGAATTAATAGAAAAAAAAAATGCCAGACGCAGGATCCTAATAACCTTAATGAATGTGAGCATTTTATGTCACAAACATGAGATAAGTTCAATAATATCAACAAGAATTAAAATGGGGAGCAGTGATTAGAGGCAAAGGGGGGGAATGGAAGAGAGGGGGAAGGTGATTAAAGAAAAAAAAAGCCAGCTGTATTATGTTCCTGTACCCATTCTCAAAGATGATTGTAAAATGCATGTACTACAAACATGTACTGATAAAAATAAACCACATTTCTTGGGTAAGGACTCTTATGATTGTGAATCGGATGAATATGCACTAGGTGTACACCAAGTAAAGACAATCCCATGAAAGATCCACCATAGAAACTCACCTCCAGCTCCCCATCATTTCTTTTAGTGGCTGCTAGCCACTCTGGCACTGGGAGCCCAGCTGATCTGGGGGCCATCAAAACAATAAGAAGCAGAGAGACGGGAGTGCTGGAGCCCATAAGCTCAAGATCACCAAGAGCCTGCAATGCCGACAGCTAATGTGCTTGTCTGATATTCCTTAAAAAACGCCAATCATAAAAAAGCAGGTCATAAACTTGGGTTTTTAAAAAAGTCATGTTTTACTCAACATGTCTACTGTACCATATCTCACTACTCAGATGACAGATTTCCAGTTTTAGCCTGCTTTCTGAGAATTATCCTCCTTTTGCTATTTCTTGACAGATTTTCTCTTTAGATTCTAACTTTTGACATTTGAAATATGAGTCTCTGAAATAGTGTTTGCACCAGAATATCTGATCAAGCCATTAACTGGTATTTGTTTATCACCAATAATTTGTTTCCTTGGAAAAAACAATAACAGGTTAAAATTTTGACATGTCATCACCGTTCTGATAACATTAACTTCATCTTTCAAAATCAATCCAAGTTGCTTCACTTTAACCTAATTTCTAGCTTGAGAGACACAGAGATTACCCAACTAGCATCAAAATATGATGTAAGGTTAAGAAAACTGAATTGACATGTATTCCTCAGGGCAACTCTATCTACCATTTCTTTTTCTAAAAGAGTTTTGACAGTCTGTCAAACATTTTCTTATAAAGAAAGAGTCATCATATGACTATTTTCATCAAGTTACCTGTCAGCACCCATTCAAGCTTGAAATAGAGTCAGTGTTTCCTCAGTTGTTTTCAGTGTTGTAAATAAGAACTGCTCAACTCAACACATCCTGGGAGGCAACATGGTTTAGTGGATTGAACAACAGAGAAAATTTGGAGTCTGGACATCTGTCTTATTTTTTCCTTTAATTTTCCCCATAATTTTAGAGGAGTTTGCTTCACTTCTATCTACCTTGCCTTTTCCAGGTCTTAAACATTCTTGAAACTATTGGCTACCTATTATTTGAAAGATGGTAGTGTATACATATCCTGTAGGAGAGAGCACTGGTTCTACAAGTTTTGGGGAAGATATTAATCAGACCAATACATATCCTATCTTTTATCTTTGAGTTCTTATACCATAATTCTCTGCATAGCTCCTAAGTAAACTGTTTCTATATGCTCTTGTTAAAATGCTTGTCATATTTTGATTTGCCTTTGTTCTTAAGACACTAGGTCTATCAAAATGAAATGGTCCATATTATACTTTTATTTCTTTAGGACAAAAGATGAAGTTTATATTATTACAGAAGAAGTCCATTGCTTTCACTTTCATGTTAACACCTCTACCCTAATTGGGGGCTCATATATTTATTTTATTATTTTTTTTTCATTAAGTTTATTGGTATATTTTAGGTATACAATACAATGACTTTCATTGTTGGGAATTTGTACCTTTATATGATATACTTTGGTTCTTATTTTTCCCCATTTCCCTGCCCTCCCTTTACCCCCTCCAACCCTCTCTAGCTACACAGACTATGTTTGTATTTTTTCTTTTTCTCATATTATTTTTCTTTCCCCTCTTTCCTTTCCCCTATTCCTCCCACTTCCGCTTCACCTTTGGACCGTTTCTTCCCATTTCACATTATTTATTATACATTTTCATTTTTATTTATACTTTCAGTTTCTCACATCAGAGAATCTATTCTGTTTGCACATGTGTGTCCTATTTATTTCACTTAAGAGCATGGCTTAGGCTTCTGCCCTGAAGAAAAACTACCAACAGAGCTAAGAGACAACCTACAATGTGTGAAAAAAACTATTACCAGCTGTTCCTCAGATGAAGGTCTACTATCTGGTATATATAAAGAGCTTAAAATAATTAGTCCTCCCAAATTTAAAGAATTAAAGAATGGGCATCTGAAATGAACAGACATTTCTCAAAGAAGTAAAAGCAGCAAATAAAAATATGAAAAATGTTCAACATCATTGGTCATTTGATGGTATATTTATTTTTTTAATCTTGGTTATCTTATTAGCAGACTTCTATGGAAGTTCAATGCCACTTATTGAAAATACCTGAGAAGTGACATATTGGATAGTAACTTGAATGTAATTCAATCTTTATTACCATGAAAATAATTTCACTTAATTTCAATATGCATATCAACTTACCTCCAAGAAACAGAATAGTTTATTATTCTTGACAAGGACTTTGATATATGAAAATAAAATGATCAAAGTAAAGTTGCTTTTCAATTATATATTGCTATATGGATTTTCATTTTAACTACAGTTATTTTAAATCATTTTGTTGTAAGTTTTTTTTCTTTTCTTTTTTTTTTTTAAGAAAGAAGACCCTGTCAGGATTCAGAAACCAAGATAAAAAAGTAAACAAAAAGACATGAAATATTCACAAGAATAAAAGATAGAAGTAATAAGATGTGGTTCTTTTTACTAAGTAGTGGATAATTGATAGGAATTGGCTAGCAATCTATGATGTAATCATTTATGTATTAATTTCGCAGTCTTTTAAGAGAAATAAATGCAGACATTTTATATTTCTGTAATAATTAAATTCATTTTCATTGATTTTATGAGTAAGCAAATGGAGTCCTTTTATTGAAGTAAGAGGACTGACTTCTGTATGGACATTGAAAATGCTATCACTTGACAGATTTGGCTTTTCTTCTTCAATGTCAATTCTAAAAACTTGAAACAAGCTCTATTGCTTCTGGGACAGTGGCTTTCTAAAAAGTTTAGACACCTAGTTCTTCTGAAAAGATTTAAATCTCACTAGCATTATATTTGGCTCTTGCCCTTATCTTTTTGCACTTTGCAATAGAATAATTAGGTTGGTTGTATGCTCTGGGGTCTCTAATAATATTCATTTTACACTGGCCATTGGATACAAAATTTTTGTCTGATAATGTTTTTTTATAACTGAAAGTCTCAGAGGATCAGAAGATACTGTTACAAGTAGAAAGATCAGTATGTCATAAAACTAATGAACAATACAGAGAAACTGAGATTGTACCAGTCCCTCTCTCAAATATTCATGAAAGTTAAAGTGTTTAAATGGACAGTTCTATCATACATCAGATTCTCATTTAAACTTGTTCAATAAATGAGCAAACTTTCAATAAAATCTTCAACTTAGTTTTTAAAAATTTGAATTTCTGTGATGTGATATTAAAATATTTTACTACCTCCTCAAATATCCAGATGATTCTATTAGTTTGCTAAGGGGAGTTTTTCAATAATTAATTTTGTGACAATCTGATACCAAAGTGTTCACATTCGGAAGGCATAAAATTAAGTCATAAATCTAATGGAACTATTCACATTTTAAAAAACATGTTTCAAACTAGTCCACATAGTTTCTCTAAAATTTTAAATTTATAGCCAGTATTTCAAAATTTTCTTACTCTAATTATTACCTAGACAATATTTCTGCTATCTGAAGTGATTATAATTATAAAAACATGCCCATAATAATAAAAATATTATATGTAAGAAGGAATTTTATAGTGTGCAAAGTGAAAAATAACACACACACACACACACACATAAAATTTCTACCATGAAGTATGTTGGCAAAGTATTTGTTC
Organism: Fukomys damarensis; assembly: GCF_012274545.1. NCBI lineage: Eukaryota > Metazoa > Chordata > Mammalia > Rodentia > Bathyergidae > Fukomys > Fukomys damarensis. The sequence goes on along the minus strand of NW_022900916.1, from coordinate 41,743,666 downwards.
ATTTTTATGTTCTATTATATATTCTTTCATTTTAGTGATTTCTATTGCACATACCTTATATTTGTATTATACATATATTTTCTTTTATATATTCCCCTTAGCACATGATGTCATTTAAAATTTCTGAGGGAATTTACTTTTCTCAAAAATACCTTCCTATTTCCCATTACATATTATACATTTTGATCCTCATTACATATTATACATTTTGATCCTCATTTAAACTTTCAGTTTCTCACACTAGAGAAACTATTTGGTATCTGTGTTCTGTTTATTTCATTTATGAGTCTGGCCTTAATGTGCATCCATTTAGCTATAAATGTCTAGTTTCTCATTCTTTATAGCTGAGTAGTACTCCATTTTATTAAAAAAATCTTTTTCATAGGAAGAAAAGATCCAAAAGGGAAGGGAAAGGGGACGTGGGAATATTATGGAAAAGGAAAGAAGGGAAAGGAATAGATATGAGAAAAGAAAAAATGGAAATAAAAACTTTAATAGAAAGGGTGGGAGGACTGAAGGGAGGTAAGGGGAATGGGGAAAAGAACCAAGATATATTACGAAAAGGTACAAATTCTCAATGATGCATGTCATATTGTATATGTAAAATGTTCCAAGAAATTTAATGAATTAAAAAAAAACTTTGCCAGATTTTCATATTATAGAGCACGATCGAAGCATTTAACAGTTGAGTAAACCCTAAAAGTAACATATCTTACTTCCTACTTTCTCTTTCCCTTTTTTGCTACTCATATTTTGCACATGGGTAAGTTGAGGATAGATGGAATTACATGGATTGAAGGTCGTCCCATAAAAAGTGATGGAAAAAAAGACCAGAATCTTTTGAAGTAAAATATTTGAGGTTTCCCTCACTACACTATTCTGTTCCCTTCTAAAATGTGGGCTCTTATATTAGGGTGAAACCCAAGTCCGTCTAAGTCCAAATTGTCACTCCGTTCTTTTCTAGCTCAATGTGTTTAAATATGTTTGAGCAAAAGAAACATTCACAAAGTTCAAGAGACACTTTTGAGACGGTGAATCATTTATCACAAAGCCCAGAACAATAAACCTAACCTAAGATTCTAAATTCAGTATAATTTTCATTAGATCAAAAAGCTTCTAGTTTAAATACGCACTCCAGGGAGAGAACTGACTTGCTGGGGGAAGGGAGAGGAAGGTTATGCCCAAAATATGTAAATGAGCACTGGCTGAAGACCACCAGAGCCATCTGTTGCTGGGATTCACACACCCATTCCTGACCTGTGTGTGTTAGCTTTTCCTGTCAGTTGTTCAGGACATGGAGAGACATTTCCTACCTGGATTATAAGACTTTAGCAATCACTGAGATAATTTCATTTAATGAACTTGTCAAAGATGTGCTTGCTTTATTTAGCGAACCAGTATCCTCAACTACATGAAGACCTAGTCAGCATGAGCTTTAAGTATTTTCGAATACTTAAAGTTGAACCTATAAATCCTGAGTCAGAAAACAATATTCATTCCAGCATTGTTTTTTCTCTGACTTACAATTGTCGGATCCTTTAGAAGCTCAACCAAGTATCAGTGTATGCCAGTGAAACTTTTCTTAGTTCCACTAGTGTGTATTAAAAAGTTCTTTCAGTATATCATGAAGTTGATATTGAAATTATAAAGATAATACAGAATCACATAGAAATCTTGAATTATATAGAAGGAAAAATGGAAATAGACAGAAATAATGACTCAGATGCAATTGCTCATTTTATGTAAATATTCTCTCTATACACAATATATTAATACACTATTTGTACATATATTTAAAAATACAAATAGTTTAAAGTGCATATTATTTATATATATTCAAAAATATAGCTAAACTATCTCAAATATATCAATTCTGACCATTTAATGTGCTCACTAAGAATGTGTAAACACTGTCATTTCCTATCTGAATTTGATGGTTAACTTAGCTCTATGTTCTCAAGTGCTGTTTACTCACAACTGTAAGAAAACATGTTTATTATGTAATTGAAAAGATAGCTCAACAAATTCTCAATTCTCTTGAGACTTCCTCTTTAATCAGTCTTGTTTCCTTAATTTAAAAGAAAAAAAAAAAAGCTATCACTCAGATCCATAGTAACATTTTGTGATTAACCATTTATCGCACTGCAAATAACACTTTTTAAATTATCTTTTAACACTTTCAATGGATCCTGAAACTTTTAATAAGAGTAGGCTTTCATTTGATTATCTAGACTGGTTAATGAGCTGTCACTCACAGTGCAATGAAAGGCTTTTATGGGTTTGGAGATGGCAGAGCAATTTATCACTTAGTCCCACAAGCCAAGAGACACTCTGGCTTTTCTACGCACTTTGAAAGCTACATTGAAAACAACCCATTTGCTGGTGTCACAGGTGTAGAAATTACATCTTTTAATTTTTCAGTTTATTTATTTTTTATAAGGATTTAGCAAAATTTCAGGTTTGTTTAGACAAGCATCTATTTGGGGAGCGATTTACATCCCTCACTCTCTTACTTGCTACTATTTGCATATACCGGTAAGTATTATGATGGTCATATTTTTTTCCCCCCGAACAACTTTTTCATTAGGTTTTTGGGAGCAAAAACAAATTTTTGGCTCAATACTGGGAACACAGAGTACTATCTTATTTCACAAATTAGTGATATTTTTTAATGTAGCAAATTATTAGAATCTTTTGGAACACGGAAAACAGCTTATCAATATTCAGATAAGCTTATTTTCTACTGAAAACTATTAGGCTTCAACCATCAGTTATCCAATAATCTCTTGAGTGATGTGTCAGCTGTGTAAGTCCTATGCTTTTATATTCCCAACAGTTGGTGTAGTCATGGAGAATCATTGAATAACTAAGCTGGAAGGGATTTTTAAAAAATTCATTTGGATCCAAGCAGTTTTGTCCTGTTCTACTGAAACACTTTCCAACTGTCATCAAAGCACGATTGTAAATTCCCCTGTTTTGTTGAGGTAATAAGTGATCAACAAGGGTTTATTAAATAAACTATTTACATTTTTTGTGTAGACTTAATTCCTTTTCTTCTTCACTTTTAAGTGTTAATTTTAAATGTTAAAAAAACACACTTCTATTGTACTTGGATCGATACAACACATTCTTAAAATGGCATTTGAGGCACTGTGCTATATAGATGGTACACAGTAGTGCTAAGGAAATAGATCAGTTTTCAAAGCCTACATTTTCAGCTTTTTATAAACTTTCAGTTACATATATGTATATATATATATATATATAAACTTTCAGTTTCATATATATATATATGATATATATGATAGAGAGAAACAGGTTATTTCCATTTATTATGTCTGAATTTTATTTTGTCATGGAAATCATTTACTGTAGTGCAACTGAAAGCTCTTTGTGTTACTGATATTATGTTGGTAGATAGAAACTGGGCTTGGTGAGAATATTTTCACAAGAGAAACTGGCTAATGATAAAAACCAAAACATAATTTGCTGTAGATTGTAGAGACCTGAGAATGTGATGAACTAAGGTTAATATAAATTAAATTTTAAAAATATTCTATACCATTTACATTATGAACACTGCAAAAAGAATTATGAGAATATTATTCTAGTTTAGGAAACGTTTATAATGTAACAAAGTCATGTCACTGGCCAACAAAAAAGATTGAAGCATACATCTTCATTGTTTCACTTTTGGCTTACGTGTTTAAGGAAATGAAAATATCAACTGATATTGATGTTGAAGATACACTTACTTGTAAATTTCAGCTCTATAGTCATAAGAATTCAGTAAAAATCAACAAAATGATTTTGTGCAAAGCAATTGTATATTTTCTTTTCTTTGCAAGTTTTTGCAAATTTTTAAATTTACTCCTGGAAGTCAATTCAGAAACCAGGAAAAAGAGTATACCAGTCGCCTTATAGATTTTGATCTTGTTTCCTTGTTGTAACTAAACTCTAGGCAAATTTCAATTCTTTCACTCTCTTACATGTTGTTTCCTCAGAAGAGATTCTCTCAACTCCTCCTTATGTGACCGATGTCCACTCATCCTAAAAAATGTAAACTATCAGCATACATAAGCATAAAAATAGTTGTGTCATATAAGAATTGAAAGCATATCCTTTTTTTGACCTCATACCCTATTTTGTTTCCCCCATATTTCTGAAATCTTGTATTTTTGCAGCTGGAAATATGAAACACTTTTAATTAAAGTTCTGCTTTAGATATTCAACAAAATTTTGTAAATTTATTATTACAGTTTATTTTTTCTATATATTACTTTTTTGTTAAAAAAGCATTTCATTGTATTTTCTACATCTCATTGATATTTTGGAAATTTTTATTTGAAAAGTTTTATTTAAAAATCAAATACAATGATATGCTGAAAACAGCATGAGGATATATCATGTTTTCACTTCTTTTGTAGTTTCAAACTTTCCATTATATGAAATATGAAATCTCACTATCTTTTCATTATTTTATATTTTCTATTTGCCATATTCTCCCTTCTGTTGATTTTTCATTTGTGTTTGCATTGTATACACCTCACTTTTCTTAAATGTTTAAACAGTTTCTACCTCCATTATTTTAATGTTTTCTATTCATTTTTTTAATACTTTCATTATTTATAAGTGTGATTTCCCATATAAATCTTCAAGATTATTTCATTATCTAATTCCTTCCTTTCCTATTTTAGTGTTGTGATTTTCATACCTATTTTAATATTTTGAAATATTTACTAAAACATATCCTTTATTTTTCTGAGTGAGGTAGAATTTATTGCCTGAATGTTGCAAGTCATCAAATCACTTTTCAGCTAATTCAGGTAAATAATTTGATTTTGCTACAGTGAATGGTCCAGGTATCCCAGCCCTGAGCTTTTCCATACATGGCATTTTTTTTTTAATTGAGATTATTGGTACAATCTAGGTATACAATACAGTTACATTCATCATTGGGATTCTGTACCTTTACATAATAGGTCTTGATTCTCATTTTTTCCCCTTTTCCCTTCCCTCCCTTCACCCCCTCCTCCCCTCTCCATTTACAAACACTTTATTTCCATTTTTTCAGTTTCTCATATTTTTTTCCTCTCCCTTATTACCTTTCCCCCACCCTTCCCACTTTCCCTACACCTTTAGTCCTTTACTTCCAATTTCACATTATTAATTATCTCATTAGGATCCTGTGTACTATTATAGTTTTTCACACCAAAGAAACTATTCAGTATTTCAGTTAAAGAAATCTCTGTATGAACATTAAAAATAGGGAATCCTAAAATAAAACTAAAAAGGAAAGTAAAAGAGTAAAGGCAATGATGTAACATTAAAATAATTCTTAATTCTGGGGATGAAAATGGTCCCCGAACATATTTAAATTGGTTCTTGCTCTTATAGTCTTATCTTATTCTTTTTTTCATTATTTAGAGAATACTTTATTAGTTTCTGTAGTCAAACCCACGTAGATATGACCTCACATATTCAATACAGTGCGTTACCCCTGTACACATGGAAAAAAAATAAAAAATAAAAATGAAAATAAATTAACATTTCTAGAACAATATGGCTGTTCATTTCTGTACAATGCCAACTCAACACAGTAAATTGGGATGATTTTTTCCAAAGTTGGCAGCACCGTTAAAGTTTTCCAAAATTCAATTTATATATATATTTATATTTATATAAAAAGACTAATAATAGACTTTTCTAGGTTTTGCAGTCATCTGAACAAAATTATAGACATTCAGCACATTCCATTAAAAACAAAACAAAACAAAACAAAAAAAACAAAGAAAAGAATAATATCCATAAAACAGCAAAGTTCTGTTGCTGTTGTGGTACCTGGGACCATTTTTTTTTATTAGCGTCTTAATCATCATCTGGAAAGAGAACATTCTAGAGTAATATCATTAAATGTAGCTCTGATAAAGCATGGTCCCTATTATGTATCATAAAGCAGGTACAAGATATTCTACATTCATAGAGGTATGGTACAGTACTGTCCTACTTCAATAATACTAGAATCAGTTTTGGTTTGAAATTTACTTTGTCTGCAAATAAGATTGCTACCCCTGTTTTTTTCTGAGCTCCTGTCACATGGAGAATTGTTTTCTATCTTTTCACTTTCAGTCTATGAGCTTCCTTTTGCACTAGGTGTGTTTCTTGTATACAACATATGGTTGGATTTTGCTTCTTATTCCATTTAGCCAGTCTATTTCTCTTGACAGGTGAGCTGAGGCCATTGACATTGCTGGTTATAACTTATATGTACTGACTTATTATGGACATGTTATTGGCCTTTTGTTGACTCTTTTTACTTTTTCATCTTCTCCTTTTAATTTCTTGCCTTGCCTATTTGATTTGCTCTGTTGGGCCTCATGGCATTGTTGCCTTCATTGTCTTTTTCTAGGATCTTGTTTAGAATTGCTTGTAGTGCTGGTTTGGTATTCATGTAGTTTCTCAGTGTTCTTCATCATGGAAGTGTCTTATTTCCCCATCCATTTTGAAAGAGAGTTTTGCAGGATACATCAGTCTAGGTTGGAGGTTGTTCTCTTTTAGAATTTGAAATACCTCATTCCAGGCTGTCCTTGCCCCAAGGGTTTGTGTTGAAAAGTCTGCTGTGATTCTGATGGGCTTTCCTTTGTATGTGATTTGTTTCTTTTCTCTTATTGCTTGTAGTATTTTGTTCTTCTGTTGGGTTTATGGGATCTTGATTATTATATGCCTAGGTGTAGATTTTTTTTGGTTGTAGCTAGTTGGGGTCCTATATGCCTCAGTTATCTGAATGTCAAATTCTTCCCCTCTGTTTGGGAAGTTTTCTGTCACTAATTCTTCAAACAGCTTTTTTAAGTCATTTGTATTTTCTCCTGCGCCTCATGGATTCTTATCAGTCTTATGTTATTCTTCTTTGCATCATCTAGGAGTAGTTGGATCGATTTCTCATGATCTCTTACTGTTTTTAAGACAGCTCTCTTTTCATGGTCACTGACTGCAATCTTATCTTCTATATCTGAGAGTCTATCTTCGCATTCTTTTATTCTGTTGCGTACACTTTCAATAGAGTGTTTAATCTCCTGGATATTTGTTTGAATCTGTTTTATGGATTCCATTTCTTTCCTATGTTGGGTGTTTAGTTTTTCCATTTCTTTCTTATGCTGGGCCTTCATGGCTTCTATCATGGTCCTGAGCTCATCTATTTTTTTGTCAGTTTCCACTCTAGAGTCTCAAATCATGACTTCCATTTTGCTCACTATCTCTATGGTTATCTGGGAAATTAATTTCATTTTGAAATTTTTCTAGAGCCCGATTGATCTGTTTTGTTACTTCCTGTGCTTTGAGTTCAGGGTGTCCTGGTGGTTCACTATTGGCCTTTTCATACTCGTTTGCCCTACTGTTTGCCATTGGTAAACTGGAAGTCTGTCCTTGTGTCTTGCTTAAGTGTTTTTTCATTTTAATTTTTGTTGTCATGATGTCCTTGATTTAATCTCTGGATTATCACCCAAATCTTCCTGATATAGTTGTGCCCTAGCTTCCGTGTCTCTAATGACCCACAGACATTCTCATCTTCATAACATCAGAAAAAAATAGGTCATCAAATCAACCGCAATGCTTTATCCCAACTGATAAAATCAGCAACACATTAAGATCAAGCACAACTTGGACACTGACCACCTGTGGTAGTCACTAGTCTATCACCCTTAAATCATTTGAATTAAATTGAAATCAAGAAGCAGTCCAGAACATGTCTGCAGTGAACAAAATTTCAATAGAGTGTATTTACCATTTAATGGCTCAGACAGAGAGAGGATGCAAGACCCCTGATCTCAGTTAGCTGATGGCTGAACTCCATGATGCTGAATGACCTCGGGGTGCAAGGCCTAGATTGAGTTCCCCAACCTTCTGAATGGTTGAACTCCACAACGTTCTATTACAGCTTTCTCATGCCCTTTCTTTAAAGATGCTCAAAGTTGGGAACTCAGAAAAATACCCTTGATGACCACCTCTGCCTCTGCAGAGTGGGTCCAAAGACTGGCAGAGTCAGGAGGTCTGAGAGTGCGGGGGGGGACTTATGGGGGTTCAGGGGCTCCCATGCGGCTACCTTCCTGGCACTTGAGCTATGGTGGCTGGGTCGGGAGCAGGTGTGGCTCTCCTTCCCGCGGTGGATCTGGGCCCAGCCTACCTCTCGGCCTACATGGCATTTTTTTGACTGCAGGAACTCCCTCAATAGAGGTCCAGGGAACCTGAGATAACATTTGGTTCATTGAGGGTGAGAATCTGCTCTCATACTACATATCATTGAAGAAGTATAAAGTTCAAATACTTCTTGGAGATATTTTATGTTCAAGGGTGAATCAGTCTTAGAATAGAACTGGCATTGTGGATGACAGGGAGATGGAAAGAAGGAAAGAAAGAAGGAAGGAAGAAGGAAATAAAACAAAAAAAAATACCAGGATAAATCTGTTGGCAATCCTCCTCTTTCTGTATTTTTCCTCTTGTAGCATTAATAGTGTCTTTTTTTTTTTTTTTTTTTTTTTTTTTTTTTTTTTGGGTTTATGTGAGGCAGGTGGCAAAAACCACTGAGCTAATCTCTGGCTCTAACAGTGTCTTTATTGACTAATTTTTGCTAATCAAAATGTGCTTCTTGGACTAGCATCATTAGTAATGTTTCACAGCTTGTTAAAAATGAATTTCAGGTCCTACTTGAGACCAACTAAATCACAATCTACATTTTATCAGAACCCCCAGTTGATTTATATAGACATCAAGATTTGAAAAGCATCATCTATAGCAGTAACACTTAAAATGCCTTTTACAGATATCTTGGCCCTTCCACATGGTCTATGACAAAAGTATTTTCTCATTTATAAGGCATTTTTTGCCCTATCTAGAGTACCTGGTAACATAATTGTCATCACCTTAGAAACAGTTCTGTAAAGAGAATACAGATTAATAGTGACTTTGAAACTTTCTCTCTTCTTACTCTAAGGTGGACCTATTTTATTTTATTTGTGCTTTGTTTTCTGTTTTGTTTTAAACAAATAATGTGATTATACTTAGGAGAACCTTCTCTTAATCCATCTGATTTGGATATGACTTTTGCTCTTTTTTCTCTTGCTTCAGGGATGGAACTATAACCTGCCTGACAAATTAACTCATTTAATTCTCTTGGCCAGAGCAGTTGGTTCAGGAGTTGACATGTGATCCAGTTGGTGCCTTCAGAAGAGATAGTGACACTTCTTTTCTCTGAAACAGTTGGGACAAAATGAGAAACTCTCTTTATTGTAATTTTACTTATAAAAGCAAAAATTCAAGTTAGTTTTGATAAGGAATACTTTTGCAGAGGCTTTCCTGTGATAGGTAGGTATAAAAATTATGGCTAAAATAATTTTCCTTAGAATCTTGAAGCATGTACTATTTTATTTCAGGCTGCAACTATTTTGCAAAACAAAGGCAAGGTATGACACTGACTGAAATGCTGGAAATGTACATATACTTTGATTTCCATCCAGATACTGATACTGATTTTTTGTGAGTGTTTACAATTGATAAGATTAAAATAATATTTTTCTTAATTTTCATTAATATTTGAGAGACATTTTATTAGGCATCCCATATAAAGACAATTATTTTGGTACTGGGGATTGAACAGAGGATCTTCACATTGAGCTATATCACAGTATTTTTTATAATTTTATTTTGAGACAGGATCTAAATTGCTAAATTTCCCTAGCTGGCTCAAACTGGTGATCCTTCTGTTTCAGTATTCCAGGGTGCTGGGTACCGGAACTATGGGTAGGTGCCACCATGTCCATCTTCTTGGATACAAAGTTAACAGAAAGGTCTAGCATCCCTTCCCTACTCTTCCTTCAGTTATTACCTAGCCCCTGTCTGCTCTTTAGTCACTACAAAATAAACAGTGGGTTTTGAATACAGGCACTGTAATTACAAATTTTTCCTTCACTACACAGACGAAGGATGTTATTAACTTTGTAAGAAGCTGAAAATATTTTTTTCAAAGTTGGTGTTATATACTGTTTTATATCTTTGACTGTAATTTGACTTCCAAAGCTTTAAAGAATATTGGAATAAAAAGTATAGGAAAGGTTTTCACTTAATTTAATAAATACTTATTCTGTGCCTAATACTGAGGCTTTTGCTAGTTGATAAAATATCATCTATATTATCTATACTGAAAGAAAACCCTGTTTAATAGATGAGATAGATATAAATATACTTTTAAATATTCTGTGAGAGCAGAAGTAAAACAAAGAAGTGATTAATTTTACTCTTGAGTTTTAGAGAAGTTAAATTGAAGGATGTCATGAAGTTGGGTGATATTACTGGTTGTCTTAGTCACTTTCTGGTAGTTGGGACACAATACTAGAAATTTAAAGGAGGGCAATTTTGTTTTGACTTTTCTTCTTTCAAGGTTTTAGTCCTTAAATAGGCTGAGCTCAGGGCAGAATAGCAGTGGAGGAAAAACCTACTGTGGAAGAAACTGGCCTAAGTCATGGCAGCCAAGAAGCAGGGTAGAAGGGAGGCAGGTACACCTGTTCATGTCACACCAAGTGGTGACCCATCTCTTCCAATCAGACAGCCACAGCACTCCTGTGACCCAATCATCTTTTGCAAGTTTTGCCTATTAGTGCATGAGACTTTGGGGAAACATCTAGCTGTAAACCATCAACCTGGTTAAGAAAGACGTGTTCAAATGCACCAGCATTTGCTGCACCATATTTGGGAGAATTGTAAACAGTTGAAAATTGTTTGAATTTGAGAAGGTAGATGCAAAACTAAAGAGATGCTGAGTCCAGATTAAGAACTTTATATGCTTTATGAAGGAAATTTGACTTTATTCCCTTGACCCCTGTTACTTAAATTTAAGAAAAATCCATTAAAAACATAATGTAATCCCTTCTAAAACAATTTGTGACTATGGCAGCTTGCACATTCCTCCTTCCATGAAAATCACTTTAAGTGTATTGCAGAGTCAGAGAATATTTTGGAAATGACAGAGAGCTAGAATAGATGATAGGCACAAAAATCAAACTTACAGCACTGCCTATGTGAATGGGAAGAGCAACAGATTTAAGAAACTTGAGTAATTGAAAGAAGATTTCTCATATGTGTTGGAGCTTTGACCCAATTTATTTGCTTATATTTAGGTGAGAAGAAGAAACCTTTAAAGAAACCCTCCTTGAGAATTCCATGAACATATCAGCGGATTTCAGATTGGATAATGTATGTTATTTCACTTTACAAATATAGATGCCACTTATGGTTCTTTGAGGTAATTATAACCATAAACATATTAAATAAAGGAGAGAGGTAAGCTACCTCATAAGTTAAAATGATGAACTTATACTCTCCATTTAGAGTTTCGATGAAAGAGGCCCTTCACTTTAGAATTGATGTTATGTTCATTTGGGCCTTTATACTCCTTGAAATAGTCTAAGATCTACTGGTTCCAATTTCCTACCGATAATATTAAATTACTTTTGATCATCTAAAAGCTTTTTAAAAATTTGCCATAAATTTTGCCTAATGTCCCATTGTTCTTTAATATACTTATTTCCTTGCTTACATTGTAATATTTTCATATCTGATTTTATAACTTGGTCAATAGAGTAATACTTCCTAATTTCTTTTACATTCTGGGATAGGTAGAAAATGTAATGCATATACAATATGCAATCCAATGGATTAAGTTGCTTGCTTTCAGAGACCACAAGTTAGGTGTTCTAGCTTCCCATGCCTTTTATTAGATTTCTCTAAAGCTGGAATAAATTGCTATTTCCTCCCACTCACATTTGTAATGCATTCCACTTGGTTGAGATGCTCTGAATTACTGAATTACTTACTGGATCTCATAACAATGAGATGGAAGCCGGTACTGTATTCATCCAGCTATGGCATTTGACATGCTACATGGAAAAATATCTACTGGTTCAAGAACCAATTACTAGTGATTATATGGAGATTTTGCAAGATGGTATGTGTAACTCTGGATAACTGACAATCATTACTGAGACCTTATTGAGAATACATGTTTTATTGATATAGATTCAGTCTTTGATACAATACTAGAATACCATTTTAAAATTTTATAATAAGAACATTTAAGGCAAAAGAAATTCTGCATCTTGGCAAAAAGATAAATGATTTGAATAGACTTTAAATGACTGGAATATACACTTTGTGAAACCAGGAACATTCTTCTGTTTGATTAACTATTACCTATATCCCAGTGTCTGGTGGAGTTCATACTACATGGAAGAAATTTCCTAAAACTTTCTCAAGCAAATGAATGAATGAATTAGCCACAGGGTCACATAGTGGCATCATTAAAACTAGAGTTAAAATGTTTCAGCTCCTAGTTCAGGGCTTTGGACTACACCTCACATAGTTATCAATGCCTGTGAATAATTCATCATATGGCACAAGGCACAAAAGGCCACAGACAAATTTGGAATTGAATAGTTTAATTTTTGTAGCATTAACATCTATTATATTTATAAATAGAATATAACATGTTTGTCATAAAGCTTATTTTTATATTAATATATTTCTTTTTTCTATTGAGTTTATTGATACAGTTTAGGTATACAGTACAGTTACATTCATCGTTAGGATCTTGTACCTTTACATGACAGGTCTTGGTTCTCATTTTTTCCCCTTATTCCTGCCCTCCCTTCACCCCCTCCTCCCTTCCTTATTTACAAATACTTTATTTCCATTTTTTCATTATCTCATGTTTTTTTCTTTTACCTTATTACTTTTCCCCTACCCTTCCCATCTCCCTTACACCTTTAGCCCTTTTCTTCCTTTTTCATGTTGTCAATTATACCATTAGGATCTTATGTACAATTATAGTTTTTCATATATTTCTGTAAATATAAAAATAGATGTTTTAAAAATCAAAAAGTTGGCTTTAAGTAAGATTTTTAAAAACATTTATTTGCGATTATTGTTTTGTCATTTTCTTTAGAAATTAAATATATTCAGGTTTTACTTTATTTCTCATTAATGAAATGATGAGAGCTAAACTTTAAATAAGTAATTATAAATATGTTCAGTATACAAGCCTTAAAATCAAAGAGAAAACTGTTACTGAGAACTTATGCCACTCAAGAACCCATGAAACATGGATTAGCCTCACCTAAAGTAAAGGTGTCCTTGTTTACATATTTGAATATTTGCATATGCATGCCCTGAGCAAGATTTCAAAAATGTTAATTTTGCTATGACCACCTTAATTATAAATCCCCCAAATAGATACTTGAGAAATCTTTACACCACTTAATGTTATTAGCTCATTAATATTAGTCTTTCACCATAACTTATAGTGATATACAAAGATATTTTGGGGGGAATGTTAAATTGAATTATTGATTATAAAAAATTCAATATGGAAGTTTTCATAAACAATAGCTCAATAATCACTACAAGCTTGACAGACTGATAAGAAATATACTGTCATCTTTTTAAGCATTTCTCCAACCAGGCTGTTGTGTTTACAAATCTACAAGTACATTAAAGATTTAACAGTTGACTCATTGTGATAGTTAAGATGTATAGAAAAGGAGAGTTTACAGAATTTAGGGAAATACATGAATGATTTGATGTTCTTTTAAAAGCTTTGTGTGGAGCTGGGGATTTAGCTCAGTTGTTCAACTGCTTGCCTTGCAAGCTCATGGTCCTGAGTTTGATCCCTGGTACCCAAAGAAAAGCTTGACTGCAAGTGCTTCAGTCACCCAGGGACTCTGAGGGCTACTGGAGACCTCAGGGTGAGGCAGGTGCGGGGACTCGAAGACTCAGAGCCCCAGAATGACTACATCATCATCATCATCATCATCATCATCATCATCATCATCATCATCTCAAAAGAAAACAGAACCCCCCCAAAAGAAAAATGGCCTTGGGTAAAAAATGGATGAGTGCTTTTATTGAGAGAAATAAGGCACCCTGCTTAAATTTTGTAAATCAGTTTGTCTCAACAGACTATAGCCAGATGAACTGAGTAAATGGAGAAATCTACTGAAAAAGATTCAAGAGTGAAGCTGCTAATTTGAAACTTTATACTTTGGCAATAGACAAAGGTGCTGATGTGACAGATATGGTTCAACTTGCTGTTTTTAATTAGCAGTTTTATAGATTAGGAATATAGTATCACTGAAGAAATGGTTTCTTTGATGCTATTAAAATACAGCTAAGGGCTGGGGATTTAGCTCAGTGGTTCTGCCACCTGCCTCACAAGTGCAAAGTCCCAAGTTCGATCCCTGGTACCAAAAACAAAAACAAAACAAAAGAGCCAAATCTCTTCATTTGTATGAAACAGTAAAGATAGCAGTGACTTTCTTCAAACTTTGGTAACATTTCTGGTATAGCCATAGTGGTATCCTGTGATAGTTGGTAAAGAAGAGGGATTTAAACTGGGTGTGATAGTGCACTCCTATAATCCTCTCACTCAGGAGGCTGAGGTAGGAGGATCACTGCAAGTTTGTGGCTAGCCTGGGCTACATAATGAAGTCAAGGCCAGCCTGAACTACAGAGTGAAACTTTGTCTCAAAAAAAAAAAAGAGAATTTATAAATTAATAAGATGATGCAATTGTTGCTTGAAAGTCACATGTAATAAAGTAATGCTGCATCATATAGCAAGGAAATTCAAGCTCCAAAAATGGATGTTATAGGATCTAGGCATTGTGGTGCATGCCTGTAATCCCAGTACTCAGGAGGCTGAGGCAGGAGAATTCTATGAGTTCAAATAGTGAGTACTAGACTAGGCTGAACTATGTAGGGAGACCCTGTCCCTGTCTCAAAACCAAAACAAAAAAAAGATGTTATGCAAGTCATGATCAAAGCTGTGAATTTCATGAGATCCTAGGGATTGAATAACTAATTCCATGAGTTCCCTAAGAGTCAGGATGCTTTGCTCAGTTTGGCAGTGCATATACTAAAAGTGGGATGATACAGAGAAGATTAGCATGGCCCCTGCGCAAGGATAACACTCAAATTTGTGACGCATTCCATATTTATTTTTCATGCTTAATCAGGAATCTTGTTATGTGACTGCTCTAATGAGTCAACAATAAATGTTTTGAAACATTAAAAAAAAGTAAGGATGCTAATTATGGGGACATCATTTTTATGAAGTGAGGTAGCCAAATTGGAATAATCTGCTGAAAAGATTTTGTGAATTGTGAAATGATACTGTCATTTATGGAATCAAGGAATCTGAAGATGAAAATTCCTCACCAGTTTTGTATTTTTTTTATTTGACTCATTGAAATAGGATAAACATATCATTAAGGTGAAAGTTAATTTATTTGTGCTGTATTTTAATACAATATACAACACTGTGTACAATACAGTTTCCAAAATGGAAAGGGTAATTGGGAAAAAGAGTGGGATGTACCACATACAGGTGCAAATTCCCAACGATGAGTGTTATCATTATGTATGCTTCAATTGTACCAATAAACAATTTGCTATTTAAACAAAAAGTTTTGTGGGTTATGGATCACATTAAAGAAATGATATTTTATTCACATATAGAGAGGAGTAAAATGATTAGTTTGAGTTAGTATATAGTCATTTTGTATAAACCTAGCCAAAAAACTTCATTTAACCTTTGACAGGGTTCTATTAGTATAGGAGAGGCAGTGCACCACACATTTCACTGAATCTTTACATTTTTAGTACCTGAAGACAAAATGGAAATGTTCAGACAAGATGGTTCTAAAGAGGAGTATACTTTTAATTATGCAAATGTAACAAGAATTTCCACATAGAAATTGATCCAATATTTCACAACCTTTTAAATTAAAATTTATTAATAACCTAAGCACAGGAGCACATTTATAAAATGGATCAACCAACATTCATCTAATATTGCAAAATTGATAGCTAATATAGTCTGAAATAGAATCAGAATCCAAAAGTATCTCTAAAGTTGGAAATAATGACTGAAATAAGTAGGATTTATATGAAATGTATTTGTATGAAATGTTTAAAATAGAGAAACCTAAGAAGACAGAAGGTAGATTAATTGTTAGCAGGGGCTGGAGGAAGTGGTGAATGGGATTGATTAAAACTGAATGTTAATTTTTAGCCTAATGCAGTGGTTTGGAATTAGATAGAGGTGATGGTTGCACAACTTTGTGACTATAATAAAATCTACTTAACTGTATGCTTTAAAATGTTGGATTTTGTGGTATATAAATTATATCTGCAAAATTTAAAAAGGCATTTACTGGTAATAGTTTGGAACAAAAGAAAACAAGCAGAAACTGACTATAGAAA
Organism: Fukomys damarensis; assembly: GCF_012274545.1. Taxonomy (NCBI): domain Eukaryota; kingdom Metazoa; phylum Chordata; class Mammalia; order Rodentia; family Bathyergidae; genus Fukomys; species Fukomys damarensis. Next base: position 41,727,363 of record NW_022900916.1, on the reverse strand, counting down.
AAGAATTTTGATGCTGTACATGTAGTCACATGAAACTTTAGTTGCATTCTTTTTTTTTTTTTTTTTTTTTTTTTTGGTATCAGGGATTGAACTCAGGCCCTTGCACTTGTGAGGCAGGCTCCAGAACTGCTAAGCTAAATCCCCAGCCCTTTAGTTGCATTATTATTAAGCCATGTATTTAAAAAAATGAGTGAGTATAGAATCATATTATTCTCCAATACTATTTAGCATTGGTTAAGATACTTTAACTAGTGTTTATGTTGAAAATATTGTAACATGTTTACAATGACATGTATCAGGTGGAAAAGTTGGATAATCAACCACCTGGATGCCCTGAACTGATAGCACAAGAAATGACAAAACAGATGAATGAGGCTCTAGAAAAAATCAAAACCGAAATAATTTCCCAGATAACTACAGAAATGGAGGACAGAATAAAAGACATGATAAGATACTCTAGAACAGAAACAAATAAAAACATAGATGAATTCAGGACCATGCCGGCCATTAATACTCAGACTAGGAAAGAAATGGAAACCATGAATGCCCAACATAGGAAAGAAATGAAATCCATGACATTTGGATTCAAACAGAAATCCAATAATAGCCTTCCTGTTCACAAATAACAGAATCAGTGGGAGAGAAATGAAGGAAACAGTCACTTTCATAATAGCATCCAAAAAATGAAATACCTAGGAATAAATCAAGTGAAAGAAGCAAAAATCCTCTACATTGAAAACAACAGCACTCTGAAAAAAGAGATTGAAAAGGATATCAAAAAATGGAAAGACATCACTTGTTCCTGGGTAGGAAGAACCACCATAGTGAAAATGGCCATACTTCCAAAACTGCTGTACAGATTCAATGCAAGCCCTATTGAAATCCCAACAGCCTATTTCACAGAAATAGAAAAAACAATCCAAAAATTCATTTGGAACTTGAAGAGACCTAAGATAGCAAAAGCAATTCTGGGCAACAGAGACATGACAGAGGGTATCACAACCCCAACATGAAACTGTACTACAAAGCCACTGTGATAAAAACAGAATGGTACTGGGAAAGAAATAAACCTGGGGATCAGTAGAATAGATTAGAAGATGCAGAATACACTCCAGACATGCTTAGCTACCTCATCTTTGACAAAGGAGCCAACCATCCTCAGTGAAGGAAAGATAGCCTCTTTAATAAATGGTGTTGGAAAAACTGGATTTCAACCTGCCAAAGATTAAAAACTAGACCCCTATCTTTCACCCTGCACTAAATTAAAATTGAAGTAGATTAAATATATAAATATTAAAGCAGAAACACTAAACTTACTGGAAGATAAGTTAGATAGAACTCTTGAAGATATTGGCATAGGAAAAGATTTTATGAATGAAACCTCAGTAACAGAGGAAGTAACACAAAGAATCGACAACTGGGATCCCATCTTTTAAAAAATCTTCTGCACTGCAAGAAAGACCACCAACAGGCCTAAGAGGCAACCTACAATGTGGGAAAAAAAAATTTACCAGCTATTCTTTAGACAAAGTCTACTTTCTAAAATATATGAAGAACTTTAAAAAGTCAGACCCAGAAATTCTAAACATCCCAGTTATAGTCAGTGAAATTGTAAATGTAGTTAAGTATTTACCAACAAAGAGAAGCCCAGGTCCTGATGTCTTTACTTCTGAATTCTATATGACATCTAGAGAACTACTGCCGAGGCTCTTTAAATTCTTCAATGAAATTGAAAGGGAAGCAATGCTTTCAAATGCATTCCTGGAAGTAAGTGTTACTTTGATTCCAAAATCAGGGAAAGACCCAACTAAAAAAGAGAGCTACAGGCCAATCTCCCTAATAAACATAGTTGCAAAAATTCTCAGTAAGTTATTGGCAAACCGAATACAAGAAGATCATAGACCGTGACCAAGTCAGATTTGTTCCAGGGCTTCAAGGATGGTTCAACATAAGTAAATCAATAAAAAATCAGATCCCCCAAATTTAAAGACCCAATAAAAAATGGCCATCTGAAATTAACAGACATTTCTCAGACAAAGAAGTAAAAGCACCAAATATGTGAAAAAATGTTCAACATTGCTAGTCATTTGAGAGATGCAGATGAAAGCAACACTAAGATTTTTCCTCACCCCAGAAAGAATGGCTGCTATCAAGAAATCAACCAATAAAAAATCCTGGTGGGATTGTGGGTAAAATGGAACCATTATTCATTGTTGGTGGGAGTGCAGACTGGTGCAACCACTGTGAAAATTAATATGAAGATACCTCAAACAACTAGAATTAGAAGTTCTATTTGACTCAGCTATTCCTCTGCTGGCTATCTTCCCAAAAATATTAAAATAATCATATGTCACAGTGATCCATGCTCACCCATGTTTATAGCAGCATAGTTTGTAATAGCTAAAACTTGGAAACATCCCAATTGCCCATCAACTGGAGACTGGATAAAGAAGATGTGTTATTTTTTAAATAAATAAAATGGAATACTACTTAGCCATAAAGAATGAGAAACTAGAGACATTTATAGCTAAATGGATACACATTGAAGCCATATTATTAAGTGAAATTAAGAGGACACACATTTAAAAATACCAAATGCTTTCTCTGGTGTGAAAAACTAAAAGTATAAACAAGGATTAAAATGTATAATTGATATTGTGTAATAGGAAGAAAAGATCTAAAGGAGTAGGGGAAGTGTGAGGGGTAGGGGTCGGTGAGAAGGGAAAAATCATGAGAAAATGAAGAACATGGAAAAGAAGTCTTTGTAAATAGAAAAGCGTAGAGGGGGTGACGGGAGGGCAGGGGAATGGGGAAGAACAAAAACCAAGATATGTCATGTAAAGGTACAAGATCCCATTGATGAATGTAACTATATTTTATACTTAAAATGTACCAATAAACTTAAGCCAGTATTATATTCAACAGAATTTTATGTACCATAAGTCCTAATGATATAATTGACAATGTAAAATAGGAAGAAAAGGGCTAAAGGTGTAGGGAAAGTGGAAAGGGTAGGGGAAAGGGGAAGAAAAAAATAGGAGAAAATGAAAAAATAGAAATAAAGTATTTGTAAATAAGGAAGGGAGGAAGGGGTGAAGGGAGGGCATGGATGAAGGGAAAAAATGAGAACCAAGACCTGTCATGTAAAGGTACAAGATACCAATGATGAATGTAACTGTACTGTGTACCTAAAATGTACCAATAAACTCAATGAGAAAAAAAAAAGAAAACACAGCATTTTAAATAAAAGCAATTGATTGGGAAGAATTCAGTAAGGCTGGATAAAAAGGAATTGTTAAAAAACACTAGAGTTTGCTTGTGTATTATCAACAAACAGTGGAAAAGAGAGTAAACTCACAATATGAATCTAAATTATAAAATACTCAGAAGGTAAATTCTATTGCATGCCTGAAGACAAAACTATAGGTCTCAGAGTGGGGTGATTGTATAAAATTTCATGACAGCAATTTGTAAAAAAGAAATGGAAGTTGTCAATAGGCATATAAGACATTCAAATGTACAAGTAATAAGGGGCATTAAAATATGAGAGGCTGATATAACCTAGTAATTAAATGTGCTTTCCATTCAAGGACTAATGATCAGGGTCTAAAGTTTCATTGTGCTGCTGATTAGCAATTTTCCAGTGTCTTTCAAAACCCTTAATTATTGCATAGTGTTTGGTTCAGGAATCATTGTTCTCAGGATATATCCTAGAGAAATAAGTATGTAAATACTCAGAAATGCATATTCAAGCCTTTTTGTTGGTACGCATTAATTATACACAATAATTGCTTTCATTTTGGCATATTCATACATGGATGTATGAGCAACACAATTTGAGATTGGTTTGAGCCCTTTTTAATGGTGAAAAATTTAAACAGTATTGAATAGGATAAATGAGTTATGCCTGTAATTTCCCAAAAATACGTCACAAAGTATTTTCATTACTAGCCTTGCTTCTCTCCTATATAAGATTTGGATCTAGTTTCTTTCTTGACCCTAGGCAATCTTGTGACTCAATAAATAGAAAATGATAAGAGTAACATTGGGTCACTTTTAAAAGTAGGTCCTAAAAAAGGAACACAACTTTCATTTGGCTTTTTGGACATTTTTCTCTTTTGAGAAACCCAGCTATCACTCTGTAAGTAAGCTAATTTCACATGACAAGATCGTAGGTTATGTTCTAGCAAAAAGCCCCAGCTAAAGTCCCTTTCAACAGCCAGCATCTTCCAGTCATGTGGGGGAATGTGATTGATTTCAGATAATTCTTGCCTCCGGCTTTAAGCCACTGGAATTGATTCTAAGTAGAGCAGAAGCAAGTTGTTGAGCTCTGCCAAACTACTGATTTGTGAGCAAAATAAATATTGTCATTAAGTTACTGCCTTTTGAAGTTGTTTGTTACATAACCATTGTAAGTGCAACAATGGCACATGTAAAAATGGACTTGTTCTGAAACCATTTCAGGTGGAAAAACAGATAAACAAATACGTTTCATAAAGTTTAAATAATTAAAAAGTGCAACCTAGAAAAAGGGTAGATATAAGAATATATATCTTGTGAGTGTGCACAAAAATCCAGCAGCTAGCATATGTGTATATAGGAAAAAAATTTAAATGTTTATATCAAAAGAAAAAAGTGGTTATCTGTTTAACTTATTGTATTAAAAAATTTTTTTTTGGTACTGGGGATCAAACTCGTGTCCTTGTGCTTTCAAGGCAGGCAGTGGCACCACTGAGCTAAATTCCTGGCCCTATATTTTTAATTTTTAATTTTTACCATAAGTAGAAAGATAATATTTGCTCAATAAGGATGACTTTTTAGATTTACAAAGCAAGTAACAAATGACAGAATACAGAAGAATCTGGCATGGTTGCTGCTTAAAAGAAAAAGATGGGTGATTTACATGATTACAAGTTCAAAACCAATCAACAGCATTATATGACTAGCAAAATGTTAATGCAAACATAGGTGGTAATTACTAAAACTTAGATTCCAGAGAATAGGGGCAAAACTCCTGCTGTTTAACACACTGAATAGATCACGTTTTGAGGCACCACAGTTTAAAGGCAGTAACTAGATTTCTTCCAGAAGACTGACTGAAATAGTAGTAGGTTAAACTATTAGAGTTATCAGGAAGAAAAACAATAGAAACTCTTGTTTATGGAAAAAGAAAGAAATAAGATATTGGTATGGACAAGTGTGCTAGAATTAATATGAATAGATTTAGAAAGAAAGCTTTACACAATAAATAAAACCTCCAAGAGTTAGACTTGGATCAGTTTTACATACTTCCAATTAAATGAAGCTATTCAAAAATTGGTCAGATAGCCGCAGGGCATTTTAAAATTTTTTGCTTTTGGTGTTTTTGTGTTTCCCAGATGTCAGGATGTTTTAAGAACATTGCCCTTTGTAGAAGAGCTAGCAGGGGATCATTTAAAGTCTGCCCTGCCAAAATCAACAGAAGTCTGTCTTCTCAGATCAGAGTCCCATCAGTACACTATTTGGGCCAGTATTCTTGTAAAGTTGCTCTATAACATGCTTTTTTCTGACAGTCTAATTTTTTTGAATTCCCAGTCTTTGCTAATTAGCTCAGTTGAGCTAAGTTTGGCAATGATTTTCTCAGAAATAAAGACTCATAATTCTAAAGATGATATGTGTCTTAATTAAGTCTTTGCATTAAAATCCCCTTGCTTTGATTGTCAGTGTATGTCTCTACAGAGCACAAAGTAGAATTTGGCTGTTTCTTATGTAATTTGATTAATGTAGACAACTCATACTAATCATTTTAGTACTGCAAAGTGAAGTTTTAGGTTATTTTGTTGAGGTAGACTGAGGATAGATGCATTTATTCTAAGCTTCTTTTTCTGTGAGGTTCCTGGCACACCTGGAATTCTATTAGAAATAAATAAATGATTTTATCAAGTTTTTTCAACCAGCAATCATTGGAAACTGATTTAAACAGAGCACAAGAAAGAAAAATAATGTCCTCCATGAGTGTTGCTGGAACTCAAGGAATTTTCCATTTCTGAGAATCATTGCCTTTAGCCCTGTCTCCTCTCTGTCACATACAGCTAGCTCTGATGGATGTGAAGAATAGTCTGCATTTAAAATTCACCTTGCTTTACTTTGTTAAAACTCAAGCCCAGGTTTCTAAACTCATCATAATTGGGGGCAATGGCCCTTCATTTCCCTTTATATCTCATCTTTGGTCTTAAAATCAAGTATGAGTTTAGAGGTGTTATGGGGAGCACAATTCCAGAAACAATTTTTATTCCTTTGACTTTCATCTATATATGTTCAAATAATTATACTAGACCTGGTACATGGCACTGCATACACAGAAAAACTGTGAGTATCATATTCAGGAAAAAAATAAAGGGTACATAATCAATATCTTTGGAAGATATCTTTTTTAAAAAGTTACAGTAGAAATTTAAGAATGAAATTTTCACTCAAAAGAATGAAAAAGGAACCAAGGAAAGAAAAGATGCCTATGAATATATGATATAAATGTCAATAATTTTAAAAGACTTTTAAGCCAAAGTCACTATTCAAAGAATGCTCTGATTATCTGTATTATTTATTACCAGCTAAACATTAATAACTTTCAAATAAAGTTATATCTAATTAAAAATGATGCATATATGACTAACCTGCTATACTAGCTGTGCAAACACTTGGCGAACACATAAACATGTTGGCAGGTGAATGCAGTGTGCTTTTTCTTGTAGGAAAAAATAGTATGAGAGGGAGAAGGTCTTGCAGTGATTCTTTTACTTCCTTTTGAGTGGGACCAAATGAGTGACCTCTGTTCACTTAATTGTCAGTATACAAATGCTACTACATTCTGTTGATTATACAACAAAGAAATATTCATCTCAGTGAAATATCTGAATAGAATATAGAAATAAAAACAAATAATCCCTCTTCCTAAAAAAGAAAAAGCAAATTCACACCTTAGATTAATAGTGTTTTTCAACTAAAAGTGTAAATAAGATCCAAATTGTATAATTGACAATGTGAAATAGGAAGAAAAGGGCTAAAGGTGTAGGGGAAGTGGAAAGGGTAAGGGAAAGGAAATAAGGGACAAGAAAAAATATGAGAAAAGGAAAAAATGGAAACCCAAATGGGGAGGGGAAGGCGGTGAAGGGAGGGCACGGGTGTGGGGAAAAAATAAGAACCAAGACTTGTCATGTAAAGGTACAAGATCCCAATAATGAATGTAACTGTACTGTATACTTAAAAAGTACCAATAAACTCAATGAGAAAAAAATAGTGTTTTCTAAATGTAAAGATAAACATAGTCATGGAATACGAAGTTTCCTTTTCTTTTAGAAGGGAAGATATATTTAAGTACATAAAATATATAAATATTTAAATATATATTTACCCACATTATGAAGTGAATATTGCCTTGGGAGAGGCACACATTTTGAGGTCAAACATGCAGATTTTACAAAGTCTAGGAGAAGTCATGGCATGCTTTTTGATTTTGTCACATTCTCCGTAGCTCCATCCTTAGTCACATTATTCTATGATATGTTGTCGTAAAAGTTGAATTTCATGGACTTGAGAATATGACAATCTCAATTTTATAAGTTGCTCTGAGACATCAGCAAATTATTTCATATTTTTAATGTTCTGAATTTGTTGTCTTTGAAGTTGGCTAATACTACAAACCTTGCATCTACAAGGATTTAATAATTGCTGTAAAACCCTATACCTAGTGGAGGAATCAAAATCATAGCTATTAATGCCAGTAGGACTTTAACAGTGTTTGGGATGCACAAAAGAAAGAAAAAGCAGTAGCAAAGTTTTTTCTTGCACTGATTCTGCTCTTCATTACTTTATGTCTGTGCAGAAATTCCCTTCCTGTGTACTCTGTGGTTGCTTTTGTTCATTTTTATACATTTCTTCCATCTTTGCAGGAGAATATTGTCCCAATCTTGAAGACTCACTCATAAAATTGGTGTCTGTCAGCCATCTTGCTAGAATAGGATTCTAATCTACAGGAACTAAGTGTCTGAAATTTGAGAAGTAAACTACTTCAAGAAGAATTTCTTTAGTTACAGAATATTTTCTTTTTCTACAAAAAGTGTTTCAGAAAAATCTGGAGAATAATTCACTTCTCTTAGAAGATAATACAGAACTATATTTTCTTTTGCTCTAAGAACATTTGAATGTTATTTGAGAGATCAAGATTGAGTAAAGAATCTAGATTCAATTATAAACTTGATAATAACTGCGGCCCCCAAACTGGTGATACTAGGGGATACTTTCAGAAGTAGCTCAGTGGTAGAGTGCTTGCTTAGCTTCTTCAAGGCTCTGGGTTCCATACCCAGTGCAAAAGAAAGAAAGAGAAATAAAGGACAAAAGAAAGAAAGAAAGAGAAGAAAAGAGAAAGAGAGAAAGAAAGATGAGAGAGGAGAGACTTCCTGTTAAAATATGGTCCATCCACCTAGAATAGCAAAAGCAGTCCTACATAACAGAAATATGACAGGGGGTATCACAATCCCTTACTTGAAACTATACCTCAAAGCCACTGTGATAAAACAGCATGGTACTGGCAAAGAAATAGACCTGAGGATCAGTGGAATAGATTGGAAGATGCAGAAACAACTCTACATGTACTCAGCTACCTCATCTTTGACAAAAGGGCCAACTGTCCCCAGTGGAGGAAAGATATCCTCTTCTATAAATGGTGCTGGAAAAATTGTATTTCAATCTGGCAAAAATTAAAACTAGACCCCTATCTTTCACCATGCACTAAACTAAAACCCAAGTGGATTAAAGATCTAAATATTAAAACAGAAACACTAAACTTACTGGAAGATAAGTTAGGCCTCTCAAAGAAATTGACATAGGAAAAGCCTTTATAAACAAATCCTCAGTAGCACAGGAATTAGCACAAAGAATCAACAAGTGGGACTTTATCTTATTAAAAAGCTTCTGCATTGCAACAGAAACCACCAATAGCGCTAAGAGACAACCCATAATGTGGGAAAAAATTTTACCAGCTATTCCTCAGGCAAAGGTCTGCTGTCTAGAATATAAAAAGAACTCAAAAAAATCAGATCCTCCAAACATAAAGACTGTAACTGTACTGTATACCTAAACAGTACCAATAAACTCAATGAAAAAAACTATGGTTGATCCAAAGTTAATGAGGTATAAGACCAAATGCGGCTGTTTCTAGTATGGGCTAGTGGACATCTTGTATTTGGGCAGGAATGGGATGAAAGTACTAGAAAAGGACTGCAGCTAAAATTGCATAAATTATGGGATTTCTAGAGGTGGCATATCCTTCCCATTTAAGTAATGATCAGAGATTCATTTTGAGTTCTAGGAGTTTTTTTTTTTTTTTGAGAAAACATTTAGCAAAGCTAGAGACAGTTAATTAATGCTCCATTTGTCAATCATTTTGTAATTGTCATCAACACATCCCTAAAAGGTTAGAATACTTGGGCTTTGCAAGAATTTTCCCCCAGAAGCTGTATGAGAGACTAGGGGACACACAGTATCCTGGGCAAATGCTTTCAATTTGACCAAAATAGTCAGCGAATAGGTTTGCTTTAAGTATCTGGCTTTAACATCACCTACTTTATTTTGAGAATATGGATGATTTAGGGAGGATTAAATGTTTATTCTAGCTTAAAGAGTCTATTTTACATAACCTCTAAGCTGTCAACATTCTCTAATATTTTGAGGTTCTGATCTAGATTTTAAAAATCATGCCTTTGTAATTTTAAGTACTATTTTAAAAGTGAGAATACAGTAGCACAGCCTATACAGTGTACTTGGAAAGGAGGTATACATGCTTTAATTTTACTTATTTTAGTAAGTGCAGGGTGATCATGCATTCCAGCGTGCTCATACTGTAGGGTGCAAACATGGCTACAATACTTTGCAGTAACTCCAACCAAAAGGTACAATCTGATTCCTCATTCTTCAAATCTTGAGTTGACCTTGTGACTCTTTGATACATGAGATATAATAGAATTGATGAGCTACATGTTACATGAGTTACAAGCCCATACCTCAAGAAGCCTGTACCTTTGAATTTCATTCTTGAAGATCCTTATGGCTTTAATATCCTTCATGGATATTGAAATCAGTGACACATTTACTCTCCCACTATAGGTTGATACAAAAAAGCCAAAGAACCAAGAGTGACCCAAAGGCCCTCTTCTTAGATCACTCAGCTAACAAATGACTACATTCTATCTTTGAGTACAAGGGAAATGAGCCAGGTAGGCTTGCCCTCTGAAACCCATAGAACTGGACCATAGATTTCTTACCTTAGAAATGTGTGTTTCTTTATTTGTTTGTTAAAATCCACCAGGTACTATTCAAGGTAGCAGAACCAACTGATATACTCACAACAGTTCTAGTTTAGTTATATGTTGTGTTAACAATGGCTTTTATCCCTTGCTCATGCATAATTTAAACACTCAGTCTAAGTAAACAGTAACACAAGCTATTTCTTTACCTAGAAAATTTTACATTTAAAATATAAATTGCAGCTACTTTCTAGTTTAAACCCCTTCTATGAATTCCTATGCCTACAAAGTTCAAAGTTATTTCATGACCTAGAACCATATAATCTGATTCCATTTTTACTTCTATAGATTTAGTTTATAGCATTCTCCTCTTGTTCCAGAATCCAGTACACTAGCTTCCTTTTATTTTTCAAACATATCACTATTTCCTAAATTCTCAAGGATCTGGTTTTTCCTGTTGATTGCAGTGTTCTTTCTCCTGCTTGTCATGAGCTACTTCTTATCCTTTGGGACTGAGCTTAGTGCTATATTCTCTGAAGCTTCTATGTCCTTCGTACTTTTGGCTAAAAGAGGGGTCACTTTAATCTTAACCACAGCATTACCTTAATTTACATCATATAGGTTACTTCAAAATATAATTTCAAGTAAATTAATTCATTGGAAATTATCAGTCTCTCCCATTACAAGATTAGCTCCCTGAAGAAACTGTACCCCAAGTTCTCCACAGAGCACCTGGTAGAGAGGAGTGAGATAGACAAAAAGATGCTATTTGATCAGCCCTGGATTAAAATTAGGAAGTCCTGAATTTAAATTTTTATTGTTTCTAGGCATTTTGTTTTGAGTAAGTCATGAATTCTCCAAGACACTTTTTTCATCCTATTGAACATTTATAAAATAAAATCTTAGAGAGAAGCATGGTGATACCTTCCTGTTATCTTGAACCTTAGAAGACAGGCAGGAGGATTGCTAGTTCCACCCCAGCTTGGGTTATTCAGTGACTTTAGTGTGATCTTGCTTCAAAATAAAAGGTCAAAAAGAAGTTGGGGATATAAATCAGTGTGAAAGATTGGCGGATCAATGTCCAGTCCTGAAGAAAAGAAAAGATAAATCATAAATGTGATAATGAATGAAAGCATGTAAGGCAAATTGCATTGTGTTATTCACTGTCACTTATTAACCTTTATCTCCAAATAATATGCTTTTAATATTAAATATATAGTTGTATAAAATATATCATAGAGATTGAGTGCTTTGTATAAAGTTCAAGGTCTCCACCTGACTCCACTTGTCTCGAGGGTGAGAACAACACTGCCAATCCTATCAAAATCTAACCAGTCCTGTGAATTATCAATGTTTGGTGAATCTAATTGAATTGAAGACAAAAATCATAGCAGTGGCTGATCACACAGAGAGTCTTATCTATTATTTATTTTATGTATTTAAGGTCACAAATTTTACAAGAAAAACATTTTTAAACAAATCATTAGAGAGATTCTCCTTGCAAGTGTTTTCCTGACAACAGAATAGTATCTTACAATGACATGTAACTATACACTCTCAGCGTAGTTTGAAAATGATGAGATTGTCCCCTGGTTTGGTGCTGAATAATGAGACTGTTGGGTTTGAAAAGCAGTACTGTTTTCAAAGATGTATACTGAGTATCAAGGAATATATATAAAGCACAATAAAATTATTTTGTTGATACAGTGACTAACACAGTTATATACTACAGCAGGAGCACATTTCTTAATAGTCTTCTAAACTGAATTAATATATGAAATAATTCCAATAAATGAAAATGAGCATATATATACATATATGTGTTTTATTGGGGGTTACCTGGTATCAAACTCAGGACCTTGCCCTTGCGAGGCAGGTGGCAGAACCACTGAGCCAAATCCCTGGCCCTGAGCTACGCTATATTTTATAGTATATTTTTCTCCCAAATCATAAAATATACATTTTTATGCTTTTATATTAATACACACACATACATACATACATATTTTACTTTCTCTTTTAAATTGTGCTGGCCATGTGCAAGATTGCCATGTTGGCAATTTGAGTTTTGGCTTTGTACCCTTTAGTTAGTGTCTTTGCTGAATGGAGCCTAACACATATTCTGGGTAGGTAATATTTTCCCTTTTTCTCCTTTTCTTTTAACTGAAAGTGTAACATGCACATGACAAACCTTTGAAGCAGTGCATAGGTCTTCATACTAAAACATTTCTCTCTCTCTCTCTCTCTCTCTCATGTAGTTGTTCAGTCCTCCAGTGCTGCCTAGATATTATATTATATTGTATTGCATTGTTTTGTGTTATATTATATTATATATTATGTTTCTATAATTTACCTTAAACACTAAAAAGAGTCTCTTTGTCCCACATGGGCTTTTCACTTTGAACAACTTTCTTAACCTCTGCATGTTTCAAATGCCTCATCAACAAAATTAATCCAATATCACAGGGTTAATTAGTGGTTAATTGGTTATTATGCATAAAGCTCCTGTAAAGGTATGAGGCACAAAAGAAGCACTTGCTGTCAACCGTTATTTCAATTCACGATTTTGCCCAAGCTCTTTTATCATTAATTGGTATAATTATGTTTTAATAGGAGTATTTAAATTTTGAATCCAATGACTCCTATTTAAAAAACGTTCTATGTGAAATCTATAAACACTTCATACATGCATGAATTCTTACCAAATTACAGCAGGATTAATAATTCTTTAAGAGTATACTACAGATATACAGCTTTTTCTTTACTCCAGAACAAATTTCCCTTTCCTTGGATGGCTTTGCTTTAATGACAGCTATCAAAGAAAATGAAGCAGTAAATGTAGGCACTTTGTATAGTCCTTTAAGTTTACCCATGTTCGTTTGAAAAGTATTCATCATACAGTTCAATATTTACTCTTTGTTCATATACACCAAATTTATTACTTAACTCTACATCAGACACAATACTAGGTGAAGAAAATGCAAATAAGGCTTGCTCCATTACTATTTGCATAGAATTTATAGGATGTGGATAAGAAACTTTTTGTGGAATAATTGCATATATAATAGTGTAATAAAAGGTGAAATGCAACAGGGGTGAGAGAGAGAGAGAGAGAGAGAGAGAGAGAATGCATATAGTCTGTCCCACATGTTTGCATCAATCGTAAAGTTTGGGTAGAGCATGCCCATGAATTTCCAATGTCCAGAAGATTCAAGAAAATATTTCTAGAGGAAAAAGTGTCTAAGTTGAGCATCAAATCAAACAGTGTTTTAAATTGAAGTAATTCTTCATGACCATATCTGGAGGTAAAGGATGGGAAAATCTAGGTATCAATAGATGAGTGTTTTATTTCCATTTGTGAATTTATAAGTAGATTGAATCTACAAAGATATAATCCCTTGGCTTATGTTCCTATCTGTGGGAGGGAGTCATGGCCCACTGGCATTCGACATTTGAAAGATAACTTCTTTCTTTATAATCAAGGCATTGACACAATGTGTGGTCAGGATGTTCCTAATTAGCATTTGTTAACATTTTTTCCTTTTTAAGGTGCACGTGTTAAACTTATTTTTGACCCTGCATGGGAGAAACTCAAAGAGATAGCCAAGATCTGATGTTATCTGTAGGAGTCAGGTGCTTCCTGTTAAAGATCTGACGTTATCTGTAAGAGTCAGGTGCTTCCTGTTAAAGATCTGACGTTATCTGTAGGAGTCAGGTGCTTCCTGTTGATGTGAGCCTTTAAAAGGAGCTGTTTCTGTGAAATAAATCAAACTTCTCTTGGTCTCCACTCAGGCTTGAGTGTTCTTTCCTTTCTCAATCCTCACTCCCCAACTCAGGCATGTTCATGTTGTGACGGCTGGACCACCACATCTATCAGAATTTGAACAAATTCTTTCTTTGGGAAATTTTTTGGTAGATAATTTCTGTTCTTTTATTCATAGTAACTATCCTGTTATATATAACTTTGAGATTGAAATATCTGGAGACTGGTGTAAAAGCAGTTGTCAAGACTCTTCAATATTATCCCTTTGGAAGTTATATTTTACGACCTCACTCATGGTTTCTGGAAATAAATTGCATATTTCACAATATGGGTTGCTATTAATTCTTTATTTGTAATAGTTATCTTTGTAAGACTATTAATTTTTCTAGTATATCTTCTGCATAACCCAAAATTCTATAAGGGATGACACCATTTTTCCATAATGAGTCTAAGAGCTACCAACTAATTACACATATTACAGAATCCATAGGATCAATGTCCAGCTTGCCATCTGCAGGATAGTATTTATACTGGCTTGCTAGATTCTTTAGTTTGCTTTTGAGGTTAGAGAAGGTTTACAATCATTAACTAACCTATCACATTTATTTATTTTTTTGGTACTGGGGATTGAACTCAGGCCCCTGAGCTTGCGAGGTAGGCAGTGGAACCACTGAACTAAACTCCTGGCTCCTAACCTACCATATTTAACGGATGTCAAAGTCTTGTTATAATTAAATCTGTGGTATATTTCCTTTTATGTGTACAAAGAAAAACATATTTTGGCAGCTGCAAATGCATTTTTTTAATTTTAGAATTACAACTACAGCTTGTTTACTTAATTGGCTTGGCAAGGGAAAATCTTGAAAACAGCACAACTAATCCCTGGTCTTTTCACATTTACTCTGTATTTCTGAGGGCAAGTAGTCGACTGTTTTTGTGGCTGAGGTGCACACCCATGGAGACTAGAAATTAGCAAATGGTAATGAATTGCAAGTTGTAGTGTGAATGCTCAGAATGAAGTCAGAATAAGAGAATAATGTAATAAATATGAATTAAGCTGTTTTTTTAAAAGAAAAAAACCTCTTTCTATTTTTTAAAAGCCTTATGGTGAATGAAGAAAAGCTGAAGAGGGTAATATTTTATTCCTTTTAATTTAGGTTCTAAAACCCTTAGTGTTAAAATGGGTAAAAATAAAAGAGTGAACAAAAATAATTACTTGTTTGATACTGCCAAATTAGCTTTCTGCTTCTGAGTTGGTTAAGTGTTTGAAGATCTTTCTCTCATGTGAGTTTCATAGGCTCCTATGAAGCAGGAGATGTAAGTTTCTCTGACTGGCTTTCTAGCTTTATTTGTTTTATTACTATTATTATTATTATTTATTTTTATTATTGTTGTTGTTGTTATTTGGCACTAGGGATCGAACTCTGGTCCTTGCATTTGCAAGGCAGTTGGTGGAACCACTGAGCTAAATCTCTGGCCCTCTAGTCTTCTTAATCCTCAGCCCCTGTTTTTCTGGTGGTCACCTTTTCAAACTTTCTCTGTTTATGCTGTCTAGTGTGGTGTTTAGGAAATGCTTGGTGTTTTAATTCAAATTCCTATCAGTTGTGTGTATTTCAACAGGTTATTTGATGTCTCTCACTTCAATTTCCACACCTGAAAGTGGGGGTAATAATACCAGAATTAACTTCATAGAAATGCTAAGAGAATATCTATATATGTATGTACTATTATATATGTATGTATGTATCTATCTATCTGTCTATCATCTGTGTATCTATTTTCTCTTTCCCCATCTATTCATCCACCTAGTCACTCATCCATCCATCCACCCTATAGCACTATGGTGTATTTATTATTATTATTATTATTTTCTTTATGAAATTTTACAACCAATAAATCCTTCAGGCTATTTTTCATCAGAAACACTAATGGCCTTCTTTACCACAGCAGGCACTGAATGCAAGTGATGACAGCATAAAGGCATTTTTACACTATTATGACAGCTATCTCATGTCAATGTCCTTTAGATTTTCCTGTAACTTTGCCCCACCTGACCTCAGGAACCACATGTAGTTTTGTGGATGCTCCTATTGAAGATTTTATAAATATTCTTACAGTTATAAACAGGCCCCAAATGGGTTTGGACGTCAGTAGAATGTGCTTTAAATTGAAAATTGTAATTTAAAATTGGGAAAGAACAGAAATTTTTCATTGTATATGACATGAATGTATACATACAAATTGGAAACAAAATGCACATTAAAATTGAAAGTATATTTAATTTTTTTGCTGTATAATTCCACTGGCTAGAGAACCCAGTATGAGGTTAAGCAGATATAGTGATAGTAGCCATCCATATTTCATTTCATATGAACTGATTTTTGTTTGTTTTTATAGAAGCTTTTCATTTACAGATTCACTTACTTTAACCAATATAGGCCTAATGAGATTTTGGAAAGTAGAAGCATTTTTTCCAGTTCCTACACATTTTCAAACTTATTGACATAAAGTTCTTCCAATTTCTAGTATTGTACTATCTGCAGTGTTGCTTTCCATCCATGTTTGCCTTATTTTTTTCCTTGAACAGTTGTATCAGAAGTTGATAATTTTAGGAATAATTTTAAAAACATAGGTAATCTAGATTTTTCTCTATTATATGTTTTCCATTTCATTCATTTCTGTTTCTAGTTTTAGTGCTTTATTATTTCCCTTTATTGTTTATTAATTTATTTGGTACTGGGGTTCGAACTCTGGACCTTGCACTTGTGAAGGAGGTGGTGGCACCACTGAGCTAAATCCCTGGCTCTCCCCTATTTATTTGTTATTTCTTCAATTCTGTTTAAAATTTTTATTTGAGAATAACCATATAAATGTAGAGACATCAAATTTTATATTATATACATATATTTATTACTAAGTGTCCCAGAAAATTTTAAAGTCCAATTTTTATTAATATTTTACCATTTCCTGAACAATACAATGACCTCACAAATTTTAGGTCTATTTATTTGTCTGTGTCTTATACTTTGTGCTATTATTGTCACATGTTTTAATTTCATATATGTATACGCACATCTTATATATGTATACACAAACCCACACACATGTATGAAATACATCTGCATATATCTATGTACATAAATACAACAGTAAGTCCCTGATTTATGAACATTTGATTGCAAACTTACAGGTGTACTGTATAAGACTCACTTTTTGGCTTATAAATGAATCCAGCTTACAAACAATTGCAGAACAGAACTCATTTGTAAGTTGATGGCTTTTATACACAGCACACCACCACACCAGCACCTCTACACTGAAACTCTATAAGACATTATTATTTAGAACAGCAAATATGCATTTGAATTTCTATGATGTCCACAATAATCCCTCCTTTACGATGCTTCTACTTCCTAAAGAACTCTTTTCTGATTTTAGTGTAGTAGTCATTGAAATTACTTTTGTCAGTTTATCAGAAAAGCTCTTCATCTCATAATCATTTAAAGGATATTTTCACTGGGTAGAGAGGTTTTGATTGGCATTGTTTTCGATACTTTAAAGCTGCCATTCCATCTTATCACTCAACTGAGCTGTCAGACTTACACTCTTTTGCCTCTCTACTTTCTTTCAAGTTTTCAACAGGTACATAGTCCATGTGATGGTTGTATTTTTTCATTTACCTTCCTTGATTTTAGAGCGTTTTGATATCTTTTACGGGAGATTTTGCTGTTAGTTGGACTTTATCAACTTGGACGAATTCCTGCCCAGTACAATTTCAAATATCCTGTCTTTTTGTTTCTTCATAGACTCCAGTTTTAAGCATGTTACATATTTTCAATTATGATTCTTATTCTCTTAATATATTTTTAACTTCCTTTCAAAACTTGCACTTTAATCTATTTATTTTTTTAGTTAAAAACTTTTTACAGTATTTAATCATTTGTTAAACAAACGCATTAAATTCAGAATTCATTTTATTTTATTTCTAATTTTCTAGACTTCAAATGATTAATACATTTTTGTTTTCTACTAAAATTTTCCAGCATTTTTCTTCTATCTTTAATATATTAGCCATAGTCATTTTCAAATCCCTATTTGACTACTATGATACATAAATGGACAGGCTTCTTGTGGATCTATTTCTTTATCTGGCTTTTGAACTTGGTTTATTGTGATTTGATGAATGCCACCATTTTAAAAGAAAAGGTATAGTTTCTACATTATGTTATTTTCTTTCAGAGATTATTTAATTTTCCTCTTGTAGGCAAAAAGTTCCCCTATATCTATGGATGGATTAAAATAATTTCAAATTTTTTTTTGTGATATTTGAACTCCAGTTTTCCATATCCCTTTATGGCCTGAAAGTGAAAATATTAAGTCTTTGCCATAGACCTCTCTCCTTGGAGAACCCTGAGCTCCAATTTTTATAATCCCATAATTGGGAATCTGCCAAAATATCTTTGTAGTCCTTCAGTCTTATTTTCTTGACTTTTCTTCTCATACATGTTCAGATTAGTTCTTAGACTCTCTCAGAGGAGGGTTTCATGCTGTATTTTGCACTTACTTATTTTTGGTGCCCATACTTTAGATCTTGACTGGTTGAGTAATTGGCTTCCTTGGCTGTCTTGTTGCCAAAAAGCCTGCCAATTGATTGTAAGATTGAGGAGGCCATTCCAGCTACTTCACAGAACACACCATAGAGTGCTCTTCAGCCAAGAATTCTTTAGAAATTTGTTGTTATTTAAAAGGAAAAGTCTTAGGCAAATTAACAAGCTATTTTAAATTAATGAACAAAATAAAAACAAGCTGGAACTTGCAGTTGTCTTGCATGATGAAAAATTGTATGATTAACTTAAAATGATATAAATTCTTTAAATAGCTTTTAAAAAATAAAATTAATATCAGGTATTTAATTAAGTCCATGCCATATACCACCTCTCACACTGTACATTTTCCTTACTGGTTATCTGTGTCAGCGTACTCTGTTCAATGTGTTACTATTTTACAGAAAAGGAACAGCAGCTCTGAGCCCTTCAAGAATTTATCAAGGGCACAGAGTGACAGAACTAAGTTTTGATTTGATCCCAGATCTATTGCTTTTCTTCGTGTTACTTTTGTGATTAACTATAACATTATTTAGTGATTTCTATTTTATTTTATAAAAATTTTTCAATAAAGTGAAGCTTACAATTGTGTTTGTATGCTGTTATATTTTTAAGTATGCATGAGATGTTTAGAAAAAGTATAAACATTTTAGATTACAAAATATGCTACTTGAAATTTTAAAAAGGTACATTATGAGGGCTTAGGCAATTGTGCACACCTCTGCAAATGTCTTACATTTTTAGAATGTTACTAAATAATTTACACATATATGAAATTTTATGGAAAGCTCAATGTATTAGTTTTTCAGCAGTTTATATCTTTGTTGTTTTAATTGTAATGATTTGTCATTTTCTGTTTTGTAAAATGAAATGGCCAATGAGTGGGTGTTGTTAGATCTGTTAAGGTGAGAGCTCATGGACTATAATATCTGTGAGCTTTTTTATCTCAGTTTTGATAGAAACAATATTATGAAAGTTTATTCAACTTTCACCTTTGAGATAAAGGCTTGTATAGTTTAGACTGAATTTGTTTCACCTGGGAAGGATCTATTTAATAAACATGTGCAATTTTACATGTTTGAGTAATATGATTTAGAGACTAATTTACGTTTATGACCCAAGATACACTATTGATATGTGAACAGTAGGAAAGAAAGTGTCTGAAAAGTGGTAAATCTGAATAATTTAGTAAGGAATGGTTGTCAAATCATTCTTATCTTTTTCTTTAATGCAAGGATGGATTTATTAGATAAGGGAATAGGGCAGATCAATATGCTATATATTATGGATTGAATAGGTTGTTTGGTGAAATCCCATACAGCAATAGTACAAAAAAATCAATTTTAAAATATCAGGATTTAAATGGTATTTATTTAAAAGTTAAGAAATGTCATCTAAAGGAAAGGTTGAATACTAAAGTCCCTCTAAATTGGTCAGCAGATAGTCTCTGTCCTTCTATGCTTTCTGTCATACTACATATACCTTATTATGGCCTAAAGATAGTGAATGACAATTACTGGTAATTTTCTTCATGATCCTTCAGATCAGCTGACTATATTTACTCATCCCCATATCTACAGTACTTAAAAAGATGCCTGGCATATCTTAGGTATTCCTTTATTATTGCATGAAAATGGTTAATTTCACAATTAGCAAAATGTTAATTTTAATTTTAAACTGGGTTGAAAATAACTCAAATGTTTTGAAATTATGTAAATTCTAATGTGTGTAATATTTTAAAATGTTATTTCTCTAAGAAAAGAAATATTACTCATCGAAAGATATGGGTTAAGCCTTTTCATCAGATGGTAGGAAACCAAGAGGATAGATGCTACTTACTATATGAAGAAGTCTGCAATTTATTTATTTCTGAAATAGATGATTAAACTACAGTCAATGCTTCTAAAATGTTTGTTTTGTTTTGAGAATATTCATATGTTATCAGCTTTCCCCATTGTAATATATTAGGTATAGTGTCTAGGATTAGGGAGGTAGAGTTAAAATCTTTGCCCACAGGTTCATGCTACCAGTTAGTTTAGTGAATGTGCTAAGAATGAATGTAAGGTAAGAGCTGCTTAAAAGCTGTGTGATTATAAATCTGACCGTATAAAATGTCCTTTTACTTGTGCAAAAGAAAAGTACAATATGCACTTGAAATATTGTTCTCAGTGCGTGACTACTTTGTAGTTAAAATTCTGTTATATAAAAGTTAATTTATCCGGAAGGATTTATGCTTAAATATGTGTCATAAAACCTATCAAGGTAATTTGGTATTAATTGCAAATACTTCAGATATAAGAACTTCAGGCATATAACTAACTTATCTACCAGATGACAATAGTTTTTGTATACATTAGGAAACATAAGACTTCTCTGCTGAGAATATAAATACTGAAAATGCAGAGTGGGAACCAGGGGGTACATGAATATACAATAAAACCACATCATAAGAGAATTTTGGACACTCTTGTGAAAGGTATTACACATGAAATACTTTCACTACTCTTTCCCAAACCACACTGAGAAAATTGTTCCCACAAAATATAATTTTAAGAACTCTAACAACCATCATATACATCAGAAAAATAAACAGGGTGTTTTAATTTTTTTGTGTACTTATTAAAACTTGCTTCATAAAACCAATCACATAAAATTCTGCATTTAAAAAAATTCTGAACATAAAAAAAAGTACCAGTGTTGCTTCTTATAAAAGTTCCCATAATTATAAATTTTCACTGAAACTAATTTTTCTTTCTTTTTTAGTTCATGTTGGTCTTGAACTCTTGGTTCTTCTGCCTCAGCCTGCCCAGTGTTAGGCTTATAGGCATGTATTATCATGCTCTAAACTCCTTTACATTATTAATACAAAGTCACAAGATGCATAAAATAAAAGTCAAAGTATAGAAAACTTATATTTATTTATAAATGTACATGAAGTAATCTCAAACCAAACCGTGAAATCATAATAAAAATTCAAGGTGCAACTGAGGAGAAATATTCTCTGAAACAATTTTTAGGTGGGGTTCTTACCTCATTTGTTACTTAACCTTTGTCACTGGAAAACCAGACAGTGACTAACTCATAACAAAGATTTCCATTACTTGAAATAGTCATTTTATAAAAAACACAGTTCCAGGACCAATAAATAACAATAGAGATAATTGCTTATCTGAACTAATTTTAAACATGCTATGAAATCTGTCTAGAGTTTTCCAAATCTTTGAGCCAAAGATGTTAACTATGAAAAGATAAAGTTCTGTGATTGACAATTTTCAAAAATACACTCTACTTTCTCCTAATATAAGAGTTAAAAAGCCATTGGGATTTATTTTCTGCATATTTGACGTTTAACTAAGGTTTGAGGTCAGAAGATAAAATAATTGGAAAGACTTCAAAGCTCTGGCCAACAGAGATGGTTACTTAGCAATATAGAACATGAGAATAGTATAGCAAGAAAAAATAAGTTAAGAAAAGTAAAAGGGGGAGAAAAATAGAAGGAAATGAAGCACAATCAATATAATAAGCATTAAGCAGGAGTCCTTTGCAACAGACTACATATATTAAAAAGTAGCTTTTGGACTCTTTGAGAAATACAATCTATAGCTTAGATTCTCCTCAAATTTAAATGGATTTATTTTCTTTTTCACTACAGCTGGCATATTGTTTCCCTTCTTACTTCTTACAGTATTCCAAACTGCCATATAATAGGCACTCCTTAAAGAAAGCAAACACATTTATTTTTTACAAAATGCATTTATGTGAGGAACTAACATATATTGGGTACCCACTTAATATTATACATTTATTTATTATCTCATTTAATGTACTTTATCTAAAAATTCAAATTTGTAGAGATTCAATCCAAATTCAGTCACAGTGCCAAGACTTGTTATTTCTACTACTATTTGCTCTGATGTTTGTTTAGTAACCAAAGGTAATGAAAAATATTTAAAAACAAGAAGTAAACTTCTTTTTTAAGAAAGTAATGTTAGTGTCTTGCTCAAGAAGTGAATGGTATAAATATACAACTATAAGAGAGGAAACTTACAGAATGTTGCAAATTTTACAAGTTGTGAGGAGATGTTCTTGAGACAAAATTGGCAATGATCCTTGTGTCTAAACTGAACATGGAATGTGCTCAGAAAAACCTTATAAGTAAGAATAGGAAGTAGTTAAGTACAAAACTCAAGGCATTTCCCCATTTTAGAC
Source organism: Fukomys damarensis (assembly GCF_012274545.1). Lineage (NCBI taxonomy): Eukaryota > Metazoa > Chordata > Mammalia > Rodentia > Bathyergidae > Fukomys > Fukomys damarensis. The sequence goes on along the minus strand of NW_022900916.1, from coordinate 41,704,507 downwards.
TGATTTAAACTTCCAAGAAGCGAGGACTAATATTTCTCTCCTACTTTCCCTTTATATTCTGAAAGAAAAAAGATAATGAAATGATACATATTAAATTAGTATTTTCTTAATTACATTTTAAACTAGGGTAAATGTGACTGCATAGATTAAAATTTCAGTGATGCTGCTATTCTTTTCTTTAAATTCTTTTATTGGTACATTTTAGGCATACAATACATTTACATTTATCATTGACCTTTACATGATGTATCTTGGTTCTTATTTTTTCTCTATTACCCTACCCTCCCTTTAACTGCACCACCCCTTCCTATTTACAAAGACTTTGTTTCAATTTTTTCCTTTCTCATATTTTTTTCCTTTCCCTTCTTTACTTTCACCTACCCCTCACACTTCCCCTACCCCTTTGGACCTTTTCTTCCTCGATCACATTATCAATTATTCATTATAATCCTTATTTACACATTCAGTTTCTCACACCAGAAAAACTATTTTGTATTTACATATGTGTGTCCTACTTATTTCAGTTAAGAGTATGGCCTCAATGTACATCTATTTAGCTATAAATGTCTCTAGTTTCTCATTCTTTATGGATGAGTAGCACTCCATTTATTAAAAAAAATACCCACACCTTCTTTATCCAGTCCCTAGTTGATGGGAATTTAGGTTGTTTCCAAGTTTTAGCTATTACAAACTGTGCTACTATAAACATGAGTGAGCATATATCACTGTAATATGATTGTTTTAATTTGGGGGGGAAGATACCTAGCAGAGGGATAGCTGGGTCAAATGGGACCTCTCATCCTAGTTTTTTGAGGTATCTCCATGATGATTTCCACAGTGATTGCACCACTCTGCACTCCCACCAAAAATGAAGATTTCCTTTCTCCACACAACCCCACCAGCATTTGTTATTGGTTGGTTTTTTGATAGCAGCCATTCTTTCTGGAGGTGGAATCTCAGTGTTGTTTTCATCTGCATCTCTCAAATGACCAGTGATGTTGAACATTCTTTGTATGTTTATTTGGTGCTTTTGCTTCTTTGTCTGAGAAACCTCTGTTCATTTCAGATGTCTATTTTTGAATCTGGTCTTTAAATTTGGGTGGCCTGATTTTTTAGAGTTCTTTATGTACTCTGGATAGTAGTCCTTTGTGTGAGGTACAGCTGCTATTTTTTTTTCCCTTCACTGTAGGTTTTTTTTAGGTCCATCAGTGGTTTTTCTTGAGGTGCAGAAGTTTTTAAATAAGATGAGATCCCAGTTGTTCTTTCTTGGTGCTAGCTCCCATGTTACTGAAGTTTTGTTCATAAAAACTTTTCCTATTCAAGGTCTTCAAGAGTTCTACCTAACTTTGATAGAGGAAACTTATAAATAGCAAAAACATACAAAATATCACAATGTAGAATGGTTTCTGCTGTCTCTAACAATAGTTTGCTTTGTTTAGTTCAAAATTAGCAGACACCAGAGGCATTAACCACTGAATGAGGCATCTGGTCTCATCCTGAAATAAGAGAGCACATAAAGACCCTGAGTTCCAACATTCTGTAAACTACATATTTGTAAGAGTGTTAAGATGAAAAGAACTACTGTGAACTTTGTTTTCCTGACCAGGAACATCCTGTTCCTATGGGCTAGGATTGATAGCTAGGTAAAATTTCAATGTAAACTCCCCTAACAACAAAGAATTGCTACATCTGGGTTGAAATTTAACTGACTTGTGACCATGATTTGTATGTCAGAAACTTGAACTGAGAAAATGCAATGCAACCACCTGAATGAGATCAAGGCTGTAAGACCCCTTAAAACCCAGTGCATAACAGATCCTTGGCACCACTTTTTTTTTTCCACCAAGTGCAATCAGCCTTTGCCAACAAAATGAACTTCTTTTTTTTTTTATTGAATTTATTGGTACATTTAGGGATACAGTACAGTTACATTCATTGTTGAAAGTGCAATCAGCCTTTGCCAACAAAATGAACTTCTTTTTTTTTTTTATTGAGTTTATTGGTACATTTAGGGATACAGTACAGTTACATTCATTGTTGGGATCATGTACCTTTACATGGCAAGTCTTGATTCTCATTTTTTTCCCCTTACCTCTCTGCCCTCCTCGCCCCCTCCTCCCCTCCCCATCTACAAACACTTTATTTTCATCTTTTCATTCTCTCACATTTTTTTCTTTTCCCTTTTTGTTCTTCCCCTACGTATCACACCTTCCCTACACCTTTAGCTCCTTTCCTCTCCCATTTTTTTCTTTTCCCTTTTTGTTCTTCCCCTACGTATCACACCTTCCCTACACCTTTAGCTCCTTTCCTCCCATTTCTAAATGTCAGTAATCTTATTAGAATCTTATGCATTGTTGCAGAATATTCACACCAGGGAAACTATTTGGTATTTACACATGTGGGACTTATTTATTTCACTTAGGAGTATATCTTCAATATGTATCCATTTTCCTATGAATGAATCTATTCTCTCGCTCTTTATGGCTGAGTAATATTCCATTTTATAGAAAAACCACAACTTCTTTATCCAGTTTCCAACGGATGGGCAAATAGGTTGTTTCCAAGATTTAGCTATTACAAACTGTGCCGCTATAAACATGGGTGCACATACTTCTCTGTGATATGATTCTTTTAGTTCTCTTGGAAAGATACCCAACAGAGGGATGGCTGGGTCAAATGGAACCTCCAGTCCAAGCTCTTTGAGGTATCTCCATATTGATTTCCATAGTGGTTGCACTAGTCTGCACTCCCACCAACAATGGAGGAGGGTTCCTTTCTCCCCACAACCCCGCCAACATTTGTTATTGTGTGATTTCTTGATAGCAGCCATTCTTTGTGGGGTGAGGTGGAATCTCAGTGTTGTTTTCATCTGCATCTCTCGAATGACCAGTGATGTGGAACATTTTTTCATATATTTTCTTGCTGCTTTCACTTCTTTGTATGAGAAATGTCTGTTCATTTCGGATGCCCATTTTTGGATCGGGTCTTTATATTTGGGGGGACTGATTGTTTTGAGTTCTTTATATATCCTTGATAATAGTCCTTTGTCTGAGGTACAGCTGGTAAAAATTTTTTCCCACATTGTAGATTGTCTCTTAGTTCTGCTAATGGTTTCTTTTGAAGTACAGAAGCTTTTTAGTAAGATGAGATCCCAGTTGTTGATTCTTTCTGCTAGTTCCCGTGCTACTGAGGATTTGTTCATAAAGTCTTTTCCTATACCAATGTCTTCCAGAGTTCTGCCTAACTTACTTTCCAGCAAGTTTAATGTTTCTGTTTTAATATTTAGATCTTTAATCCATTTGGATTTTAATTTAGTGCATGGCGAAAGATAAGGGTCTAATTTTAATCTGTGACAGGTTGATATCCAGTTTTTCCAACACCATTTATTAAAGAGGCTATCTTTCCTCCACTGAGGATGGTGAGCTCCTTTGTCGAAGATGAGGTAGCTGAGTACATCTGCATTTGTTTTTGTGTCTTCCAGTCTGTTCCATTGATCCTCAGGCCTATTTCTTTGCCAGTACCATGCTGATTTTATCACAGTGGCTTTGTAGTATAGTTTCAAATTGGGAATTGTTACACCTGGTGCCATGTGACTGTTGCCTATAATGGCTTTTGCTATTCTAGGTCTCTTGTGGTTCCAAATGAATTTTTGGATTCTTTTTTCTAGTTCTGTGAAATATAGTGTTGGAATTTCAATTGGCATTGCATTGAATGTATATAGCAGTTTCGGTAGTATGGCCATTTTCACTATGTTGATTCTTCCTACCCAGGAGCAGGGGATATCTTTCCATTTTTTTATATCCTCTTCGATTTCTTTTTTCAGAGTGCTGTAGTTTTCAGTGTAGAGATCTTTTGTTTCTTTTGTTAGATTGATTCCTAGATACTTCATTTTTTTGGATGCTATTGTAAAAGGAATTTTTTCCCTTATTTCTCTTTCTGTCTGTCTGTTATTTGTGTATAGAAAGGCTATTGATTTTTGGGTATTCACCTTGTATCCAGATACTTTACTGAATCTGTCAATTAAGTCTAGAAGTTTTTTGGTGGAGTTTTTTGGATCTTCAATGTAGAGTATCATATCATCAGCAAATAATGATAGTTTAACTTCTTCCTTTCCTATCTTTATTGCTTTAATTTCTTTCTCTTGTCTAATTGCTGTGGCTAATGTTTCCAGAACTATATTGAAGAGAAGTGGCGATAGTGGGCATCCTTGTCTTGTTCCTGATTTTAACATGAAGGTTTTCAGTTTTTGGCCATTCAATATGATGTTGGCTGATGGTTTTTCATAAATAGCCTTTATTAAATTGAGGTATAGACCATCTATTCCAATTTTTTGCAGGGTTTTTATCATGAATGGGTGTTGAATTTTATCAAATGCTTTTTCTGCATCTATTGAGAGGATCATATGGTTTTTGTCCTTGACTTTGTTAATATAATGTATTACATTCACTGACTTTCGTATGTTGAACCACCCTTGCATCTCTGGAATAAATCCGACTTGGTCATGATGGATGATCTTCTTAATAATCCTCTGTATTCTGTTTGCTAGTATCTTATTAAGGATTTTTGCATCTATATTCATTAAGGAGATTGGTCTGTAGTTCTCCTTTTTGGTTGTATCTTTCTCTGGTTTGGGAATCAGAGTGATACTTGCTTCCAGGAATGAATTTGGAAGTATAGCTTCTCTTTCAATTTCATTGAAAAGTTTGAAGAGTAATGGTAGTAGTTCTTCTCTAAATGTCTTGTAAAATTCAGCAGTGAATCCATCAGGGCCTGGGCTTTTCTTTGTTGGTAAGTTTTTAATTACATTTTCAATTTCACTGATTGTGATTGGGGTGTTTAAAATGTTTTTATCTTCTTCATTCAACTTTGGTAATTCATAAGTATCTAGAAATCTGTTCATTTCTTCTGTGTTTTCCATTTTATTAGAGTACAGGATGAACTTCTTATTTTACTTCCATTCTGTGCCTCTCTGTGTATCACTTACCAATTCCTTCCATTAACACCTTATTTTCCAGTAAGCTTAGTGTTTCAGTTTTAGGATTTAGATCTTTAATCCACTTCAACTTTTGTTTAGTGTATGGTGATAGATATGAGTCTAGTTTTAATCTTTGGCAGGTTGTAATCCAGTTTTTCCAACACCATATCTTCCCCCCCCACTTTTGTACTGGGGACTGAACTTGGGTTCTTGTGCTTGTGAGGCAGGTGCCAGAACCAGTGAGCTAAATCCCTGGCCCCACCTTTTTTTTTCCCCATCACCATTTCTTAAAGAGGCTAATTTTTCTCCGGTGAGGATGGTTCACTCCTTTATCAAATGTGAGGTAGCTGAAAATGTCTGGAGTTGTTTCTGCATCTTCTAATCTGTTCCCCTGATCCTCAGGTCTGTTTCTTTGCCAGTACAATGTTGTTTTCTTATTATAGTGGTTTTGTAGTATAGCTTCAAGTTGAGGATTGTGAACACCCACTGTCATGTCTCTGTTGCCCAGAATTGCTTTTGCTATTCTAAGTCTTTTCTGGTTGCAAATGAATTTTTGGATTGTTCTCTCTAGATTGGTGAAATACACTGCTGACATTTCCATCAGGATTACATTAAATTTATATAGCAGTTTGGGAAGCATACTATACTGGTTCTTCCTACCCAGGAACAAGGGATGTCTTTCCATTTTCTTATATCATCTTAGATCTCCTTATTCCGAGTATAATAGTTTTCAATGTAGAGGTCTTTTGCTTCCTTCATTAGTCTGATTCCTAGGTATTTCTTTTTTGGGGGGTGCTGTTGTGAAAGGGATTGTTTCCCTAATTTCTCTCTCTGTCTGTTATTTTTGTACAAGAAAGCTATTGAATTTTGAGTGTTGGTCTTGTATTCAGCTACTCTACCAAATCTATCAATTAAGTGTAGGAGTCTTTTGGCAGGCTTTTTTTCATCTTCTGTGTAGAGTATCATATAGTATCATATATATATAATTACAATTCACCTTCTTTATTTCTACCTTTATCCCTTTTCTTTCTCTTGTCTAATTGCTGTGGGTAATGTTTACAGAACTATATTAAATAGGAGTGGTGATAGTGGACATCCTTGTCTCATTCCTGAATGTAGTGTGAACAATTTCAGCTTGTGACCATTTAGTATGATGTTGGCTATTAGTTTTTTATAGATGGCTTTAATTGGGTTGAGATAAAGACCTTCTATTCCAATTTTCTGTAGGATTTTTATCATGAATGAATGTTGGATTTTGTTGAATGTTTTTTCTGCATCTATTGAGATGATCATATGGATTTTGTCCTTAACTCTGTTAATATAGTGTGTTACATTTATTGCTTTACATATGTTGAAACATCTTTGCATTGCTTTAGATATGTTGAAACATCCTTGCAAACTAGGGATAAATCCTACTTGGTCAGGGTGTATAATTTTCTTGATGACTCTCCATATTCTGTTTGCCAGTATCTCATTGAGCATTTTTGTATCTATGTTCATTAGGGAGAGTGACTTGTACTTTTCTTTTTTGTTTGGATCTTTCCCTGGTTTTGGAATCAAAGTAACACTTGTATCCAGGAATGAATTTGAAAATATTTCTTCCTTTTTATTTCATAGAAGAGTTTAAAGAGTCATGGAAATAGTTCTCTAAATGTCTTGCAGAATTCAGCAGTGAAGCCATCAGGACCTGGGCTTTTGCTTGTTGGTAAACTTTTAATTATATTTTCAATTTCACTGATTGTAACTGGGGTGTTTAGAATTTTTATATTTTCTTAATTCAACTTTGGTAATTTATATGTATCTAGAAATCTCCCCATTACTTCTGTGTTTTTCATTTTATTAGTGTACAGGTCCTTGAAGCAGGTATTGATGATCCCCTGGAATTCTTCTGGCTCTGTTGTGACTTAACCTTTTTTGTTCATAATTGCATGGATTTGAGCCTTTTCTTTCCTTTTTTGGCTAAAGGTTTATCAATTTTATTTATTCTTTCAAATAACCAACTCTTCTATTTATTGATTTTTGGTATTGTTCTCTTAATCTCCATTGTATTGATTTCTGCTGTGATCTTTGTAATTTCCTCCCTTGTATAAGCTTTCAATTTGTGTCTAGGAACTTAAGATTTAGCATAAGGTTGTTTAGTTGAGCTCTCTCTGTTTTCCTAGTGTGGCCATTCACTGCTATGAATTTTCATCAAAGAACTATTTTCATTGTGTCCCATAGATTAATATGGTGTATTGGCATTATCATTTAATTGTAGACATTGTCTAATTTTTTCTTTAATTTCCTCTGTGACCTATTGGCTGTCAAAGAGACTGTTATTCAGTTTTCATGTGTTTGTGGCTTTTTTGCAGTTTCTTATGCAATTGATCTCCAATTTAATTATAGCATGGTCTGATAATATACATGTGATAACTTCAATTCCTTTTCATTTACTTAAACATATCCTATGAGCTAGTATGTTGTCTTTTTTGGAGAATGATCTGTGTAAAGTTGAAAAGAATGTATATTCTGATTTTGTGGGGCAGAATACACTGTAGACATCTATTAAGTCCATTTGTTCAAAAGCTTTCTTTAGTTCTAGTATTTCATGGATTTTTGTTTTTTTGTCTTTATGATCTGTCTATTTGTGACAGTGGAGTATTGAGGTCTTCCAGTACAATTGTATTAGTGCTTATTTGGTTTTTCATGTCTCTTGATCCCTTAATATTTGTTTGGTCTATTTGGTGGCATTAGTATTTGGTGCATACATATTTATGATTGTCATCTTTTCCTCTTGGATTGTTCCCTCTATAAGAATTTAGTGACCTTCTTTGTCTCTCTTAATTAATTTTGGTTTGAAATCTACTTTGTCTGCAAAAAAGATTGCTCACCCTACTTTTTTTTTTAGGTTTCTGTTGCATGGAGAACTGTTTTCCATACTTTTACTTTCAGTCTATGTTTCTTTTTGAATGAAGTGCATTCCTTGTATATAGCATATTGTTGGATTTTTGCTTCTTACTCCATTCTGCCCGTTTATTTCTTTTTATTAGTGAACTGAGGCCATTAAAATTGATCAATATAATTGATAAATACTGACTCATCCTTGTCACAATGTTTTACTTCTTTTGGCTCTTTTTTTTCCCCTTTTCCCTTTAGTTTCTTGCCTTGCCTGATGGCTTTGCTCTGTTGGGCCTCATAGTGTTGTGACCTCATTGTCTTTTCCAAGGATATTGTTTAGAATTGTTTGTAGTGCTCATTTGGCTTTTTAAAATTTTCTTGGTAGCAGGGATTGAACTCGGGCCCTTGTGCTTGTGAGGTAGGCAGCAGAACCACTAAGCCAAATTCTCAGCCCGAGTGCTGGTTTTGGTATTCATGAATTTTCTCAGGTGTTTTTTGTCATGGAAGTATCTAATTTCCCAATTGATTTTGAAAGGTAGTTTTGCAGGATATATCAGTCTAGGTTGGAGGTTGTTTTCTTTAGGGCTTGAAATACCTCATTCCAGGCTCTCCTTTAATTGAGTGTTTGTGTTGAAGTCTGTTATGGTTCTGATGGGCTTCCTGTTGTATGTGTTTCGTTTCTTTTCTGTAACTGATTGTAGTATTTTGTAGTATTTGTAGTATTTATGTTCAGTTTCTGGGATCATGACTATTATATGTCTAGATGTAGATTTTTTTTTATTTTTTTGGATCATGGCTAGTTGGAGTTCTATATGCCTCCCTTACATGTATTTCAATTCTTTTCCTCTGTTTAGGAAGTTTTCTGGTAGTACTTCTGTGAGCAGTTTTTTAATGTTATTTGTACTTTGTACTTGCTTTTCATGGACTCCTATGAATCTTAATGTTATTCTTCTTTGCATTGTCCAGCAACTCCGGGATCAATTTTTCATGGTCTCTTACTATTTTTAAGAAATCTATCTTTTCATGGTCACTAACCAAAATCCTGTATTCTATATTTGACATTCCATCTTCACATTCACTCAATCTGCTGACCTCCTACATGATTAAACTTTGCAAGGTTCTACTGTGGGTTCCAGCTGTCCTCCCCTTTAAATGAGTCCAGGATTCTATGGGAGGTGCTGATCCCACCAGCTTAAAGGCATGGTGGTTCAGTGTCCTTTTTGCAGGGATTTTCTTCACTTTTCCAGTGGGCTTCCATTTTCATTAAGGAGTATTGGTGTTGGTGGTATAGTGGTGAACACATTTGCCTTCCAATTTCCATTGAAAGCCTGAGATAGGTCCTCTCTGTTCAGTTCTGCTCTGTCTTCTGGGGCTCATAACCATGGCCTTTATGAGCCCCTGGAACCTCTGAAATGCAGATTCAGATACCACCCAGCCCTCATAGTCCCATGGGGCTGCTGCTGGGGTCTGCACAAATAATGGTGCTATTTAAATTATAGTCTCCCAGCTGGGGATTTAGCTCAGCAGATCGGTGGCCTGCCTTGCAAGTGCAAGGACCCAAGTTCAATCCCTGGTACCAAAAAAAAAAAAAAAAAAAAAAAAAAAAAAAAAAGAAAGAAAGAAAAACATCACCACCAACAACAAAAAACAACAACAAAAAAACACAAATTATAGTCTCCCACATGAATAAATGTGGAAGATATCCAACAATTCAAGTAACATTCATTAAGGTGATGAAATAGATAAAGCTAATCTTTGTTCTTTATACCTTAAATTCCATCTTATTTTACTTTATGAATATTCAGAACATCTAGGCTATTTTGTACAATATTAGAAGCACATTTTTCAGCTTTCAACATTTGTGTAGTGGAAGTACAATTTAAGTCAATGTGATTTAAAAATGTCATGTTAATTGGCATTTGTTGTCATTTACAGAATATTGGTGCATTTTAACACTTAATGATATCTTATATTTAGTCAAATTCAGTGTAAGGCATAGCATTCACAAAACAGATACCTTTCTGGAGATGCACCCAAATGTTCAATGACACTTAAATTGAAAACATTAGGCATTATTCTTAGTATACATACACACACACACACACACACACACACATACACACACACACACACACACACACACACACACACACACACACACACACACACACACACACACACACACACACACACACACACACACACACACACACACACACACACACACACACACACACACACACACACACACACACACACACACACACACATATATATATATATAAAGTTTCCAAAGTGAAAATAAAAAAGCAAATGAAGCAAATTTAGAACACAAAGAATCATTTACTAAAGCAAGCTGTCATTGTGTTAACTGCTGGCTGATATATTTTTCTCATGATCTCTTTCTGACACCAGTTGGATTTCTTCCACTTGTTCCAGTCTTAGTTTTTGTGTTCATTAACTGTATAACCATGATAAAAAAATTAGCCCGCTGAAGCACAAGTCCTTTCCCTGTAAAATGAAATTATACACTCTGACTTGTAGAACAATAAAAAGAAAATTTAATGGCAGCTATAAAGAAGTAGCACAATGCCCAGTACATAAATGAATATATTTTTTATTAACAGGTAACCTTGAAATGGACAATATCCTGAAAATTAAAATGTGCCAGAAGTTGTAGAAAGTCTCCTGATTATTAGGTTAACATGACTACAAATGATATTGACAAAATGTATTTGAACTAGACACTATTAAAGCAGTCAGGAGGATGAATATCCTCTGCTCATTTTAGTGTGTAATTAGCAGGATATAACAGGATGAAGAATGGAAAACAAAATTCCTATTATAAAGTTACTATATTCATCAATCAAAGGTCTCTGCCAAAGTCTCTAAAACAGAAGGTGTGGGCACCATATTGGGAGCACCACACTGTGAAACAGCAATGCAGTTATATACCAGAATCCTCTTCACATTTAACACTAGATGGCTACAAGCCATTTTCCTGCATAGGTATACAGAAATACAGTTCATTATTTATTAATTCAGTTCAAACATCTCCTCCAACTTTCTCAGAGTCTGAAATTCTTTCCAGTAGTCATTTTGGTCTAAATACATGATATCTAAAGGATTCAGAAAAAATGCACAACTATCACACAGAAGGCGCAGACATATCTTATTGATACATTAGCATGAGTTGGTGTGTTATGTCAGCTATAGAAGAAAAGAGAATTTGAGGCAAATAAGATTATAGGAGCTGAGAAGAATTTTGATAGTCTCAGGAGAAAGGAGACAAACATTAGCAATATGAAAACAGAGTGAATTATTTGGACAGATGAAAATCTCTAGGAGCTTTGTTACTGGGAAAAGAATATGCATTAAAGTACTGAAAAACAAAACATCTACTGATATTTTATTGCTCTGTCTTTAGTTTCTGGCACAGCACATGGCATGAAATAGACCTTCAGTAAATATCTGTTGAAGGAAGAAATGGACAAATGAGATTTTTAAAAAAGAAATTATTTTTACTTATTATATACTGGCAAAATATGAGTCAGTGAAGAGTGAATTTTATTTTTGTGTGTTCACTTTGGGTGAGATATCACAACATGGAAGGATCATGTTCTATCAGGCTTTTGTTGATTTCAATAATGTAAGACAAGTAAAATATTTAAAAATATGCAGTAAAAAAAAACTTGATGTGCTACATTCTCATATACATGTTCCATTCATCCTTTCATATTTATAATCCCAGTGCTTATCCTAGTGCATAAAATATGATATGTATTCAATAAACATTGTTATGTTAATGAGATTCTAATATACAGCTAACCATGGAAAAGCTTTGTGCATATTTTTACTAATAATCCAGAAAATTGACTGAATAGTTATGCAGACATAGTCAATAACATGTCTTTCTCATTTATTGATGGGTTATAATTTTGTTCATTTAGTTGTGTTTGTGTTTTACTGTGTTGTATTTTCTTTGTGAGAATATGTTTGCTCTTCTGCCAAAATTTTTCTCAACCACATTTACATGTGTACTGACAAATTAGTATATTTCAGTGGCCTTCTATTTCTATTTAATAGGCATGAGACATTTTATTTTTCAGCATTTGTGTATTTTAAAATATTCTGTCTAGGAGGTGCCAAGTTTTCATGTAAATGAAAATTTTAAAATGAGATGAAACATTGGTAAAATAAAAGAGAGGCTGTAGAGTTGTTGCAAAATATGTTTGCTAGTCATTTCTTGGAGATTCTAATTTAGTTTTGGGGGGGAATGAGAGTGAGAAAAATAGAATATACTATGGAGTTTCAGTCTGGAAATTATATATACCTTTTCATCCCCATTTTGCTACTGCAAATCTTATCAGGATGGAATTGGGAAAAATATTCATGCTTCAACTCTCACCTCAACCATCTCCTCTTGACTTAACCTGTGCCATATCATTCTCATTTGTAATCTCTTAATATTCACATATATATTTGTGATCTTATAACGTTTAAAATGCTCATTAACCTCCATTAATTGCTATTGAAACTTATGCTCTTGTTATACTTGTATTTCCAAATCCATTTGAATAGAATTAAGTGAATTTAAGGGAAGAAATTTTTAGACTGGATTCAGAATCTTGAGGCCAGTGTGTAAATTGGCAAAGGTCTCACCCCAAAATTCAGGCTAATAGACTTTCACTTAAACTAATTATATCATTCTGGTTAAAAGAAAAAGAATTTTCAGATTCATGATTTTATATCCAAAGAAATAATTTATTGTATGGCTAGAAAATAGTGCTTTTCAAAATATACCAGATCAAAGACCCTTTTGGTAAACTCACATAAATTTTCTTTTATAATACTGGCTAAACTTTAGAGCCATCCACTTTATTTTATATTTTACAACTGTCTGGACAAATTAAATGATAAGAGCAAAATTATTTCCTATAAACTGGTAATTGAATATTTTTAAAAAATAAAGTGGATCAGTCAATAATGGTTTAAAAAAACTAAAACAGTCATTATGTTTACAAAGATAAAATAATGTAGTAGATGACAGTTGTTTCTTATAGAAATTAGTTTAGGGAACAAGGGAGTTAGAGATTAATTTCTTATATAATACTGGTATTTGAAATATTATAAACACATTAAGATAAATTATGTAAAATTTTGTTATTAAATTTATTGAGAATAAATATTTACAGTCTTGGGTTTTAATTAATTTTACCTGTTTTAAATATAAAAACAAATGAAAAAGACTATCCTGTTGCCTAGAAGAGTTCCAAGTAAATGATAATAATCTATGTATTTGACGAGTGAATAGCTTTACAAATAGATATTTTAGACATGTTACAAACATGGTAGACAGATATTGTGGACACTAAATAATTAAGTATCTTTATTTCCCATGTATTGTAGCTTGCATTAAAGTTTCTTCAGTTCATTACTCTTCATTCATAAATACAAAACGAGGAAGCCTTATATTACCATGGTGATTCAATCCTAATATTTTGATATTAGTTATATTTGGAGCCAGTAACTGATTCTTGTTCTACAGAAATGGTGTCAGTGCTAATGATGTTCAATTCATAAATTTTGCATAAGAAATAGTGTTTTTAAGGAGAGGGAGAGAGAGAGAGAGAGAGAGAGAGAGAGAGAGAGAGAGAGAGAAAGTGATAGGCAGAATAGTTCTGTGTGATCTAACTGACTAAGAGGATTTTATTTCACCATTCCAAGTTCATTATCCCCAAAGGTAACAAACTTCCAAGATAGATGTGAACAAATTTGTGCCTTTGTTTCTGGAAAAGGCATTTTTTCATGGTAAGTAAATGATTTGGTCATCAATTTTATTTGGGCACCCTTAAATGTAAGTATTTTAATTAAAGTAGCATGACTAAAATGTTGGATGTAGATTGAATGTTTATCAGCATTATCAGGCAATTTGAGAATTTCTGCAAAAATTAAAAATTCCTAGGTGATTTTTACTGGTCTTTCTTTGGATAAGGAGAGAATAGAGGCCTTGCAAATGATGATGTCTTTTCTGTTATTGAAATTACAAATACTTTACCCACAACCCCATTCTGATTATAAAGGCTACCATTCTAAGATAAGAAGAGGCTTTAAAAAGAAAAAATAATCCAATTTGTTCAGAAACAACTCTGTTCAGTCTTTGCCTTGCATTTCAGAACTATGGCACTAAATAATTCTTGCCGACAAGGCTCCAGGAAGCTTCTCTGGGAGGCGGTACTGTGAGGAGTATGTGAAAGAATGATACCTGTTCATTATCTAAATGGTAGAATAACTCTGGGCTCATGATTAGTGAGGTGATTTTCTACCTCATCAGATAAGTAGAAAACTAAAAACTAAGTTTATGATTCTTAGGAAGCACATGATAAGATGATTATATTCTAAATAGTGTATAAGTATTGCCTATAAATTGCAGAAGTAATGCTGTCTTTCTGACAATGGGATATGACCATAAATCAATGAGACAGATTTCATTGTCTGGTTTTGAAGATTTTTCCCTTTTGCTTACTGATTGTTTTGATTTTCAGGGATGTGATGTCACTTTGCCCTGTCCTTAGCAGTTTACAATACATGTATATATCTAAGAAACACCACTTTTTATTATATAGAAATACCACTTTTACTCTACATATGAGGAAACTGAGGCCCAGACAGCTTTTACACCCTAATTCTCATTTCATTGTTATTCATGTGAGAGTCTGACATGGTCTATAGTTTTCACTTCTACACCTTTTTCAGAATCATGTGACCATGAATATCTGCATCTGTATGAAAATAGAGAATGTTTTGGCTGCATTTTTTTTCTCCTTACCCCATTTAAATTTTATGACATAATTTATAATCTGATGGTTGCATAGAATACTCTGTATATCTATACCCTCCAATTTTCTAACAGCAGAAGCAGAAAAATTATTACAGCAATTTAAGTAAAATCATCTTCCAAGAAATATTTAAGTATTATTATGTTATTTCTCCTGTAAACATTTTGGGCAATAAAAGTAAGGGCTAGCTTTAGATGATCACTATCTCTAATATGTAATATATTACAGACTGTTATTAAATATATACTAAGTAAATCTACCGATTACAATCAAACTGATTATGTGAAGCCATCAGTTTTTTTTTTTCTTTTTAAAGCCTCTTCTTATCTTAGAATGGTATCCTTTGTAATCAGAATGGGGTTGTGGGTAAAGTATCAGTGTGTTTGTTTTAAGGTAAAAAAGTACTCATTTATATATGTACATTGCAGTGTTTGGAGGCATAGGGCTACTTTTCTTTTGATGAAACTCTCACTAGGCAAAGCTTTCTCCTTTAACATGTATTTACTAAGTGTCCACCATATCCTTCGCCCCAAATTAGGCATTGTTAGATTAGTAGGAAGAGCCTGTGAAGAATGCTATTTTTCTTCACTACCTGCAAGTGAACTCTCTAATAAAAGCAAAGCCATAGTTGAGTTATTTCAGAGAAAACTATTCAGAAAGATAGTTCCATATTTTCAGGCAACTTAGCAAGTCAGATGCCTTTGGGTTCTTTGCATGACTGAGTTAAAGCACTAGAATGTATATAAAAGCTTAGTGAGTTGTGCTTGCAATTTTATTGAACAGCCATTGTTAATACCTTACTTTGTTCAGTTTCCAGTGTAACCCCTCGAGTGATCTCTTGTGAATGAAATGCAACTTTGTGGAAATACTTCAGTGAAGTTGCCCAAGTTGCTAGTAGGATATCTTTGAGTTATATTTTAGTTTTTATGTTTGTTCAAATAAAAACTCTCTATACACATCTAGTACTCTCAAACATGAAGCCAAACTGGGTTTGAAAATTAAATTCTAACTGCTAATAAAACAAAACTTTGACCTATGATAAAACAAATCCCGTTATTCTATAGTGATAAAAAATTTACCCTAACACCCCAATTTTAGATGTATTATATTGATGATACTCAATATCAATTGTTGTTAAAATAATCAATAGAGACATTTTTTGGTGAACCACTGAGAGTATGTAAGGATGCCAACAACAGTGAAAGTTTTTAAAGCACCAATTCCCTAATTGCTGCTGAAACACAAATTAGCATGGAATTATAAACATCTAAATAGCACTTGCTGATATATCATGTGGGGCATATTTTCCCCAGCCTATGCTTTTTGCCACTGCTGGATGAAGAGTCCATAATTATTATTTGGTATCACACATTTTCCAGAAACTGCCAGAACATGCAATTAGGAATGATAAAGTGGCAATGAGGGGTAATGAATTGGTAATATGTCATCAATATGTGATGCACAAATTTCATAAAATATTTCCTAGCTTACTGTTTATTAAGTGTAGTCAGAGCTGGTAAAAGCAGATGAATTTTGATTTAGGTACTTGAAAATGTTTAAATCCCACTTGAAAGTGGACCACAGTTTCTTGATTATCTTGCCCTTCACTATACAATAAGCCTATAAAACTCTGTGTTTGGAAATCCAATCTAGATCTGAGACTATGGTCTGAAGGCATTTATTACAGAAAGTTGTACAAGTGCCTCAGCTATAATATGATTTCACAGCATGGATGCCATGAACACTAAGTCTCCAGAGAAACTATAAAACATTTGCAGCAGCTGAGCTCTAGATTAGAGTTTAAGACACAATTGATTGCAATACTTTTACTTTTGATATAACTTTTACCAATTTAGCACATCACTTGAGTGGTTGAAGAACTTTAAAAATAATTCTAGCTAATAATGATTTTTTATTTTTCGCAAATAAACATAGATAATAACAAGAGATGACTGTATATACTCCTGTAGCATCAATACACTTGTAGTTTTTACTTTGTAAAACCACAGGTATATAGATACAGAGCTATAATTTAGACTGTACTTCTTCTAAAAACAGGCCACTGCACTTTTCATTTTGAAAAATATTCAAGTTTATAAGATGTAATGGTTGAAATCATTAATTAGTAAGAAGTGCTTATCTGTTATGCTGTTTCACCTTTGATTGTTGAAATCACAGCCTAGAGGTAACCACATTACTGTGATAGATAAAGTATTTGGGAAGTTTCTGTGAACCAGGACTTATGGCAGGCAAAAAGAACATTTTACAGGCTTGTAAGCAAAGGGGAGTGTTTTATCATAATATTTCTCATCTTCTAATTCATATTACACTGACTAGAAGAAGAGGACTGCTCATTTATGAATTCTTGAAGGTGATGACATCTGACATACATCTGAAATGCAAGACTGAATTTAAGATCCATAATTAAGTGTCAACATTCATGCTTCACCCTTATACTTGGCAACATTATACTGACGTTACAGAAGAGTGATACAGAACTAGAAGTTATGTAGCAGATTTTTAAATGAGCATATTTCAAACCTCTCTGTGAAGTAATGAAATAGAAATTGATTTTAAATTCAACTTGCTTGGCAGCTGTTATTTGGTACCCACAGCTCATGAGACAGTAGTATATGCTTGTACAATAGCTACTGAGAATTCAGGGTAGCATTATATGGTGACATTAAAAATAAGTCTTACATTTTTCATTTGAATAAAAAATTTTTGAGGGTTTTCTTTCACATTTATTTTGGGAAATGCAATATTCAGAATAGGTGGATATGTTTTTTTTTTTTTACCTTATCCAGTGGGATTTATGACTGAAAATACCAGAAGGATCTCATAGTAACAAAGCTTCATTTATAATAGAGTCGCATGGCATAGATCCTATGAATAGCATTGCAGTCTAGTTCCAGGTATCTAGGGCAAAAGAAAGAAGTTATATATAAATGAAATATAAATATTTTAAACATGGATGATCAATTATGCACAGTATTGCCTTATTAGGAAAGTCAGTTAAGTTGAGCTACCCTAAGCGTACTACAGGACCTTGATGAATATTTGTCATATATTGAAAACCTTAAGGTATATGAAGTTGTAGCACATTCAAAATTCTGTTTCTGCAAGAACCAAAAGTATGGTATCATAAAGCTTCCCAAATATTTTCAATTCTGCAATCTCAAAAAGGTGGGTTTCCATTTCAGGATCATATA
Source organism: Fukomys damarensis (assembly GCF_012274545.1). Lineage (NCBI taxonomy): Eukaryota > Metazoa > Chordata > Mammalia > Rodentia > Bathyergidae > Fukomys > Fukomys damarensis. The sequence continues at coordinate 41,686,604 of NW_022900916.1, read as the reverse complement.
ATATTCAATTTCTATCATGATGCAGCTATCATCATTGGATCTAAATTCTCTTTGAATTTTTATTTGTTCACACATTGATTTATATATTTCATTTTATTTTTAGCTGTCAAACCTCTTGTCTTCATTCCCCAGGGTATAAAATTTCATTTTCTTTAATATTACCTGCTACCACTTCACTCAGTCATTTGTGGGATAGTCTCAGAATTCTTTTAGCCCAGGTTTTTAATTTTATTTTATTTATTTATTTATTTATTTATTTATTTGGTACTGGGGATCTAACTCTGGAACTTGCACTTGCAAGGCAGGTGGCAGCACCACTGAGCTAAATCCCTGGCACCTGAGTTTTAAATTTTTACTTGGTATGTCATAATAGCCAGTTTCATTCTCAAAGTAGAATGGATTAAGCTATATACATTTTTTTTCAGACACGGTCTCACAGTGTAGTTCAGGCTGGCCTTGGACTCACAATGGAGCCCATGCTGGCCTTGAACTCTGGGCAATCATCCTGCCTCAGCTTTCTGAGTGCCAGCATTGCAAGTGTGCACCACCACACCTGCTATTTGATAGCACACAAAGGGTTCTAATCAGTCCCCAAATCTATTACCTCTATGTAACACTTTCATCCTTATATAGAATTAAATTGATATGCCCTTTAAACTTACTTTTGAGATTAATGAACCCCATTCTTAGTATGGATATTTCTATGTAGTCTTGATGTTAACTCTCTATTTCCTCTTTTTCAAATTTCATGCTGTCATGTTATGACCATGGCACTGGAATTTCACCCAAGTTAAGCTTTTCAATCAATTCTTTTAATCAGTGTCTTGGTCTGTGTTGCATACTTACAATAAAATACTGAGGCTGGGTACATTGTAAGGAAAAGAGATTTATTTTGGCTCACAGTTTTGGAGGTTGAAAGATTGGGTGACCAGTTCTGGTGAAATTGTCATACTGTATCATAACATGGTGAATGGCATCACATGATTGAAAGATGTAGAAATAGCAACTCATGCATTTAGAGGAGAGATTCAGGCTGTGCCTAGCACTTATAACAATATTTACTTTGGAGTTGTAGCCTTGTGCTATGACAGTGAGAACCTCCAGGAGACAGTATCAACCCCTTTTGAGAGTGGTTCCCTCTGTGAGTTAATCATCATTCAGAGGCCCCATCTTTTACAGGTTGTTCTACCTGTCAGCATTGTTCTACTGAGGACCAAGCTTCCAACACATGAGACTTTAGGGGGCAAAGCATATCCAGTCCTAGCAATCAGCTTTCTCTAATTGGTTACATTTCAAAAGGATAACAAAATCATGTTGCAACTGGAAAGGATGAGGAGTTGCTTACTGTTCATTTTTTAACCATGCAGGAACCAGGATGGGATAGTAACAACATTTGGGAGGTCTCATGAATCATCGTTCCTTTTTTCTTTTTCTTTTCTTCTTTCCTTCATTTTAATTTTTCTTAGGTTCTGGGAATTGAACACAACTATTTAAATTTTTACTGTGATCTTATCTGGCATTGTGGTAGATAAGCATAGAAGGGTGACAAAAAGATGCATTGGGCCAAATAATCCAGTGTTCTAGGTGCGTGTTTTTCATGAAAGCATTATTTCACTTTATGTTTGATTCAACTACAGGGTACTGAAGTTACTTCTACCCAAATAATTGATTAGAATTTTATTTAAAGCTATGACAACTACATATTTATTCCTTTATTTCTTGAATCATCCTTTTTCAAACCAACTGAGATATATACTGTTTTACCTTATGCTTGAATTACTGCATTATTTCTCTACTTCTTGCTTCTCTAGTTCTATTCTCCTTATTAATTTTACACATAACTATTATACTAATCTTTATAAAATATTTTTTCTTTATGCTCATTTCATACATTGCTGGATGATATGGTGTGAGAATTTTTTCAATTAATATAAACATTCTGCTATATAAATGCATGGAAATATATATAATAATCCTCTGTGTTAAAATGTATACATTGTAAAGGTTTCATACAAACATAAGCAAACCTAAAATTATTATAGTCTCATTTAAATACATTCCTTATAAGCTTGGTTATTTTCTTATTTGATATATATATATATATATATATAAATGTATATATTTAAACAAATTCATTTGGTATTTTTGCTAAAAGATTCTTCAGAAATATGGCACAGGATTATATATTTGAAGAAATTTATTAACATATTTTTTCAAATTGTAGTTAAAATTCTTGCTTTTGTCCTTTATAAGCTTATAATTCATCACATATGAAGATGAAAATGTTTTGGGGTTTTGCTATACTTATTGTTTTTCAATTTTCATTTCTTCAATCCTAAAGTTTTATTTAGTCTGCTTATTGTTCTATTGTTGTAGCCACTTTCTCATTGCTTGTTTAGAGTTACTGACATACTACAGAAGTTGGTAGCACATGTCATCGATGTTGATTATTACGGCAATATTTTAGTCATTGGCCCCTTTTCTTTTACATTGTTGAGAATTGTTCTTGTTTCTCATTTGCATCTTTGCTTTTGATAAGATATGTTCAGAAAAGTTGTCCATTTCTGTCTGATGTGTTATTTTTCTAATACTATTAACACTAACCAGTTCATATCTACTGTCTCATAAATAAAATGGCTTGTTTAAATTAGACAGTCCAGTAAATTACAGTCCAGTAAAGTATATGGTCATTGTTGAGAATTGTTCTTGTTTCTCATTTGCATCTTTGCTTTTGATAAGATATGTTCAGAAAAGTTGTCCATTTCTGTCTGATGTGTTATTTTTCTAATACTATTAACACTAACCAGTTCATATCTACTGTCTCATAAATAAAATGGCTTGTTTAAATTAGACAGTCCAGTAAATTACAGTCCAGTAAAGTATATGGTGTAATCTGACAACTTGAAATTTCTTGTAAGAGTTAGAAGTCAGGGTTAAGAGGTAGCAAATTAATGCAACACTAAACTGTTATGAAAGCCCTGTAAAATGTACTTCTAGACATTTGTTACAAAAGATCAAATTTTCATTAAATCCTTTAAATGATTTCAATATTTTTACTGTAAATCAACTGCCTTTCTTAGTACTTGCCAGAAGATGGTGCTATATTAATAAACTAAAATCTGTATTTTAGGAGATGCATCTAAATTTGCCAAAGTATTAAAATTAATTCATTGGGCTTAACAAATAACTTTAAAGATATTCTCACCTTAATTTTAACTCTTACATATTTAAGATAAAGATTTTCTGGGATATGCAAAGAAAGAGCTTTAAAAATATAACATTTTACCATATTTTCATTGTTTTTCTTTTTAAAATCATAAGAACAACTTGGTCATAAAAAGCTGTTAATTAGAGGAGCTTTAAATGAAAGCTATATTAATAGATGTGAAATTATTTTAAGGTTGTATGTTCACAAAACACACCCACCCACATGCCTGCACACACTTATTTTTGTGCTACAACTGGAAAAAGCAGAACAAATGAAATCAAAACCAAAATCTTAAATTGTTGTGAGTCCATGAGGCTGACCCCAAAAAGGTTGTCTCTGCATTTACTAGTGTTTACACTGAAGAGTAATCAACTAAAATCCAATTCTGGGGTATATTTAACTAAATTTTATTTATGGCAGGAAACAGTCCTTCATTAAAGGTTCTGTAATAGTCCAAGGATCATTTCAAACACTGGTCCCATTTCGAGCCAACAGATATAGATGACTTTAAAAAGGCAGCTAATTTAGTAATGTCTCAATGTATGCTAATAATAGGTCTTTTGTTCAGTATAAAGTAAATGAACCTTAATAAACCCTTTTCCTACTATTTTGCTCTTGGCTGTAGAAATTTCTAATGAGTAGCAATAGGAGCTTAGCAACCACTAACAGGTTATTTAACCTGACAGTAATTGTGTCTAATAAGTAGACAGATCAGAGTATTCAGCAAGACTTCCACTGAGGTACCCAATTCTACCTTTCTAATTCTTACGGATAGGTAATGGGGAAAGAAATTTTGTGTTGTGATACTGTCCATGCAACAGTGCTGCAAGTTCTATAGGGTAGAAAGCACCAAACGCATAATACACAAATTTACAAATGTATAGGAGTATCATCATGCACATTTTATTTGCTTTGTTTTGCAGAATATTTTTGCTGAAGCTTCCTAATCTATATAAATATATAGTTTCAGAAATATTTAATTCTTATCTTTATTATATATATCTGGATACTTATCCATTACATCTAGTGAGCTCCTTCTATGGGCAGGGTATCTTCAAATTATTCAGAACTAAAGGGTGCAGTAAGGCAATAGAAAACAATGTTTTTTGGAAATAGTCATTGAACTAGGGGACTAGAACAAATATTTATTCAGAAAACATTGAAATGTCCACATTTTTATAGTACCAAATAATATGAGTGTGGGATTGATTAGTGCCTCTTTGACTTCAGATCAGTGCTTTTGTCAGAATGTAAAAAACAAACCAAACCCAAACCTAAACTAAATATGCCAGAATAACAAAAATGTGTGGCCTCATTATCATCTCTTTCTGATAGGTGAGGAAAGCAGTTCCTGCAGAGGCTGGGCAGTGCCAGTGCCCACAACTAACAGGCCACGGACAAAACTGAAGCTCATATTTGCTGTCTCCAGATCTTGAGCTCTTTCCACTGAGTCAAATAACATTCAAACCCTTTTATGACACTTCTGGCCCCAGATTAAGCTCATACCTATTTCGTCTATCTCTTAATGTGAAATTTTAGGTCAACCATCTTTATTCCCTTTAAAAAAAATTTCCACAGAAAAATTTTCAGAGTCAGAGTTGAGATTGATTTCTGTGATTCATTTGTCACTGTGAAAAGAGATTAGAGTTGAAAGAAAAGTGACTCATATGATGGGTCGTGTTCACTGCTGCATGACTGTCAGCTTCTAGAACAGAAAAAACATTTTCTTTCCTTGGAGCAGTAAGCAGCATGAGGAAATTTCATTCAGTAGAGCTGAGCACAATTTTTCTGTAAGTTGGGCATACCGGTTCTCTCAGGAAACTATTCTATTCCTATATCTATAAAATTTCAAAATAATCTTTTGCATAAAGGAAGAATCTCTCTTTTTCCAATTGCTTAAATTGTTTGTATCTCATCTAATAATTTCAACAAAATTATATTAAATACTAGGTTTTTAGAAAAGAAAAATTGCTCTCTGAAATCTCCAAAAGTAGAACCAAGTATTCCCTCATTTGATTTGGTCCATCCCTTCAAAAATTGATTAGTTACTTTTCAACTGTCCTCAGATTGTATGCATGATGTGTCCTCAGATGATGCATATAATTTGAAATTTATCAAAAGTTTACTGCTTTGTCAACTATTAAAAACTATTTTGCTGGGTTTTGCGTTTATCTACATTACCAGTTGTAATTCGGTGTTTAGTAAGTGAAGAAAGAACAGTTTGGATAACAATTCATGATTATTCCAGAAATTGCATCTCTAAGTCATTGATGAGATGATATATTAATCAAGTTATAGTAAACAAATGCATAGGATTTTTAAATTATGAATAAATCTATGCTGGAAGACAGTATCACAAGAAGAATTGAAATAAAGGTTTGGAGTCAGATAAACCTGAGCATAAATCACAGTAAAAGCTTTGACAAGCTAGGAAATTATCTTGATGATTTTTTCTGATTGGTTTCTTTAAGAAGTTTTCATAGACATTAAATTATATTACATATGTACATGAATGCTATTATATATTTACACATACATTATTTAGCATATTATTTGACAGTAAAGACTCAACTGGTAAAGTTGTTATGCTTTGAATTTTTTTTCTTCTTTTAATGATTTCAAGTAATTATTCACAAGCCAGAGATTTTTTTTCCAGTCCTTTCTTCAACGTGTTCATACATGTTTATATACAGAATAAACAACCACTACAAAAGAAGTGTATCGAGCTACTAAAATAATAAATGACATCAACAATAATCACTTATTTTTGTTTATAAGTCTTTGACTTGGCGTTTCTGCTGCTCTGGCTGGCTGGGTCTAATCTCTATTCCCGGGAACTGAGCCCACTCACACTGGGTGAGAGTGGATCCTCCTTACTCTTCACTGATTTAAATGTCAATCTTTTCTGTTAACACTTGGAAAAAATGTCTTACCAGCACCTGGGGCTCCTTTGATCTAGTCAAGTTTACACTTAAAATGAATCATCATAGATGCTAATATGCTTTTTAAAAAATTAATTTTATTGGTACATTCATTGGAAATGTTCATCTTTACATAATCCAACTTCATTCTTATTTTTTCCCCATTCCCCTGCCCTCCCTTCATTCCCTTGCTTCCCTCTCTATCTACAAAGGTTTTCTTTCCAGTTTTTCATTTTCTCGTATTAATCCCATTCCCTCTTTCCCTTTCCCTACTCCTCCCACTTCTCCCTCCCCTTTGCCCCTTTTCTTTCTATTTCACGTTATCTATTATACCTTTTGGTCTTTATTTAACTTCACTTTCTCACACTAGAGAAACTATTTGGTATTTACATGTGTGTCCTATTTATTTCACTTAAGAGTATTGCCTCAATGTGCATTTATTTAGCCACAAATTTCTCAGTTTTTATAGCTGAATAATACAACTTAAAGGCCCAGTCCAAAAATGGGCATCCAAAAATGAGAACACACATATCTCAGACAAAGAAATAGAAATATAAAATAAACATATGAAAAAATGTTCAACATCACTGGTCATTCAGGACATGCCAATGAAAACAACACTCAGATTCCACCTTACCCTAGAAAGTATGGCTGCTATCATGAAATCAACCAGTAACAAATGCTGGTGGGCTGTGGGGAAAGAAGAACACTGCTCCATTGCTGGTGGGAGTATAGACTGGGGCAACCACTGTGGAAATCATTATGCAGATAGCTCAAAGAACTAGGATTGGAAGCCACATTTGATTCAGCTATTCCTCTTAGCTATTTTCCCCAAATTTGTAATAGCCAAAACTTGGAAGCAGCCCAATTGCCCATCAGGTGGAGGCTAATATGCTTTTTACATTGTGTGTTGTTGTGTATGTGTGTTTGTCTCTCTCTTTCAGGTTCTCAATTATTTTTGGTAAATATTAGTGTGAATTACTATTTTATATAAATAATTGGCAGCCATTATTGACTATGAACAATGTTCTAGGTGTATTGTTATTTTACATACCTTTTCTTGTTTAAATTTTTAGCTATAGTTTAAAGTAGGCATCATCTTTTTAAAGAAAATAATGAGTCTTAGAGGAGTAAGGAATTTATTCGTGTCTAGAGAGTTAAGTAACAGAGCCAGCACTAGAATTCAGGTAGGCTATGTTATAGAATTTTCTAGGCAGTACCCTCATCCATTAATCCTATTTATTGTTGCTTGCATGTGTCAGTCAAAACAAAGGAAAAAATAAAAACACTAACCAGTTAGGTGACTGTTACATTATTAAATACAAAAAAATTAATTCCTATCAGAAGCCGTGATTTTAAGTCATGGTTGTTTTGTTTATAATTATTATAGGAAGTAAGCTAAAAATGCCTTAATGTTTTCTGTAACCTTATATATTCAGATTTTATATTCTAATTGGTAGCCCTGTTACCACAATAGAATTGACCAATTAGCTAAGTTTCCATACAGTTTCTTGGTAAAATGTCAGGACTAAAACATGTTCATTTAAAGGCACATAATAATAAATGTCCTATTTAAAATAAGGCACTCTAGGATGTATTTGTAATTAGAAAATTGAAAAGATGGCTATTCCTGAAATTGTAACCTTTTTAAAACTTTTTTCTAGTTTTATTAGATGCTCTGATACCTAATATCACCTCAGTTACAAAGGTCCTTTTTTGAAGGTTTTCCAGTGCATGAAAGAAATATCATACAGAATAAAAATAAGTGGCTTTAGCACATATGAACCACATATAAATTGAGAAGTACTTGCTAACCTAACTCTAAGAGTAATTCTTGGTTTCTCACTTCCATCACTCCTCTCCACCCTTTCTCCCAAGCACCAGTTTCTTGATATACTTTTATAAATGTGTACTTAAAATCCCTTTTAATTGTTTTCTTTTTTACAATGTTCTTGTCCTGGCCTTGATTTTCATTATCTTTCTTTTCTTTTTTATCTGGTACTAGGGATTGAACTCACGACCTTGAGTTTGCCAGGCAGGTACGATGCCCCTGAACTACATCCATGACCTTTCATTATCATTCTTTTGGAATGCAATGATAGCTGTGAACAGGTTTTCTTGTCTTTCTTTCCTCTTTCACCCATGCCAATTCTATTTAAAATTATGAAGATAAACATCCACAATCTCTTCATTTTAACATTGCCTTAAGTACTCTTATTCTCAGTTAATTTCATTTTCTGGAATTGTTTCTCATATTATTAAGATATCCTAGAGAGTTCTATACCTCTGAGGGGAAAATTTCTATCTCCACCCTGTCAAGTTTAGTTGACAAATAGAACCTGTTTGGGAAGTAGAGCTATGTCAGGAAAAGAACAGCTTGATCTATCATTCTAATTAGGTACTCAAGGTTTTGGCTGCCACTCAACACATCATGGGGGATCAGATGGGTACTACAAGTCAGGTAAGTTATTGACTAAATTTGGAGAAAACAACCGATATTTGGAGGATGAGTGCTAAAAAAATACAGTTTCATATAGATCTTATGCAATGGTCTAGTATCAATCAGTTCAAGAGCCACAAGGAACAAGGCAAAGGGTAGTTTAACTAGTCAGCTTTCTATTGCTCAGACAAAATACTTGACAATTGAAACTTAAAGGTTGAGAGATTTACTTTGGTTGTCTCAACACGTCAGAGGTTTCAGTCCATGGTCAACTGGATCCAATGCAGAAGGATATGATGGAGGAATGCTGTTCAATGCATGACATCAGGAAAAGAGCCAGAGAGGAAAGGGCCAGAGACCAAACATAGTCCTCAAAATCTCACCTCCAAGACCCCCTTCCTCCAACTAGGCTTTGCCTCTTAATAGCCAGTTCTTTTACTCAGTAATGGGTTAGCCCATTGATGAGGTCAGCACCTTCATCATCCAGTCATCTTAAACCAGTCTAGCTGACAATCAAGATTAACTTGCAAGTAGTAAAGCTGCATTTCCCAAAACCTTGATGAAGAGTTAGAACTTCTTTTTGAAGATCATAGAAAAGATGATAGCTGGTATAAAATCGTTTAGCCCAGATCTATGCTGTTTGTGTGACCAGGTTCCCTAATTCATCACTGATTCTTAATGTTTTCATTTGACTTCTGTAGAAGAAACTTGTGTGGTGATTTTATTTCTTGCACAAGTGGGGTTAAAGCAACAGAAAATGACAAATATTAAAAAAAACTAGAAAAGTAAACTATGAAAATTGTTACCATTAATCCTGACATATTTACTTAATTGGATTAAGAAATGCCTAGCAAATCAGTAAAGCATGCTTCTGGGGCTCCTGGATGAAAGTGGTTGGTTATGGAGATAACTGTCTTGACACAGTACGTGATCACTGGTCTGTTTGTTCTGGTCCTGCTCTGCTCATGTGCTCTCTGGCATTCATGAACCAAGTAGCTTTGCTCTGCCATGCTCTTGCGTTATGCGTCTATCTCAGAGACAGCTATTGATAGAATCCTCTCAAACCGTGAGCTACATTAAACCTCTCCTTCTTTAAGTTGTGAATGGTGGGTACTGTGTCCAGCAATGAGAAAGCTAATTAAAATAAAAATGATCATTACAGGTAAAAACAACCCTCAATCTCATAAAGAACTATAATTAGAGCTGGGGACTTAGCTCTGTGGTTCCACTGCCTGCCTTGCAAGTGCAAGGATGGGAGTTTGACCCCTCGTACCAAAAAACAAAACAAAACAAAACAAAAAAACAAGAAAAAAAAAGAAAAGAACTATAATTGGAAATGAGAAAAATAAAGCTAACAAAAATAAAATGACATAATTAGTGCTAAAAAGATGGACATATATGCTGTTTTGTGATCTTGAAGTAGAATTTCTAATCACCTATTGAAGTTTTGAGAAGTTCAACTTTAGTACTAGCTCCTACAATGATGACAAATGTACAAAAATGTAATATTTGGACTGTATTGTGTTTACTTAAAACTTAAAAATATCTTTATCTTTTGATCCAATAGTTTTAATTATTTCTTCTATTAAGATAATTGATGTTGTTCGTAAACAGGTACAGATAAGAACTTTCATTATAATGTATAAAGAAGAGTAAATTGGGAAACTCCTTGAATATACAACAATATAGAATTAGTTAAATAGATGCCAACACATCGGACACAGTGGGCAACCATTAAGAATTATGTTGTAGGGTATTTAATGGAAGAGAACAAATAATTATAAATCTTTGCTATGATATAATGACGGACTAAACAGTTGTGTTTTGTTAAAATTATATAATTTTAATAAGATTCTTGGAAGGTTATACAAGTACACAGAAATATTCTTTGTAATTATATTGAAGAGAAAATTGCTTGGGATATTTATTTCCTTATTTGTGTTTTCATATATTCAAAAATATTTAGTGTTACTTTTTGCAACCAGATGGATATCTGTTTTGTTTTAAAGTTTTGACTAATATATTTTATATTTGCTCACATGAATAAATATGAATTTTTCTTCTTTTTTGTGCTTATCTAAAGGTTTTAAATAAAGGATTATATTAATATATATGTGTCTTTATTTTACTACTAATTATTTGAATGATAATATCACTATTTAGTCATTAACACATTTAAGAAATTACCTTAGTATGAAAATTATTCTTAGAGAACACAAAGATACCAGGAAGAAAGTAAAGCTATAAAAGGAGACATAGATATTTCACTGAAAGCTTCTTAGCTAACCTGGTAAGTCTCCCATCAATATCTGAAAACTCTATTTTCTAACCCTTAGCCTTCTTTCAAGTCTTATAACTAAGACTAAGTTTAAGCTGGATGAGGTTGGATGTCTGGGGAGGATTATCTTAACAGGAAAACTTTATCGTGGGTGATGCCTGAATGTTTATAAAAGTATGTAAACTTAACATTATAAAATTGGGTAGAAATGCTTGATACTTATTAATTTAATGAAAGAGTAATTTAGTGACTCTTTATTATGTTACAATATTCACACAGATAAGTTTTGAAAAATTTCTAGTCATTCTTAGGCTCATTCCATTCAGCAATGGCTTAGATATCTCCAGAAAAGTGTGTGTGTGTGTGTGTGTGTGTGTGTGTGTGTGTGTGTGTGTTTCATTAGTTTTAAAAACAGAGAAACAACACAAGGTAATTATATTGGTTAGGACTTAGTTACATCTATGGATATATTAGTCTTTGAAACAAGCCCCAAACTGATCTTGAAGGAACTGTACAGTTGCAGCTGCAGTTTATTATTTTATAAGAGGCATCTTGATCTCAGACTGCCAGGCTGCAAGAGAAAGCCTTGCTGTTGAGAATGCTGCTCAACATTATTGAGTTTTTAGGAGACAGTTAAGAAAATAATCATGATAACTCTTGGATATACAAAGCCCCAAAACCATCACTACTGTTTATGCCTAGATATTATTTTCAAATAGATTTGAGAGTTCAGCTTGTATTTCTTTGAAAATTTATGTAACTCTTTGAACAGAACTTTAAAAAAGTGAACAAAAGTAAACTCGTAGGTTGAATCAAGTGTATTTGAGCATACTTATCATCACTGAAGTAAAAATTCATAATTTGTTAAAGTTTTATTAATTTCTGACAACATTACATCATTGCTGAGTAACCTAGCATATAAACTCATCACGTATGTAAGAGTGCTAAACCATTTAATACTGAATTAACATGTTTATTTTTGTTATCTTTAGATATCAAAATACAAATAAAGGGAAATAAAATATTTTAAGTTCTAAATATATCAAACCATATGTCTAATTTTTCTGGAATGTTCTTGAAAAAAATCATTATTGAAACTTATTAAGTGAAGAAACAATCATGGGCATCTGAACAAGTTTCCATGTTACAAGTAAAAGTAGTAAACTTTTCAAACATGACAAATCATAATACCTCTCTTGATATTTGATCCACTAAAGGCATTACAACATGATATTTTAGTTTTTATATGTACAATGTCAGAAAACCAATCACAATAATATAGTGTCCTTTATTATGCAGATTAAGGAGAGGTCCAGTAACTCTTTCTAAACTAGCAGGAAGAGCAATTTTACTGTTTGTTACAGAGGCAACTTGGGAACCTCCGGTTTTCATTGCATCTGGATGACTGGCTATTTAATGGAATGAAGAATTTTACCACACTTTAATCAAATGATATAAATTGCTAAGGATGTTATGATGGGGTCAAAAATTTCATTGCATTTATTTTCCTTTTAAAGCTATTAAATTGGTCTTTGGCGCTCAATATCCTGCTAAGGATAAAAAGATCAAAATTTTAAGATTAGTGTGCTGTAGTAGAAATGAGCTTTAACAGGACTCTATGGCTAGTGGCCCTTGCAGTTATTTCATAGCCAACAGGGCCTTGAACAGATGATCAACTTTGCCCTGCAGTCTCCCCCTCCTCTCCCAAACTTAACTCACACCACATTTTGTCACATTTTGTTGGTACTGCCACAGACTATCACTCATCATTCAATTCAATTTAGACTAATGAGCTACCTTTGTATAAAGGACCTAATATATTAAGAAATAGGAAAGCCTTGTAGATTATAGTTCACATCTTGACAGGGAGTAAATGGAGAAAACTCTCATTTCTTTTGTATAATTATTAATGATTCTAGTTTTGGACATTTCAATCCAAAGCATGGTAGACCAAGAGGAAAGATGCTTTCATATCTTTGTTCTTTTAAGAGGGAAACATGCACACATATTTATTAACTGAATATCTACTGGACCTCAGGCATAGTCCTACTAGGAGTATATTGAGGAACAAAAATAACATGCTCTCTTTGCCCTCGAGAAGAACTTCTAAGAGGAGTAATAAATAAATATTAACCAGACAAAGGTGGGCTTGATGGTGAAATGTGCTAGGTAGAGTCACCCAAAAGGGAAAAATCTTTTTAAGGACTGCATGTCTGTGTGAGTCACTTCTACTTAAAAGTTCTATTACTTTTCTTTACATTCCATAGTGATATGGTTCAGAAAAATGCCTCCCAGCAAGTGTTATGTATGCAGAAGTGGGCTTTCTGAAGGTGACTGAATCATGAGGGGTACTATTTTCACTGATTGATCCATCAAGGAGGTCATATTTTAATGCACTGTTGAGGATTAGGGCCTGGAGAAAGACTGAGTCACCAGGGTGTGCCTTTGCAGGATACACGGTGGTTCTTTCCTTTCTCTTTGTGTCCTGGCTGTCATGAGTTGAGCAGATTTCCTCCATGTACCTTTCAGTCATATTGTTCTGCCTTGGGGCCAGTGGACCATGGACAGAGACCTTTCAAATCATAAGACAACATAAACTTCTTCTTTAAATTGTATATTTCGGGTATTTTGTACCAGTGAAAGAAAAGTGATTAGTACACACAATTTTTCCACATGGGACATCAAATTTAAAGTTCCTTCTATAATTCTATCTCAAGACAGAAGGACAAGATAAAAAATGCAAAACAAAGCAAGCTAACAAAATAGAACTAGTTATTTGAAAAGTAACTTTGATAAGTGAAATGCAGTTTGCTAGATTCTTTAGGTAAAGATCTGTAACAATTTAAAACTTTGTAACACTGATTGTTTTCAATTATTTACCAATAAATAAGTTAAATGATGTGCTCTAAGTTCTGAAGCACAGATCTACTTAACCTATGAGGAATTTAGAGCTTTATCAGTGATATGTTTACTAGCATAAATCTATTTGGATATTTAATAGTTCTTTGACATTTTTCACATGCCAATTTCTTTGACTAAATAACAAAGTTTTATATGGAGAATATTGAAAAAGTTATAAATCATAGAGCCACAGTAATTAATTCTCTGGCAAAAATCATTTGCTTTATCTGTCAAATGCATTTTACCTTTTTAAATAATATTGGATATGAAAAAAATAGTAAAATTTGATGACTGCTGTCCCCTCATGTCATACATAGAATACAACTCCACACAAGACTTTCAAAGTCCACATTAGGAAACAGTGGACTTTTTTTTTTTTTTTTTTTCCGGGGATTGAACTTGGGTCCTTGCGCTTGCAAGGCAGGCCACCGAACCTCTCAGCTAAATCCCCGGCCCAGTGCACTTTAGAGTATTGAAGAACAGGTACATTGCAGGAGGAGAAGACCCAGTGATTCTTTGAGGAAAATATAATGAAAAAGGAAAATAAAATGGAAATTAACTAGGGAGTAGGAAGATGTTTGATCCTATATCTACCCTGAATCTATCTATATAGCTATATCCACACACAATTATAGTGAGAATAGCATAGCAAGTTATTTATATTGATTTTCATCTTTTGAATGACCAGTGATATGGAATATTTTTTCATATGTTTATATTTGCCATTTCTATTTCTTATTTGAGAAGTGTCTATTCATTAAAGAAAACCCTTTTGTGATTGGTGAACCAAGTATTTTGAATAAGTAGAGTAAGTGCTTATATACAGACTTAGACACAAAGCCAAAGAGCACATCTCAGGGAGAGGCCCATTTACTAAAGAGATATGCACTACAGTGGCAAAGCTTTCTGTCTCAACTGATCTACAATTTTCAACACAAGAATATAAGAATCATGTGACAACATGTTAAAAATTCATAATTTGCCAAATGCTGAGCTCATGGGCACTGAAGTGAATAGACTTTCAAAAAACTAGAAAAAACAAAGAGGCAAAATAATTAAGATTTCAAAGATTAGCCCTACCACAGATTAATGAGCCAATTGCTAAGATCTTAATTGAGGTCAAAGAAAATGTAAATACAGTGGAGCCTCAAGTTATGAAACGGACTGACCTATGATCAACTTGGGTTAAATAGGTTAATGGGCTATTCATCTGCCTTTTGTTATCTAAGTGTGTACCCAGGTTAACATCCAGATCTCAGCTGCATTGATTTAATTACAACCACTCCTTGGGAATCAATCAAGTTCATAAGTCAAGGGTCCACTGTATACAGTTAAATAATTCAACAAATAAGTTAATCTGTGAGCTTAAAGAACATAGATACGAGCAGCTGATTTAAAGAAAATGATGGAGGTTATGAGTGATCACTTTATTAAATAATTAGAGATTATGACAAGGAAACAGAAATCCTAGGAATAAAAACTTCAATTGAAAGTTTCAGCAGTAGACATGATCAATCTGAAGAGATAGTCTCAAGACTTGAGGACAAGGTGGATATAGTGGACCATTTCCTAAGTCATACACATAAAACACCAAGACACCATGAAAGGAAGATCCAAAAGCTCTTAGATGACTTTCAAAGAACACTCTTGGACTACTGGTATTGAGTAAGAATTATAACAAGAAACTAAAAGCATAAAATGTTTATAGTGAACTCAATTTGTTCATGAAGGCTTTTTGTAACTCAAGTTGGACAATGAAGAATCAAGCTCCTCTATACAGCCTTCAAAGTGTGTTCTGCATACAGCCAGATCTCAGTGTCCTTAGAGAGACATTGGCCCAGGATTTCTCCGTTAACTCCATGTGGGAAAGGTTGTTGTAATGTTCTTTTCAGAAAACTTTAAGAGTTAAATCTGTATCTGAAACCCTCAGAAAGTACAAGCGACCAGCATTTAGGTCATAACTCAAGACTTTGTTAAAATTAAGTTAAAATTAAAATTCTGGTCATGACTCAAGTTGTGTATATGTCAGGCCAGTCACAACTCAAGGGTCCATGCATTTGCCAAAATTATTACAAGAATTTTTCAAATCCAGGAAATGAAATGGGTACTCTGGTAAATAAGTCATTTAGAATCCAAAATAGGCTGGGCCAAGAAAGAATCTCTCCATGACACATCAAAATTCCAGAAATTCAGAACAAAAAAACACTAAAAGCTGTTATAGGAAGAAAACACACACACACACACACACACACACACGCACACACACACACACAAAACAAAAAAACAAAACAAAATAAAAAAAACAGAGTAACTTGTAAAGACAAGCCTTCCAAAAAATAGCTGATTTTTCAACAGAAATATTAAAGGCCAAAAAGTGGTTGGAATAAAGTGCTTCAGGCTCTAAAAGACAATAATTGCCATCTCAGATTAATCCTGCAAATTTATCCTTCAAAGTTTTTTCCCATAAGTTTTAGTATATTTTAGGTATACGTTATAATCATGTTCATCACTGGGAATTTGTACCTGTACATGATATATTTTGGATCTTGTTTTTTCCCATTCTCCTTCTTTCCCTTTTAGCCCTCCACCCCTCCCTTCCAAAACAAAGAGAATTTAAAGAGATTTATGACCCCCAAACCAGCCCTGTAGAAAACAGTCAAGGGAGTCCTCAACAGGGACAATGAGGCCAACATCACCACAGAACCAAAAGGAAAGAATACATAAACAAAAGCAAAAAGTGAAGCATAATAATTTCACATAGCAATGCATACTTTATTCATAAAATGTACGTGGATACTTAGATTGGACTCAAACTCTATGTTTCTTCCTTGGACCCTAACTGAAACCAGGGGATCATTATCAATGAGTCAGAGATGAAGTTCGGAGGATAATGAGAATAATGTTTGATGTACAGAATAGTTCTTGCAAGGCTGTTTATAAATTCAGTTCCCTTCCCGTGGATAGGATGTCTCATATTTTTATTATATTCTGTATTTATTATAAACATGGATTATCTTTGCCTAGGAATCCAGAGCAAATCACATTCTAGCCACTGGGATATGGAATATTTTGTACTCAATCCTGCAAAAGGTATCTTTTTTAAAGACATAAAATGTCTAACACAACATTGATTTTTCTCAAAGTGTTTAGCTGTGGGGATATCCATTTCCTTCATGGGGAATCTCTTATCAGACTCCAGGTGTTTGATGCAGCCCTTTAGTTCTAGCAAGACAGTCACATAAAAGTGTGGTAAACTACAATCAAAGAACATCACACATATTATCGTAACCAGACCAGGTGCACATTGTGAAGCTGAGTTCAGTTCTTTCTCAGTGTCTTAAAAATCTTTTAGGATTATATTAAGTAACTTGATATATTAAAAACTATACCCAATTGCTGTATTTATATCATTTTTCACACTCCTAAAAATACTGAAATGTATGATATGATAGGAGTGTGAAAAATGATATAACTCCTACAAACATTGAAATGTATGACATGATAGGAGTGTGAAAAATAATGTAAATATAGCAAAAGGGTATGGTTTTCAAACTTAATTCTAACAGCATCAGCATCATTTGGCAATTTACAAAAAATGCAAATTCTCAGGCTCTTCTGAAGACATAGTGGACTAAAGCTCAAGATGGAGCCCCAAAATACATTTTTAAAAATTCATTCAGCTTATCAGTACATTTTAGGCATACAATATGTTGACATTCATTATTGGGAATTTGTATCTTTACATAATATTTCTTGGTTCTTATTTTCCCCATTCCCCTGCCCTCCTTTCAACACATACACCCCTCTTACAAAGACTTTGTTTCCATTTTTTCCTTTCTCTTTTTTCCTCTCCCCTACTCCTCCCTCTTCCTCTTCCCTTTTGGACCTTTTCTTCCTATTTCACATTATCAACTACACATTTTGATCCTTATTTACACTTTTAGTTTTTCACACCAGAGAAACTATTCAGTATTTACTATTCTATTTATTTCACTTAAGAGTATGGTCTCAATGTGCATTCATTTAGCTACAAATGTCTCTATTTTCTCATTTTTTTATGGCTGACTAGTATTCAACAGGCCCTATCTGGGAATGTGATTCATGCTGAAGTTTGATAACAATTAGCATGGATCAAGAAGGAGGAGGAGATGATGGTGAATGTCTTACAGCATTTAAATTTAAGATCAACAAAGTGAGCTGACCAAAAAGAGTATCATATATGTAAAAAGCAAACATATATGCATAGGGCACTAATTTATTTCTACATATTTAAATGAATCTTGGTAGCCTTCATTCATAGAATACCTCAGATTCTGAGGTCATACTTGAGTAATCTACAAGACCATTCTCTGGGCTGTTCACCTTGCTATACTCAATTATATTATCTCTAAACTGCATATTCATAAACCACGTGAGTTCTTTGGAGTCAATGGGCCATCACTGTAAAATAAGAACAAAGACCACATGTGAACATTTCACAGAGTAGAGAATGTGCCTCTATTGGCACTATTGGTTTTCTTATTGAATTTAAAATCTGTGAAACTCATATACAGGCTTGCTAAACAACTTATCCAACTTGTTTATTTTATACATGAAGAAAATGAGGTTGAGAGAAGCTAAACAACAAGCTGAAGATAAATCAGTGGCCAACTGTAGAAAAGCATGTGCAGAAATACTGGCTATCTGAAAATCAGTGTGTGCATTTGACACATCAAAAAAAACCTGTGTGATTTTTGAAATTAATATTAAAATTGTAAGTTATGATTATACAACTTGTAGGAAATAGGATTTCATAAGAATATATCTGTGAAATTATTATCAAGGGCACCATAAAATAATTCACTATTCACTTCATGGAGTGGTAGGTAGAAGGAATTAAATATTTCTATTAGATTTAAAATCCTTCTGAATATGTGCAGCATGCATCATGACAAAATAAGTCATTTTTACTTATACTGATTCTTTAATCATAGATCATAGATTAGACTTATATATACTTGCAGCTCCCTTCACTACATGAAAGATTTATAAAGGAAAGGTTCCTGTTGCTAAGTTTCTGCTGTATCCCACTTTCCATAGTTCTTGGTGC
The DNA here is from genome assembly GCF_012274545.1 of Fukomys damarensis. Lineage (NCBI taxonomy): Eukaryota > Metazoa > Chordata > Mammalia > Rodentia > Bathyergidae > Fukomys > Fukomys damarensis. The sequence goes on along the minus strand of NW_022900916.1, from coordinate 41,667,767 downwards.
ACTGTCATTTCTCAGTAAATATTTGTTGAATAAATGAAAGTGAAGATAAGTTATTCAATTTTCTTGTCTCACACATCACTTTTTCTGAAAGTATGCTCCCTTATTCCTAGCTGTGTATACAGCAAGACCTGTAATGCTACCCTCTCCACCATGTCTGATGGAATGTGTAATTGATGAAACGAGGGATAAATTCGGCCAATTACTTCCCCGTCCTGGAAATGTAGGATTGGAACATAGAGATTTCAAGAAGCTGTGCTCAGCATCTGAAGTGGGTTGTATTAGATTGGCTATTTTCTCTGAATTTTTAATGGACAAGTACTGTAATTATTGAGGAACTACTATCTCTTAGGTGATAATGCTGCAGGCAATGAAACATGCCTTTATGCTTGCATTTATAAGCATAGCAACATGTGGATTATTAAAAGTTTTAAATAAATAATGTTTAAGAAATTACTGTTAGGATGGAAAGTAAAACAGGATATGGTAAAGGAAAAGGGAGATATTTTAAATAGGGTAGTCAGGGACCTACTAATTAAGGCAATCAACTTTGATCAGAGATGTGAATGAAGTGAAGAGCACATCTCATTAAGATTTGGAAGAATAGTGATTCAGGCAAGAAAAATAGCAAGCACCAAAGCTCAGAAGAAATAAAAATAGCTAAAGTGAGCAAGGTAGAAGTTACTAGGAAATGCAACTGGAGATCCATTTAGTTGTCAAATCTTTGGGATTGGAGGGCCAGAGTAATGATGTTAGAAAATATCCTAAGAGCACTGTCAAATACTGGGAGAGTTTTGAGAAAAGTGGTGATTTATGTTGCTAAAAGAGCATTCTTTTGCAAAAAAAAAAAAAAAAAAAAAAAAAAAAAAAGAAACAGATATCAGCTAAGGTGTTACATTGATCAATAAGAAGACAATGGTTTGGATTAAGGTGGTAGTGATAGATAATACTAGTTACAATCAGGATATTTTGATAGCTGAGCTGAGATGACTTGCTGATAGTTTGGATGAGATAAGTTAACTAAAGATCAAATTTACTGGATGAATTTACCAGGCAGTTGTGCTCATGGAAATAGGAACCCTTGGACAAGCAAGTTAGTTTGAGGCTGCAACAGAATTAAAATTTTAGTTTGAAACATGCTAAACTTCTGCTGTCTATTAGACATGGAGGCGAATACAGAGTAGATACCAGGATATGTAGCTAGAGTTTAGCAGAGTGATTGGCAAAGGTAATTTTACTGAATATATGGAGATGAAGAATTATTTGAGGTTAGTTTAAAGAGAAAATAAGAAGCAAAGAAGTAGCAACAATGGATACAGACACCTATTATGAGTTTTTAAGAAAGGAGATGGAGAGAATACAAACTATAAACTATAAGGAGATTATGGGATGATGAGTTTTTAAGATGAGATATTTCAGAATATTATACCTAGAATATATGTGCAACTATAGGAACAATCTAGGGTACAGGAGAAAATCCTGATGCAAACAAGAGGGTGGTTATAGGGCTGATGTCCTTGGGCAGGTGAGACAGAAACTGGTTCATTAATGAAGGGGTTGACTCTAGGTAGGAAGCAATTTGTCTATTGTAACAAGAAACAAGCCAGTGTATAGGGGGACATATTCAGGCTAGTTGAGAACTATGATGGTAGAGGAACGTGTAAGTGCTTTTTTTTTTCTTATTTTAACTTTTCAGTGAAACACAAGATAAGGTTACCAATTGAGAATAGGTGAGACAGGTAGCTGGAGGTTTGGGGAGATAGGAGGTATAAAAATGTCTATTTGAAGTATGTAAGAATGAACTAGTTAGGAAAAAAACTTTTAAAACAAGAGAAAGATTAAAAGAGCAACACATCTATAATCTGGAAAGACCAAGTGGCATTAGAGGGACAAAGTTTCTAGTCCTGGATTCTAGCCCCAGGAAAATCTCATTATACCACTTACCCTAGGATATGTCTCTTTTTAAAATGTTCATTTCTTTCCCTGATATTTATTTTCCTGCATCCACTTAGAAAATATTTCAGTTTGCTTATAGCTATTACTTACTCTTTAGAAAGAAAACACTGTATATAGGAGCTATGCTGTTACTGTGAAGAAAACACTGTATATAGGAGCTATGCTGTTACTGTGATAACAAACTGATGTGTATCTCATCAGTGGTATTTCCTTCACAATCCTGAAAACCTTCCTTAATTCAGTTAGCAACAATTTTGCCTCATAAAAGAATATGACAAAAGATTCAATATTTTAGGAAAACACAAAATAAAGTTTGTGCCATTAGAAGAAAATTTTGGAAAGTATAAGATCAGTCAGAGTCAGTGTGTTTGCTAGGTAAAGATCTCACTGGTCCAGAAAGATGGAAATAGTTGCATATGAGTACTTCTAAATGATTAAAAATTCATTAAATTCATAAAATATTTAAAATATGTGAAGAAAAAACTGACTAAGGGAAAAGTTAGCTAGCCAGCTTGAGCCAAAGATGAAAGTGTCTCAATCCATTTTATTTTGCTATTTCAGATACCCTAGACTGCTCAATTTGTACAAGAAATTAGATTTATTTAGCTCACCATTTTGGAGGCAGGAAGTTCAAACTTATGCAAGATCCTCATGCTGCAACCTAATATCAAGGATGACATCACAAGGTGGGAGTGAGAAAGACAAAGGGACAGAGAGAGGCAACACGTGGTCAGAGACAAAGACAGAGCCAATCAAGAAAGCTTAACTCACTCCCCAGCTACTTGCTTACACTGTAACTAATACAACCCCAAGATACCTAATCTCTTCGGAGGGTGGGGTCCACACAGTCTAATCGCTTTCTGCTAAGTCCCGCTCTTAGTGACCCCACCGTCTTTCGGTATTATTACACTGGGACCAGACTTGCAGCACAAGAAAACTGGAGGAACGGGGAGGGCAAACCATAGCAGAGGGGTCAATTATTTTCTGGCACTCGGAACCTATTTGCAGCACAAGTACACTGTGTCACACCTGATAGGGATTTTTTTTTTCTTGTTACTGGGGATTGATCTTGGGACCTTGCATTATGAGGAAGGTGGCGGAACCACTGAGCTAAATCCCCAGCTTGACAGGGAATTCTTACAGAAAGGAGAGAAAATACATTATTTCCTGTCTGCTACAGTGTTCTGAAAAGACTGAGTTCCAATTCTTCCACATGTATACTTCTAACCTGAATATTTATATATTTTCAGAGAGAGAGAGAGAAAGAGAGAAAGAGGGAGGGAGGGAGGAAGAGAGGGAGTGAGAGAGAGAGAATAAGGACATTTAATAAGTTTATGGAGAGGTAATAGAAGAGTTTGGCTGTTTGGGATGCAAATAAGGAACACAAGGAGGTTTATTGGTAGGGATTTGAGGATGTCAACTCTCCGAAGAAGTTTACTTAGTGCAGTTTTTTATCAGAAATCTTGGTTGTAGAAAAAGTAGAACAGTTTAATAAGTAAATGGGAAGAAGAATTTGTGTTTATAATTCTGTATTGATTCCTTTAACAAGTGAATTATAGACTTGACTGTTTTTGTTTGTGACATGGAATTTTAAAAGTAGATCTTGGAGGAACTTCAGTGTGATTTACAGGAGTGTGGGATGTACAGCTGAGGTTTTCACACACACACACACACACACACACACACAAACACACCTGTATGCGATCAGATGAGTACTGGGAAGAGAAACATGACGACTTGGGTTTGCAAACATAGCAGAAGCTGAATAGGATTATAAGAGAATATTTGAGATTCTAACATCTTGTTAAAATATATTCAATTTCATGAGAAATTTGAAGATGTTTTTGTCATATTGTCCCATTAATGATCAAAATAAGAGATGAAATTTAGAAATATTTTTACATACACTCTCTCTCAATAAACTGTAGAAATTTGACTGTTTTGTTAAACTTTGAATAATCTGTTATAGCTTGTCTTCCATTGTGTTCATTTGGTGTGATGAAGTAGACAGCCTTCTGTTCTTTTGTTTGCAGGGTTTCTTAACTTTGTGACTCCCCTGGTAGTAATTCATTTTTTGCTAAAAGGTAACAGAGTTGTCAGTGTAAAACATTTATTTAATTTGTTGAGATTTATAAAGCCATGCCCATTCTCTAAAGCTTTGGGGGTATGAAACAGATAAGAACATATGGCATATTCTATTATTTTCTCTACTCTAGTTTTGTGGAAAAGCATTGTTTAAATGTCAATGAGGAAACCTCAAATTGCTCTCCTTGGAACAGTGATTTCTTGGATAATGCTCAGTTAAACTGAATAAAAGGACATCTTATTTTCTTTATGTAATGTACTCTGGGTCTTGTTTTCAGCCTTTTTAAAATAGTAAGATATATTCAGAATTCTTTTTTACTCCTGGAAGTTCAGTTAACCCACTGACCCTTGTTGTAGGGCATGTCATTTTTAATATGGTGTGGTTTACTTTAAGCAAATCTATAGTGTATTCAGACTGCTAACAGCCATAACATTTTTTTCAGCTCTGGTAATTCCTCAAGGAAAATTAATTTAAAAAATGGAAAATCGGAGGATATATTTTTAAAGAGTACAGCTTTGTTCACATTGTATTTCCAAGATTAATGACGATAGAATGCTTACACTTTTTTGAATAGTAAAAAAGTGACTATACCGAAAAGAAAAGGAATAGATAGATGACTTTGCCAAGTCAAAGTATTTGAAAATTGAGGTTCTTATCAAATTCAGAAAACATGGATTTAGGATTCATCACTATGGCCAGCACTGCAGGCAAAGAATGATCTACTTTTTTTAGAAAGTTCTGCTTTGATGTATTACTAAGTGATCGACAACCATTATGCAGCATTGAACTGGTTTACTCCTTTTCTTCCTATACTTCTTTCCTTCCACACATACACACACACACACACACACACACACACACACACTCCAGTTTATTTTCTATTGATAGATGGGAGAATTATTGCTTTATCTTTCAATTTGCATCTTGAGTTTTAGGAATATTTTTATCAAGAAGCATTTGGTAACACTAGGGGTACTCATATTTTAGGGATTTGCCCCATTTTCCCTAGAAAAATTTAATACCATCAGTGATCTCAAATGTTATATTATCCCTCCTCTGCTTTCATGGCCAGATCCAATGGCCTGTTGATAATCTTTGAAGAGATTTTCTGCTTAGAGAAAAACTCCATATGTCATTTACTGTTAACACAGAGTCTGTTAAGAAATGTGATATAGCTTGGAGAATTACAGCATCAGTCCCTGAAAAATTGCTCACAGACATTTTTCTCACTTAACCAGAAATATTAACAACAGGAATCCAAAACTTGGATGAAGTCAGGAGAACAAGGTTACTAAATAAAATGTAGAAATACTTCTTTTAAAGAAATTGGAATGAATGTTTACTGTTTCAATAGTTCATCTGCATGCTTTTATTTATCATTAATGTTTTTTATGGAGTGATTTGCATAATAGACTTAGTGAAAGACTATAACACTTTCTGGTATTTAATAATAAATTTCATATTAAACGGTTTGCCAGGACACATGTCTGCTGAAGCTCCACACCTGAGCTGGTCACCTCAAATTGGTCACTGTACAGAGAACTAAAACTCAGCATCAAACAAAAATGTTTTCCATATTGAATCTACTCTTATTTTTGTATCCCTCATCTCATGAAATGAATGGTTTACTTCTTCTTCAATATCACAATACTGAATCAATGACAGATCCTTTTGATTCTGCCTAATACCTCAGATGCAATTGATATCCATATTGTCATAACTTTCTCCTGTTTCTTTTTTTTCTCACTGCTAGATTTTAGCAACATGTCCATATTTCTTTTTCCTGACAATAACTTACAATCCTCCAATTTGTCAAAGTAATTTTATGAAATGTCAACCCGAACCTGATAAAACATGCTTAAAATTCTTCGTTGGCTCTCTACTGCCCTCATTATGAAATCCAAACACTTTAGAATAGGCTATAAGGTCATTAGTGGACCAACTTTACCTCACTCTTCCACTCTCATTTTTTAGACTCACAAAATATGCAATGCATTATTATTTATTATAGTCACCATTCCATGGAACCCATCACTAAAGCTTGTTCCTGCTGACTGAAACTTTGCACTCTTTGATCATCACCACTCCATCTTCCTCATTTGTCCTCCTCTCACAGGTTTAATAACCAGCATTCTAGTCTCTACTGCTGTGAGTTTGACTTTTTTAGATTCCACATATAAGTGAGCCATGAGATCATACGATATTTTATCTTTCTGTCTGGCTTATTTCATTTAGCATAACACCCTCCACAAATCTTTTCAGAAATGATGGAATTTCCTCTTGATTTTTTTTTGAGGAGCTTTCCATTATGCACATAAACTCATTGTTTCTCTCCATTCATTGAATGACAGACACTGAGGTGGCTACCATATGTTAGCCATTGTGAATAGTGCTGTGTGAACATGAGAGTGAAGACATGTGTTTGGCACACTAATTTTGTTTTCTTTGGACATAAAGTATGCTCAAAGGTGAAGTTACTGGATCATACAGTGGTCTATTTTTAGTTTTCTAAGAAACTTTCATACTGTTTTTCATAATGGCTGCATTAATTTACATTCTCACCAACAGTGACTATAACAAATAAGAATGCAGCACATATTTCAAAATTGCTAAAAGAATGCATTTTAAATGTTTCAACAAAAATTATGTGTGTGAGGGGCAAGATTTTTTGATTATTCTGATTTAATCACCACACATGGTAAACATATATCAAAACATCATGTTGTTTTCAATTTTATAATTACTATTTTCAGTTAAAAATAAAATAAAAACTACTCATCAGTAGTCTTAAGGGGACAGCTTTACAGTTATTATAGTGCTATTTCACCAACTGTATCAGAGAAATAGCATTACCCTGAGTGTCTGAGGTACGTGGTGTACCTCTAGCTATTAAGGACAAATACCTAAAGTTATCACTTAATGTGCGAAGATGAGACATCATAATCTTTGTGGAAATTTGTTCAATATTAATGATCACTTAATTTTAAAGGAAATGTATATGCACTTTAAATCTATAGCATATTAGTTTTTTTAATCTTTTTATTTTGATATGTACAATTTTAAAAGTAAAGAAAATTTCAAGAATAGGAACTTCTAGTAGGCAGTTTTCAATTTTTCATATTCTCCCTCCAATGGCTTCATTATTCATTATTTCTTTTCTGCATCAATCCCTCTTGCTCACACAGATATACAGAGGCCCACTATGTTTTCCTAAAATTTTTAGAATAAGATTGGAATATAATACTAATTAGTTTACTATGCATTTCCTAAGAACAAGGAATACAGCATGCTTATGAAAGACAGTATTGAAACAAAACTATTCATGTAAACTACAAATATTTCCCAATTTTCTCAATTGTCTCAATAAAATCACACAAAATATACACTAATTTGCTGTTTGTTTTTCACAGTGAAATGTTTGTGTCATTTATCTTATTGTTTGTATAAGTAGCTTTCTCTCTTTTATTGAGTAATATTTCACTAATGTATTACAATTTGTTTATTCATGGTGGTGTATAGCTGAGTTGCTTTATTTTCAGCAAATGTCATATGAGCTACTATGCACATTCTTTTTCACATTTTTTTGAGGATTAGAGTTTCTTATTTCTCTTCAGAAATATGTATGACCAAAAGTCCTGGGTGATTGTATAGATCCAAAGTTTAACTTTGTAAGACACTGTAAGAGACCCCTGCAGTGGATCCCAGTCTCCCTCTCTGTGCTATGACATAGGACAAGAAGAAAGATTTAGAGACAAAATTAAAGAAACAGAGACAGGGAACTGGGATGAACAGAGCTTGAACAAGCAAAGGCTTCAGCGAGCAAAGGCCCTGAACATCCAGAACCATAGACACTTATTGGTGACACAATCATTGTTAAATCGGGGTACAGGGGTTACTTGAAGGGGCTAAGTATAGATACTAGGGACAGGTTGCTGTTTCAGGCAAGGCTTGTAAAGAGACAGAGTATTCTTGTGTTAGACTGGGAATGAACGAACTTTGGGTGAGTCACTGCCCTTGACTATGGGTTATCTTATATGCTTTGGTCAGCCTTGCTTCTTAAAATAAGCCACTTGTAGGGTTGGTTCTTAAGAGCCTGCCCTGCTTACAGTCTGCTTTGGGCATAATCAATGGGGTGGTCTACCACAGACACCAACTCAAAGCTTTTCTACCATTTTATATCATTTCCAAGAGTTTATCATCATGTCAGTAGCTCTACATCATTTCTAATATTTATTGCTACTGGTTGCTTTATTTAGTTTTAAGCATTTTATTCATTATTTATTGATCTCTCTTGGTGGTTTTAATTTGTATTTCTACAGATTAATGATTGAGGACTTTTTTCACATACTTATCATACACCATATTTCTTTATTTCTTTTATTTTTGCTGACAGGGTTTTAAACCTCATTTCTAGCCCCCTTTAAATTTTTATTTTTTATTTTGAGACAGAGTACTGGGAAGCTACTAAATTGTACAGGCTGAGCCTCAATTTGAGATCCTCATTCTTTAGATTCCCAGAGTCATGTTTCATGTTTCTAAGTGTTTTTTCAATTTTTCTCCATTTTTATTAAGTTTTTTCTTTCTTTCCTTTTTTTGGATGCTGAGATTTATATACTTCATATATCATGAGTTTAAGCCATTATTAGTAAGCTATTTTACATTTATTGATTGATTGATTGATTGATTGCCAGGCTGTGGTTTGCATATCCATCTTCATGATATCTTTTTTTTTTTTTTTCAGCTTTAATTGAGTTTATTGGTACATTTTAGGTATACAGTACAGTTACATTCATTGCTGGGATCTTGTACCTCTACATGACAGGTCTTGATTCTCATTTTTTCCCCTTACCTCTGCCCTCCTTTCACCCCCTCCTCCCCTCCCCATCTACAAACACTTTATTTCCATCTTTTCATTATCTCACATTTTTTTCTTTTCCCTTATTACCCTTCCCCTGCCCATCTCACCTTCCCTACACCTTTAGCTCCTTTCTTCCCATTTCTAAATGTCAGTAATCTTATTAGGATCTTCTGTATTATTGCAGATTATTCACACTTCATGATATCTTTTTTGATGAGCATATAGTTTTCATTTTAATGAAGGACTTTTTTTTATTCGTTAAGCTTATTGGTACATTTTAGGTACAAGTTATGATCATATTCTAGTGAAGAAGATTTTAAAAATTTTATGGCTTTGCTTTTTGTGTCCAGTATAAGAAATCAATATTTAACCCTAATCCTTAAAGATTTCTCCTATATTTTTCTTAAGCTTATTTAAGACTTTACCTTTGTCATTTAAGTTTATGCTTATAATTTACCTCAAGTTAATTTTATATATAATGTGAAGTGATGACTGAACGTTTTAAAAATATAAATATTCAGTTGCCTTAAAATCATCTGCTGAGAAGACTTTCCTTTCTCAATTTAATTACTTGGGACCTTTGTTGAAAATTAGTTGGATGACACGTTTCTATGAGGCATATAAACAACTGGAAAGGCATATAAAAAACTGTACATTCTAGCAAGTATAAATGATTTTACATACCATACAATCACAACTTTTGAGCTTGTCAAAGAGCAAAGCAACCACATAACATGGAATACAATGTCAAAATGGTCTGTCTGGATACTCGTAGCCCACTGAGAATAATTTCTCTTTCTGTGGTAAAGTGTAGAAGGAAGATTTGTTACCAGCCAAGAAGATAAGAAGAGTCAGTTACTTCTTTTGAGAAGAACCTGCTCACTTTGGTTGCCCGGTTTTTGCTTTGATTTTTTTATTTGGGATAGGTCTAATTATTTTGAGTTCTTTATATATTCTTGATGTTAGTCTTCTGAGGAATAGCTGGCCAAAGTTTATTTTCAGTTTTGTAGGTTGTCTCTTCATTCTGTTAGCTTCATGTTTTGCAGTGCAGTAGCTTTTAGATTTGATATGATCTCATCTGTTGACTTTATTTTACTATTCCTTTTGTCACTGGAGTTCTGTTCAGAAAGTCCTTGCATATTTCTCTGTCTTCAAGATTATATCTATTTTATTTTCCAGTAGTTTAAGTGTTTTTGTTTTACATCAAAATAATATCATCTTTGGCCATCAGAGAAATGCAAATTAAAACCACACTGAGATAACATCTTACCCCAAAAGAATGGCTGTCATCAAAAAATCTAACAATAACAAATTCTGGTATGGTTGTGAGGGAAACAGAACCTACTACAGTGTTGGTGGAATGTAAACTTCTATATACTATATCGTTGCTGGATGTAAACTTCTATATACTATATCATTGGTGGAATGTAAACTAGTATAACCACTATGGAAATCAGAGCGAAGATGCCTCAAAAAAACCCAAAAAATAAAAAAGCAAAAAACCCCTTAAAATAGATATTCCACTTCACCTAGCTACTCTTCTAGATATATTTCCAAATTAAAATCATCATATTACTAGGGTACATGCACACCCATGTTCATAGCAACACAATTTATTATAGCTAGATCTTGGAAACAGCATTTATTTCCATCAACACATGAATGGATAAGGAATTGTATTATTTATACACAGTGGAGTGCTATGCTACCATAAAGAAAAACAAACATGAAATTTGTAGGTAAATGGATTCAATTTGAGAACTTAATCTTAAGTGAAATAAGTCAGACTTACAAAGTCAATTACTACATTTCTCTTATATACGAAACACAAGTCACCAAATAGAAGAGATATAAATAAGAAATAAAGAGAAGTTAATATACTTCCCCAAATTATAAATTCCATTGCTTTAAAGATAGAAAAGAAAGATTTTTGTTATCTGTTTCTTTTTGTAGGAGTCTTTTTGGTGTATGTCTTATATTCTAACTGCTATGAAGATAATGACAAACATTGTAATAATTATTGTAGTCTATTTTTATTTGTTTATGAAATATAAACAATATTTTTATAAGATTAAAAAAGACAAAAAGAAGAATCATGTAAAAATTTAATATAATATTAGAGGCCAGGTCTGGGAGTTTCATGCTGAGTGTGCACAGTAAGGTATGATCAAATATTGATGGAATCCCATGAAAAATTTCAGCAGCTCTTTTTTGCAGTAGACTCTATCTAGACTGCCAACTGTGATCTCTTCTCCTTGCCTCCACACCTTATTGGCACCCTGTACCCTGTTTGAGTTCCATAACTCTACAGTCTGAAAAATGTTTCCAGGAAAAGAAGTCAGTGTGATTAGTAGGTTTACCTCTGTATTTCCTTACCTGCTGCTCTGTTTTCTACCTGTTATCCTCTGAAAAGAGTTAACCCATGTATTTTATGAAATTTTACAGTTGATTTTGACCAGAGAGCTAGTCTGCCACAAAGTTACACCATCATGGTTAGAGTATTTTATTTTCAAAACCTTGTGGTAAAAAGCTACAGATTAAGATAAGATTCCAACACAGAGAAGAAGTGTTTTTTAGAAATCAAATGATATAATATATTTTAATCTTATAAAACTAAATCACATGAGAGCTAAATTCTGAATTTGTAAGGTTGAATTTTAAAATTTGTATCTTTTTCAACTTGGTTTTGTCTTGTTATACTGTTTTCTGCTTTGATGCATTGTGGTTTTACCTTTTATTTTTCTCTTGAAAGAGTATTTTAGATTGCTTGTCACGTGACATTCAATCCAGGTCCATCTCCTAGGACAGGGTGAATCCCATTCTATATAAGCAATTTGAAGTTTAAAAATTTTTATGAAATATGTGGACTCTTTTGAGGCATAGTGGTTTATTGATGATAGTTTATAAACATAGTTGGAGAAGTATTTACGTATTTATTATCTGATTACTGCACAATATATTTCTTCAAAGTGTGCAGACACTATCTTTTGTGGCTTAGATCCAGAAATCATCCTTTTTGTTATTTTAATTTTCAAAATTTCATACCCATTTATATTTCTCCTACCGTGCAATAATAAAACAGTTAAATCATATTTTGTTCTCAAAATATGATGGCTCTTTGAAAAATTATTGATGTTGAAATTTATAGGTCTTTCGGCCTTTGTAGTTAATTGTCTGTCTTTATTCACATCATGTTGAAGTTATCAGTACTGTACATCAGTGCATGCTCCATCATCCCTTGCGCTGCCCAGGAACACTGGTTTTCAATGACTTTCCCCAAGGTTGTTGTTGGGTCCCATTAATAATTACTATAAATGTTAGTCTTACCAGAGAATGCAGGGAAATCTGAATAAGAATTAGCTATCATGTTAAATTTATCATTCACACAATTCCAGAAAGCAATTTTTCAATGTTGACCACATTTCTTCCTTCCACACAATGCACCTAGTGAAGCTGATAGAGAAGAACCTGTCATATCCATCCCTGTCTGATAGAGCTTTAAGTCTGACCTTCAAGATCTTGAAACACTACTTTGTTGATCAGCAAAAAGAGAAGATAAAAAGAGAGCTTTGTAGCAGGCAGTGGCTGACTTGTGGTAAGGGGGTAAAGTGACTTTGTGGGTATCAGCAGCGAGGTAGCACTTCTGATATCACAGGGTCCTGTATACTACAGGGTGCACTACAGTGTGAAAAAGGTTAAAAGCCAGGGTATCAGTTATGTATGAACATGTGACATGTGTGACTGAATTCCAAATCAGTGGTGGTCCTGCAGCCTGGGGACATTGCCTCAGTCTTTGCAAAGTATGAGCGAGGGTCACCCAAGTCAGTGTGAATACATTGACTTAGAGTAACCCAGCTTTGTGAGATCCCACAGAATATATAACTTGCCAAGCAGTTGGAGCCATTCTCATGACAGGTTGTCTTTTGCTATAAAAGACAAAACTCATGTCATTTGCAGGAAATGGATGGAATTGCAGAAGATCATGTTAAGCAAAATAAGCCAGATTCAGAAAGACAAGTCTCACACATTTTCTCTCATGTGGAATCTAGACTAAGAAAGAAACCAAAAACAACATTAGATTATAAAGGAGCCAATTGGAGAAGCGGAAGAGGATCAGAGAGGGTGGGTACATAAAGAACAGTGGGGAGTACACAAAGTATGTTACATCCACGTATAAAAATATCACAGTGAAGTCCACTGCCCTGTATAATTAGAAGGTACAAAAAGAACTAGGTACTAATAGATAGATTAAAGGCATTAAACTTCTCCAACCCTGTTTGCAAGAGGATAAACTGAGTGAAGCTCATGTTGAATTTTGCCATAAGATTAAGAGGAAATGAAATTTTCAAAGTGACAAATTCCTCAGTCTAAATGAATTTGATGCTTGTCAGAAGTTATTAAGAAAATATGACTCACTTTCATGGTCTCTTAAAAACCTTAACAAGATAACATAACAACTATTTCAATATCCCTGAAATAGGTAATATGACATTCTTTAATTTCATTTTTTATTTTTATTGCTATGTGTTTGCAGTAGGTAATGATTATATTCATTCTTTTTCATCCCTTCCCCTCTCTGTCTTTCTCCCTCTCCCCATATCTTGGTTCCCTTCCTATTGCAAAAGATCTATGTTCCTCTTTCTTATAATCTCTCTGTCATTTTACTTTTTAATATAGTTATATTTTGGGTTGATTTCTACAGAAAATAGAAGCAAATAAAGTGATTATGAAGTAAAAATAAGCTACAGAAGCTTACATATTGCATGGTTGTTTTACTTGAGAAGCCCCCCCCAAATAAAGAGAAAAATAAAAGAAAGATAATAGGAAACAGGGAGGCAGACCTTTCACAAAAGGGAAGGAGATCAAGAGATAGAATGGGGAAGGCAGGGAGGGGAAAGGAAGATAATGGAAAAAGAATTAAGGTGTATTGTATACCTGTACCAACTCCTCACAAGGAATGTATTCATCATTTACCAGAAATATGTACAAAATCACTGAAAATGCAGGTGTTTCAGGCTGATCAATAATAATGGTAATAAGTATTACACATGACAGTACTTACAAATGTCAGAAATACTGAGTTGTCATTGAGTTAACCATTATCAATAAGTATAGTAAATGTAGCACCTAGATAGAATTAAGGGCTTCAAAATATTTGGGCCTAAGGTAGAGAAAAATAAATAGGAATGATTTTCCTCCTTTCTCCAAATGTTTTTATTGTGAGTGACTCATAACCAAAATAAAATTGAAATAAGATGAAGCACTCCATTCCAGATTATTTTTCACAAACTAAGTGTAAAAATCTTAAAATACTCTGAAAATAGGGAATCATTCCTCTCTTATTCTATGCTCCTCAAGTCCCCACACATCTGTTTATATAATTTTTTTCAGCTCCATTTTTCAAACATTAGTTTATGTGAGAATTTTAGGAACTATTGAGAATCCAGGAGTCTTATAGACCAGGTTTGCTCAACCTTAGTACTATTGATGTTAGTTCTGGATATGTTTGCTCTGTGGCAATGCTCTGCATTGTGCTACCAGCCCCATTTTTCACTCACCAGGTGCTAAAAACACTCACCCCCACCCCTACCCCATTGTGCCAACCAAAAATATGCTTTAGCAATTATCTCCATTTGAGACCCAATGCTATGAACTAAACATATACAAGGTTTGTAGGGGTTTTTTGTTCACAAAGAAGACTGCAGCATTTTTTTTTTAGAAAAACAAACCTTTTAACAGGTGGGAGGACACAAACGATGATAGAATTGTACACATGCCACCAATTATGACTGCATGGCGCAGAAACAAAAAGCTGAAAGACTGAATAGAGCACACAAATGTGTGTCAGTTCATTCAACAAATAACACTCTGCTAGTGAAGTAGTTTTTTGCTTATTAAGTTTGAATTAGTTGCCATTGTTTAGAATATTTTACTTAGATACTGTGCTTTGATTATGACTTTCCTTGGAAAATTAGAAGGTCTAGCAAAATCATTTCCAGGTTCCCCAAGGAATAATCAACTGAATGTTGCTCTTTTAAATAGGATGTGTACTCTGTTGTAATATGTGATCTGTTCTTTCAAATTTGTTTTATATGAACTATATATTCCTTACAACTATTTGAATTTAAAAATCCAATAATCAATAAATCTAATGTTTAATCAAAGGTCCACATAACTCTAAGGAATGAGTTTTAAGCTATAAAAATTCAGAAAAAAATAGAGCTCTAGAGGAGAGAGTAAATGGTACCAGGAAGAGAGAGAATGATTTATTACTTTCTTCCACGCAATAAATGTGGGTATTAAGTATTGCTACTAACTTTTAGCCCATCGATTTCCTTATTAGGAAATCCTGTTTTTCAATAACTATTTTTAAACAATGTACAAATATCAGACCTGCAGCCATAATACTGAAAAGATCAGATGACTCAGTCTGTGGCGCAGAACCTCATTCGGAGTCTCCATCTTTATCAAATAAATAGAAACTATGTGTCACTTCTCCACATCACCTCAGGGTCATACATTTCTCTCCAAAAATTTATAGTGGAATGCTTGTGTAGTATTATGAATATATTTTCATTATCAGTCATGAATATGACGTGAGTAACCTTGAACAAGAAATCATCTCCTTTTGTTATTTTATTTTAGAGGCCAAATGTGAAAAGTTGTACCTAAATAATATATTCTCTTTATAGGATTCTTTTGAAACTAACCATAAGTATTTACATACATTAGCACAGAGTTGTAGTCTGGGGCTAAGGAGTTTGGTTTGGTTTCATTAGTTCTATTTTTACATCAGTACTCCCCTCTAAAACTGCCTTCAAAATCATAATTAACAGAGACCTTTTTCATTAATGCAAATTGTAAATAAGCATGACTATGGTGTTTAGAGAAGGTTTTTAAAATACTACTCTTTGTAGAACTAATAATTCTCAGATAACAATTCTTTGTTTCTCAGAGTTTTAAAATAAATACAAATCCTTATCTACGAACTACAGTAAATAGTTCCAGGATGCATTCTATTTTCATTTAGCACATACTATTCTGATCCTATGAAGAAAGACAAATTGTGTGTTATTTGCAACAATTGAAAAAAATTGTACCTAGATCCAAATAGGATCTAGGTACAAAGTTTAAGCCAAAGAATATATTGAAATATTAATACCAAAATTACTTAAAGTCAAAAGTAGCCAGTAATGATGTCATCCACCATAAATAAATAAATATTTAGAGCAAGAACATTACATACCAAGCTTTAGGATTTTTTATTGTATTTTTCTTTAAAAATCAAAGTACAGTCTGCGATCACCCGGCGGCGTGCGTGCGAGCTCCCGGCCTGCGCGGGAGCTCCCGGCCTGCGAAAGAATATATTGATATTAATACCAAAATTACTTAAAGTCAAAAGTAGCCAGTAATGATGTCATCCACCATAAATACATAAATATTTAGAGCAAGAACATTACATACCAAGCTTTAGGATTTTTTATTGTATTTTTCTTTAAAAATCAAAGTACAGTCTGCGATCACCCGGCGGCGTGCGTGCGAGCTCCCGGCCTGCGCGGGAGCT
>NW_022900916.1:41614121-41643229 GCF_012274545.1 Fukomys damarensis | reverse complement strand
GAGGAAAGGAGCTAAAGGTGTAGGGAAGGTGTGATACGTAGGGGAAGAACAAAAAGGGAAAAGAAAAAAATGTGAGAGAATGAAAAGATGAAAATAAAGTGTTTGTAGATGGGGAGGGGAGGAGGGGGTGAAGGGAGGGCAGAGGTAAGGGGAAAAAATGAGAATCAAGACTTGCCATGTAAAGGTACATGATCCCAACAATGAATGTAACTGTACTGTATCCCTAAAATGTACCAATAAACTCAATAAAAAAAAAATCAAAGTACATTGTATACTTTAAATGTACCAATAAAATTAATTCTTAAAAATAAAATTAAAAATCAAACATAAACACTAGACATTACCTGTGAAACTTTTAGGCAGAAGGAAGAAATATTACAATTTCCTTTTGGGGCTAAAATAATATTTTAACACAAAAAAGTATTAAGTTTGTTTAAAAAACTAACAAGTGTGGATTTTATATATAACCATGAAAATATCATTATTGTCTTGATGAACTGTTTAATATTTATAGTTCATAGTAGATAGAAAACTAATTGATTTCAATTGATTTCTTGATTATTTGTTTTGTTAAGAACTTTCAGTTGTGAGAGACTTCCTATAATGGAAAAAGGCAAAGTATTCTAATCTACTGGTTTTTATTTTATTTTATTTTATTTTTTAGTTTTTCAGTATCTTAGTATTAGCAATAAGTTCTCCTATCTAACAGCAAATTAAGTAAATCAGAGTTTTGTTTTCTCCAGTGCTGTCTGGGTTGGTGACTTCTTTCAATGGTGATGGATCACTTCTGCATCACAGGTACAAAAGGAAGAAAATACAGTGCCAGCCACATTTTCTTCTTTTCTATAAGAATATGAAAAGCTCTTTTTTATTCTTCCTCTTTTGTTCCATTAGCCAAGACTCTGTCAGGTGGCATTCTCAGCTGTAAAGGACTCTAGGGAATTGAATATTTATATTTCTAAACCTCTACAGTAATAGACACTTTTGGAGGAAATATTGGCTACAATCTATGTCTAAGTATTAATTTAATTTGTTCATAAACTCATATTTCACGTCAATGGAACGGAAGATGCAATATTTTAAAGAAGTCAAGTTTTCCTCAGTGCACTTAAATCACGGTGGATTTTTGTGATGAAAATTACCAAAATATTTCTAATATTTTTATGGAAAATCAAGACAACCCTGAATAAGAAAAAGGCTGTAGGATTTCTACAACAGATAAAGATTTTAAAAAAGCAAGATTAATTAAATAACTACAGTAGTTAAGACTAAAGCATTTAGCAGGGCAGCTGAATAGAGCAATGAAGTAGAGTAGTAAATTCAGAAACCAATCACTTATATATAATCTCTTAATTTATGAAAAAGGCTAGTAGAGTCCACAGATGGTGTTGGGTCAGTGAAAAATCTAGATGGACATGAAACTAAACCATGATTTCCATCCTACATCATACTCAGGAAATCAGTTCAAGATATATTGCAGATCTATTATGAAAGCTACAATAGGAATGATTTTGGGAACTTGGTAGAATTCTTTTCATCCTTCTCTTTCTGATAATTTCTTTAATATTTTTTCAACATTACTTTGTTTCATATCTTTAAGAAGTTTTTCAAAACTGAAGTCCCTAGTCATTTTGTTAGAGGGAATAGATTTAGCTTTTTTTATAAAGGGTATACTTAATTGTTTGTATTGCAAGAGTTGGATCGGTCTGAGAGGAATTCATATAGAATAGGTCTCCAACATCAGTGTTTTGATCCCTTGTAGGGAAGTTGCCAGCCATCACTTTGATTTTATTTCCATATCCTGTCTAGGGAATTGGGCACGAGATTTTGCAGTGCTATGTGGCCTTGAAAGATCACAGATATCTTAATCCAGTTTGTTTAGATCGACTAAGGTTTTTAAGTTATATTCAAGAAATATATTGAAATATCTTTTAAAATTTACTTTTGTCCTCTGTTTCTCATGATTAGCATAAGAATGTATAGCTTTCTTGAGCGGGCTGAGTTTCCCTTGAGATTAAAGAAATGTAATTAATTTATCTATAAAAAGTACTTTTTATTAAAATGTACAAAAAAAAAAAAAACTAAGGCTCCTTCCTCTGTATAAGGCCCCTGAGTAGAAAAGTACAAGATGGAAAATGATGAGTACTATTGTTGGGGTTACATAGCTAAAATGCTGTAAGATATTAGCAAAAGGAGGAACTCTTACCAGTCGAGATCAGTGGTTTTGGCTTTCCTTTCCTTTTTTTGAGAATTGATAGTTTTTTATGAGAGGTATGGAAGATTTGAAACCACAGAGTTTCAGTTCAAGATATTCCTGGCAGTGGAAAGACGTCAAGCAGAGTGACGGAAGCATGGAATTAATATTTTCTAATCACCAGTTATAATTTAAATAATTGAGTAAACCAGTTAGAATTATTATATGGGAAGCCCATAGATTATTGTAATGAAATTA
Source organism: Fukomys damarensis (assembly GCF_012274545.1). Taxonomy (NCBI): domain Eukaryota; kingdom Metazoa; phylum Chordata; class Mammalia; order Rodentia; family Bathyergidae; genus Fukomys; species Fukomys damarensis. The sequence goes on along the minus strand of NW_022900916.1, from coordinate 41,640,777 downwards.
TAGAAATAAATGAGAAAATTAGTTTTTAATAAAGGAAAAAGATTTAAACTACAACAAAATGTCAGCTGGAATTTCTGTGACTAAATTGCAGAAGAAATATAAAGGTTGGCATCATTCACAATTGTTTAAAAATTGCAAGCTATTTAGAAATCATTCTTTAAGCACCTTTGCTGATAAATATAATACTTCATGTAAAAATTCTATACTTAAAAGTAAATATCATGTTAAAAATTACACATATTATTTTATAACACATGTATTTGAAGTAGTGTGATTACACACTCTAGTAGTTTCTCTAATAATATAAAAATTCGCTCAGAAAAATTCAAAATAAAAGTAGATTGCAAAAGACCAATAAGGATTTTTATATTGCCTGGCACTTCCCTATACAGTAACAAAACTTTATTGTATAAGAACTAGGTCATTTTGTGCATTTTGTGTCATATATGTGCACTTTTTCCTTTGACATACATGTCACATTGGCTACTTGATGTTATATTTTTTTCTCTAGTTCTCAGAAATTTTTTTGCCACTTCAGTTTGTAAAGTCAGAGGTTTACCTTGCTGTCTTATAGATTTATAGATTAATAATATCCATGATTACTTCATTGCCTGCAATTGTCTATTTTTAGTATCCATAGACATCAAAAGGAATTTTTCCATTTTATATTTTTATTCAGAAGCATCTATTTATAGCACTATACCAATCTTTTTTTATTGAAAGATTTATGAATTAGACCAAAGAGAAAGGAAAAATTACTTGATAAGAAGTATGAAGACAATATTGGTTTAGCAAAAAATATATTATATTATATAGAATTTATTGAACCTCTTCTATCTGACTGTTTCTTTTTAAATAGTTTTCCCATTATTGCTTGATACATACAATGAGGATAGATAGAATATATTATTGACATTTTATAAATAGGCCAGGTAGATGCAGTTTTTAGAAATATGTTGAAATATAGAATGGGTTTCTGAGACCACCTTGGTGACAGAATCTGGTATCTGATGTAGTATACTTTTTTTTCCTCATTAAGTTTATTGGTACATTTTAGGTATACAGTACAGTTACATTCATTATTGGGATCTTGTACCTTTACATGACAGGTCTTGGTTCTCTTTTTTTCCCCTTGTCGCTGCCCTCCCTTCACCCCCGCTTCTGCTCCCCCTTTACAAACACTTCATTTCCATTTTTTCATTTTCTCATATTTTTTAATTTTCCCTTATTAGCTTTTCCCTACCCTACCCGCTTTCCCTACACCTTTAGCCCCTTTCTTGCTATTTTACAGTGTCAATTACATCATTAGGATCTTATGTACTATTATAGTTTATTCACACCAGAGAAACTAAATACCCGATTCAAAAATGGGCATCTGAAATGAACAGACATTTCTCAGACAAAGAAGTAAAAGCAGCAAGTAAATATATGAAAAAATGTTTATAGCAGCACAGTTCGTAATAGCTAAAACATGGAAACAACCCATTTGCCTATCAGGTGGAAACTGGATAAAGAAGATGTGGTTTTTCTATAAAATGCGATATTACTCAGCCACAAAGAATGAGAAATTAGATTCATTCATGGGAAAATGGATACATATTGAGGATATACTCCTAAGTGAAATAAATAAGTCATACATGTGTAAATACCTTGTAATATACTTTTGATTTTAAAATTTTGGAAGCTGTCTTTTTGGTTCTATTTTTTTAAGGCACTAATCTGTCAGGAGCATAGCTGTAATTAGGAAATCAGAGATGTGTAAGGGAAGTAAGTAAAATTTTGTACACACAGAAATAAGACATCAGATCTGAAATGGCTGCATTTTTGCATAGCTTTTTATTTTCCTTGAGTTGAGTAATTTTCTTTTGTTTTCTTTATATAATTATATATAAATTTTTTAAACTGTCACATTAGGTCCCTGGGGCCTACTTTTCTTACCATTCTGGGCGTCTGTTTTAATTTCCCCCAGGTAGTAATCCTTTCTCTACTTCATTTTTGTTAACATACATCCATTAAAGCTTCCTGGTAAAAGGCACCAGAGAAGTAAATTTACTGATAATTTGAAAAAATCGAGTGTTTAAAAATATCATATATTGTACTCTCATACTACATTGAGAGCACTGTTTAAAAATCTTGTTGATCTGATTCTAATAGTGACTGAAAATGTGCTTCTTGGCTCTATTGTCTTTCTTGGGTTGTAACTGTTGAAGAATCCAATGTCATTTCTGTTTCGAACTTTTGTATTCATTCCTAGTCATAAATCTTTTTCCACTTTTTTACTGAGGTCTTGGTGGGTATTCTAATCATAAATCTCATATCCTTTGATATCTTTCTAGAATTGGGGAGGGAGTTATTTTCTCCTCTTATTTCTCCTGTTTCTTGTTTCTGAGACTGTACTTATTCATATATTGCATGCACTGAACTGATCCATTTGCCATTTTATTTGTTACTTCCTTTTCTTCCTAATTTCTCAGACTTTCTCAACTATATACATTGAATATCATTTCTATGCAATCATGACTTTTAAAATTAATCAGCAATATTGCAGTGTTTTCTTACCAAAATAAATAGCCAGTGACTTGTAGGATATTTCATAGTTAATGATTAATTAGAATGCAACAATTCAGCATGTTTTAGAAAAGTTTTCCTACAGATCTTCAGTGAGAGATTCTCACACAAGTTGATTTATTTAGTTCATGCTCTTGAGAAAGACAGTAATGAAGTAGCATAGATCAGGAAGAGGTAAACAAGACTGTCATTCAGTTGAAGCTTCCTTCAGTCTGATCCCTGTCCCTTTGACTTTGTCCCTCCCTGGAGTCTACCTGAATCTATGGATAGGAATTGTAGTAAATACATGGTTTCTGTCTTGAGGCAAGCACCTGTCAATTAGTTACTGGTTATAAAAATGGGAAGGGGAAGCCAGACAGGATGTATGACCTAAGGGAGTTCCCTGGAGAAACAATCTGGGGTTAACAGCCAACATTCAGGCCAGCAGGGGATATATTAATTTGCCCGATTGGTGGACTTTGTGGTACACCTTTATTATCTCAGCACTCAGGAGGTTGAGACAGGAGGATTGTCACAAGTTCTAGGCCACACAGCGAGATCTTGTCTAAAAAAATAAAAATAAAACAAAAAATAATTTGCCTGATGAATGATAGTGGTATTGAGCAAAACAGCATCTGCTACATATCTTTAAATACAAAACTATTTGAGATGATTGAGTATATCCATCTGTCACCCCTTACTAAAAAAATGCTTTAATAGGTTATCAGATGGCCTGAAACAATGGAAAATATTAATGTAAGATGAATAATAATCCAAGATCTGAATAAGTGAATGACATAGCAGCAAATTTTCTGCCCCCAAACTAGAAGACATTGAAGGTTTCCTTCATTCTAAGTTATGTATGAAACATTATGGCCATGTGAAGCACTAGGGATTCAGATGTGAAAGACAGTCTTGATTTTAAGAAGTTTATAATAGGGTGTGTATGAATGTATGTTGGAGAAATACAAGTTGGCAAGTATGATCTAATAATCTAAGTGCTATCATGTGTGTTATAAAATTAAAGAGGGTTGACAGTTAACCCAGAATGGGACTAGAAAGTGAAAGCACACATCTGTGAGGAACTGGCATCTATTCTGAGTTTTAAAGAATGAAAATTTAACTGAGTGAAACTGTGTTTTTATGAATTAGATATTATGTTGCAGGAGAAGGAATAATGAAATAATTTTACTCAGAAGAGGGTCAGAATGACATGTATAGTTTGGAAAAAATTTTGCCTTTTTAATTTTAATCTATCTACAGTAAGAGAAGAGTTCAGGACCTCATGTTTGTATGATCAGTCTTTCTAAACCCCTTTGGGAATTAGACAAGAGCCAGAATGGATGGGGGAATTTTATGTAATTACTATTAAGCAGTTTTTCAGTGATATCTTTAGTTGTGTGTTTTCTTATTGTTGTTATCTTGTTTGAGTTTCTTAATTGGTATTTAAATTTGGCCTGGTAAATCAGAATAAAGTGAGCGGCTGAAAAAATAGTTTGTTTTTTTTTTCTCACGGTTCTGAAGACTGGTAGTTTGAAATAAGGGTGCCAATATGATCAAGTTTTGGTTAAAGCCCCCTTCTTATTTTACATAAAGTTCTTACAGAGAGAAGGGAGGGAGGGAAGGAGAGAGAGAGAGAGATATAGAGAGAGAATATGAATCTGTGTTCTTTTTCTAATGCAGTAATAAGTAAATTAACGCATCATGAGGACCTCCTAATCTTGTCTTAACCTAATTATTTCCCAAAGATCCTACCCCAAACACTGTAACATTAGGGTTGTATATAAAAATTTTCAACATACAAATTTTGATGGGATACATCAGTCCATGATGATTGATACTGCAAAATTCTTAGTCATAATCTCTTTAAATATTTCAACTCTATTATTTCTCTTCTCTTTTCCTGAGACCCCAATTTCTTCTCTGTGTTTATCTTCTGTAATATGTTTTAAAATGTTAAAATATATCTTCCATTCCTTCCTACACCAAAATAGAAGAAATCATTAAATTGTGTTGTAGTCATAGAGTCAAATATTTATGAAGTTTAAAAGAGTAAACAATAGCCATCAGAGCCATCCTGGGAACATTTTGAGATAATACAGACGTATCCTGTTTGTTGTAATAAAATGTATTCACACAAGAATGCTTATAGAATAATTTATTGTGTATGGGTTTCAAAAAAAACCCAAATGTTAAATAACAGGTTTGCTTGATTATTCACTGATGTTACAACAAAAAAATAAATGAATATCATAGGCATAATGTGAGGTGGAGTTTCTCCTAGAGGATGTGACAAGAATGGATATACAACAGGTTTTAAAACACCATTAAGATGTGTTTCTTGAACACAGGTTTATCAGTGCTCTGGGATGCTGAGGCATGAGGATCATAAGTTCAAAATAACCTGGGCAACTCAGCAATTTAGAAGACCTTATTTCAGTTGGAGATGTAGCTCAGTGTAATGGTGCTGAGTTCAATCTCCAGTATGGCTTTAACAAAAGCTATTTCTTAATAAAGTGGCCAGTACATGGATATCCATTATATACTCATTGAAATGAGCAGAAATAGTTTAACCATTATTTAATCTGTATGATGTATTTTTCTACAAATTAAAAGAAAACAAAGAAACCGAAGGACTGAAACATTTCAGGCGTGGGAGGAAGGTAATAAAAGAATAATGATTCCAGGTTATGACAGAGGATTGTAAGGAAAGAAGAAGGAAGGAAACTTACAGAAGGAATGAGCTATAAGGTAACAAGTCTTTATGTAAAACTTTCTGCACACTTAAATGGAAACCAAGCACATTGACTACATCACCTTACAGGGGGTGAGAGGGAGTAAATATCCACTTAAAGTTTTACAGGAAAAGCTAGGCTGTCAAGGTTACATTCTGAAAGTTTCTCAGTGACATAACTAACATAATGTAGGAAAATAGTGTCTTGGGAAATCATACATAGGTGGCTTAAACAGGTTCTCTGATTTATAATCAATAGCAGGGCAACATGCATTTGACTATAACAGATTTTGGCTCTGACTTATAGTGAAGGCCATGTTTAGATTGGAGGAAAGTGGACATGTCTTTTTTTCTCTAATGATCAGCCCAATGAAAGCAGATGATAGCAAAAGTGACCACTCATTGGATACTTCTCTCAACAAGGATGAATGAGTTTTAACCTTCTTCTGAGCTTAAAAGTGTCTCTCTGACTGAGCATTTGTTTCCCATGGGCTCCATGAGCTGGTGATGCTGCTGCATTCGCATTTCTGACACTGATGTATTTCTCAGAATTTGTAATTAGTGCATATACAAGGACTGTAAATAATTAAAGCCATCACGGTTTTGATCTAAGCTGTTAGCATGTCTCTATGAGGACAACTGATTTGGACATTTTTCTCCCACAGCTTTTTGTTTGAAAAAATAAGGTATCAGAGAGAATCAACAGAAACATTTCATTCACCTTTTACTCAACAAATTCCTGTCCACTTTCACGTTCTAGTTTTATAAAACTCCATCAGGAAAATTCACTTTGTCTCGCATGTATGATTATCTACTCCTCGTGTTGTCTTTCATGATTCTGTCTCTCCCTCCACAATGTGAATCACACTCAACTGCCATTGTTGGCTCGGCAATGACATCTCAATGTGTAGTTGAGATCCTCCAGGTAATTTAAAATATTCTTCCCAAGTAGCCATGGACTTCAGCAATCCCAGGAAACACTGTTATCAAAAATTTTATTAATGCCCTTTTCTGCACAATGCTGAATTTGAAAACTTTACCACATCCCACTGGAGAAGTTTTCCTTTTTTGATTGACAGCTAAAGCCTGACAGGGACCAGCCAACCAGTCCACACTGACTTGTTTTAAGAACAACTTACTCTTGAACTATTGAGAACGGTGACAGGAATGTGTTTCCATACTATTAGTAAGTTAAGAGAAAGCAAGTAGGATTTCCTTCCCAGTTAAGGCAATAAAACTAAAATACTGAGCACATCAGGCTCAGCTAAGCAGGATTACCCTGGGTCAGTATCTGGTGATCTCTCTGAGGAATAGCTTCTGTAGAATAGCTATTTGAAGAAGAAATTCATCACTATGAGTAGCTTTGGGCCTGTTCTGAACTAACCTTCTGACACAGTGTTAAAGAAATGTTGTACCATTAGAAATCCTGCCTTAACAATGCTTTGTATATTTAGTCTACTATATACATGATTATTATTCCTCATAGGACACTTTTACTTTCTCACTTAAGGTCAAATGCCATCTGAGTCGTAGAAGTAGGCGACATTCAGCTAAATATTTTAAGAGAAAGCAGTTTACAGTTCAATCAGTAAGGGAGAAATTTATACTTTATTGGCTTCCTCTATTCTCCAGACACCTTTCATAGATGTTCTGAAGTAGGAAAGCAAAAATAAAGGATATATATCTTATGCCAGAAAGGGAAAGGTAGCCATATCGTATAAAAATCATAAATGCCGAAAAATGTTGAGAGAAGAAAAATCCACGAAACTGCATATTTGTTACCTCAGGTGAAAGATAAAGTGAAAGTAAACTTTCTTCTGAAAAGACTAAACAGAATAATTTCAAATTAGCCATATATTTAATAATACATTGCTAACAGTCATAAATGAGTATGTCAAGTAGTGAGTTATATTCCTATGAAGAGTACAGTATTACATGTAAGTGTTTAAAATTTTCATCCTTCTCACCCAAGAAAATTTTCCTCTTTGACTTGAGTTTCCTTGTTGACCTAGATGCTGACCAAGAAGAGAAGGCAGGACTACCCATGAAACAGTACCCTCAAGCGAATGGCAGCTAACTCAGGACTGATTCCAAGGAGAATGGAGAGACTTTGGCAGGGATCCTAAGGTTGGTAAGACTCAACTAACAGATTTTTTTTTTTTCTGGATCATTTGCTCTTTATTAAGTAAAGTACATGGAAAAGAATATTTTACCTTTCTCTTTATTTGAAATAAAATTACTGGAGTAACAGTGCTTGTAGTCATGGCTCTGTGCATCCAGTGGGGTAATTTAATGGATTAGAAAAAGTGCAGGCTTGGAGACAGGGGATTTAGCTCAGTGGTTCTGCTGCCTCACAAGTAAGTGCAAGGTCCCAAGTTCAATCCCTAGTACCACCCCGCAAAAAAAGAAAGAGTGCAGCCTCAGTGTATGGCAAACCCATTAGAATTCTAATTCTGATGTGTTACTTCGGTTGGCCTTGAGCAAAGTTAATTTCTTGAGCTTAGATTGTAAAATGAGAACAACACCTGTTTTATTACAAAGTAGTTTAGATGGGTAAATTGCCCAGTCCAGTGCAGGGTTTGTAGTAGGGCTCACTAAGTTACAATATTGTGGTGGCAATTAATTTGCCTTTTTGTGTGTGTGTGGAGGGGGATAGGTTTGATCTTTGAATACATGATTTAAGCACTAGGTCCCGAGTTTGATCCTGGTACAAGAAACATGAGTTAAAAAGACAAACAAATCGAGATTACTGTTGTTATCTATCCTGGCCAAATGAAGATTTAGAAATCAAAATAAATTTACCACTCTGCTTGAAGAAAAGCTGATAATAGCTCATCTCCTACCCTAACAATAAACATGGGGGTAAGGCAGCCATCCCAGACAGTCAACTAACATATCTTAAGGAAGAAGGTGTCTCTTCCAGTGGGAGGCAGTAATGGACTGGGAACATGTGCCTGCAACAGGGAGGAAGAGAATATCTGCATGGCCTGAAAATAAGGGAAACAGCAAAGGGTTATCTTGACAAGTAAATTCTTTGAGAGAAAATGATTCATGATCTCACTGTAGCATAAGTTAAGATGATTTTTCAATACATCTTGGTTATCAGCTTGGTGGGTTTCAGACTCTTTGTTCTTAACCCCAAAGTGTGTGGCAATAGGCCTAGGTGAAGTGGTTATATTCCCAAGTAATAGTCAAACTAGTACACATGGGCATAGATCAATACTCACCTGACAACTTGAATTGACGCCAGTCATTTTGCAGAAGTGGTGCAAACAGCCTCACTGTCAATCCTGGATTTCCGGTGAACATTTTGACTTCATAAAATGTAGTATTTCCTTTTTAGTTACTTTAAACAAAGTGAAACAAAATAGTGAACATTTTAATTTTATATATCACACAATCCATTTATTATTTTTCATAGACAACTGTTAGGAATTTGAGGTCACATAATGAAAGATGCAGTAATATTTGAATTATTACCCTTAATAATTTTTTCAGATACTAAAAATGTTAATATTTAAAAAGGACTATTTAAAAGAGAATCAATAGACCAATGGCAAAAGGAGGTTCACTAATTTTCCTTATTACTTTAAATAAGTTCCTATAATTTTTAAATAAGACAAATTTGTTTTTAAAATATAATAATTTGCTTATTGTATTTAATACAAATATTTAGAATAAAAGTATTTCCCATTATGGGCTAATCCATTAACTGAATAAATTTTAAGATTTCAATTATTTTGAATGAAAACTTTCCATGTCATACTGCAAACAGGTTTATCACCTAAAAATGTACTAGTAGTAAAAAAAAATGAAATAGACTGCCATCATTGTTTCCTAGAAAACATTTGCAAATATAATACTATCCTAGAATTGTAATTACTAATAAAAATTCAATGATTAATAAAATTAAGCTTTTAATTTAGAATTCATGATTACTTAAAACATAGCATTATACAATATTTTTAAAAGAAGCTTATTTTAGTGTTGATTTAATCATAAATATTCTAAGCCTAACTAAAATTTAATTGAATAAGCAAATATATGCTATTAAAATGGTATTAAAATTTTAACTTTTTTTGTTGGATGGTAGAAAATAAAATATTTTATGAAAAGTTAATGAAAAAATATAAAAATTCTTTAAAAAATGTGTTTTAAGAAATCCATTTTAACACTATATCTCTGTGATTGTATATCTATGACTGAGATATCTAACTCTTAGATACACCATATACCCTAAATGCTAACTTATCATTGCAAAAAAGGTAGTAAGTAACAAGAAGAAAATTTTGTGGGGGAGCATTCGGTAACATTTATGTAGTTTGTTTATTTTGTCAAATTTCACAATTTATTTTGCCTTTAAGGATTAAGTAACTGAAATCTGAGCAATATATATTGTATGGTATGTATATAGTATGGCCTGTTTATAAAGCAAAGAGAGTGGTTTTTCACAAAAACATTTGATCAGTCTCAAATTATAACTGAATTCACATAGTGTAAAAGCACAGCTTACACAGCAAAAAAAAATAAAAGACAAACTTTTCTTTTGACATTCTTATTTACCTTCTTTTATTTCTATGTGTATAAACAGTAATGAAATCCAGTAGAAAATTCCATGAAATTTTTTATTTTCTTTTTCATAAAGCCTATTGGTACATTTTAGCTATACATTCATCATTGGGATTTGTACCTCTACATGGTATATCTTGGTTCTTATTAGTTTCCCCATTCCCCAGTATTCTGTTCAACTTCTCCACCCCTCACTATTTACACAGGCTTTTTTTCCTTTTCTCCTATTTATTCCTTTCCTCTTTTTCCTTTTTCCTATCCCTTCCACTTCCTCTTCCCCTGTGGACCTTTTCTTCCTATATCACATTATCTATTGTACATTTTGATCCTTATTTACACTTTCAGTTTCTCACTCCAGAGAAGCTATTTGGTATTTACATATTTGTGTCCTATTTGATTTTCTTCTAAGCCATGGTAAATACTATTAAATACTGTTAATGCTGGCCCCTGTCTTTGAGCAATAGTTGTAATTTGATGGTCCTTCATCATTGTTTGTTTTTCTTCACATGAAAATCAGAGGTTAAGGATACCACAACAAATGGATCTTGAACTTGTATTTCCATTGTGGATAAGTAATTTTTTAAGAACCACATTGAACTGTCAAATAGAAATTAAAAGTCAAATAGAAATCTAATACGTATTATTTAATCCATAGAGTCAGACTTCAAAAAATATGTAATTTAACTTCAAGATTATCTTTAATCTTAAATCAAGTCCTAAACAAAACAAAGTCTAATTTGTAATTTATGAAAAACATAAAGTAGCAAAGAGACTCCTCAACTGTCATTCAAACTGCAATTTTTAGGGCTGGGGATGTAGCTCAGTGATTCTGCCACCTGCCTCCCAAGTGCAAGGACTGGAGTTTGATCCCTGGTACCAAAAAAAAAAAAAAAAAAAAATGAAAGAAAGAAAAGAAAAAACAAACGGCATTTTTTGGCCAAGGACATTTTAGTGAGGTGAGAACTCAAGAACAGGACCTGATTTGCCTATATGGGTCATACAGGAACTCAGCCTTCTATGTGCTCTCCTGCTAGCATATTCTTCCACCTTATTAAAATTTTATGCACCACTTTTCTGCTCCTGAGTCACAGTCAATGAAAAAATTGGTCCTATGTACCTTTGGGATAGGCTATGTGGCTTTTGATTCCAAATAAGAGGAAAAGAACCTTGTGCCTATGACTAATTCCTGCTACTCTCAGTAAGAAATACTCATTGAAGAGACTAAAGCTTTGTTATTAACCCTACTTTTTATGCCACTGAAAATATACAGCCTGTAATTACATTTATAATTATTTTCCCCCTTAATTTTTATATGCTGCCAGAGGCAACAGAGCATTATTATGGGTAGTTAATCATTGGAGTCTCTTGTAATATAGCTCTCAGATAGTTTTTGGAGTAAAAATGAACTAAACTCATTTCTTACTGGTAAAATTCTTTCTTATAACAGATACAAATATGAACACTCTATTATATAATAAATTATAATTTTCTATACTTGATTAATAATTTTGATATCAGAAAAACAGTATAAGAAGTATATGTATATAGTCAATGAGATGGATTAGTTACTACCAAAAATACAAATTATATGCTAGAATAATGCCAGCTGCATCAAAAGCCCAACATTATGGCCTATGGAGCTTGATCAAGAGGAACTACTGTTGAGTGTGGTGTTCAGAGACAGGGGTGGTCAGAAGAGCCAGAGTCAAAACAAAGAGGAAAAAGACAAAAAGGTTGAAAAGTGAATATGGGAAGAAAATCAGCTGAGAATTACTTGGGGTGGGGAAGGTAGACTGTGGGCTTTCATGTATGAGGAAATGCTCTATTCTTAAAATTCATGCATCAATGAGTGTTCAAGTAATTGCATTACAGTTTTTCTAGGTCCGCTGTCCTCATCAATAACATTTAGATACATTTACTGAAGCACATCCATTTTAATAGATGTGAAGAAGTTAGTTCCACTCTGACCAAGTGTGTGTGCAGCCATTGAGGACTTTCCCATTGAAACATTATGACAACAAACTGGCTTACTATACATGGCTTTACCTATAAACATGGGTAAATTAATTTTAGAGGCTATCTTTAATGTTTGATAGAGGTATTATAACTGACTAAATGGGCACTATACCTTCAACACTATAATACTTAAATTATTTTAGAAATAAGATAAATGTATAATATATTTTCAGAAATCCTTAAACTAGTGCTTGCCTGGGACCATAGCCCCATCCCTCTGGGCCTCTGCAGAGGAACGGTGAGAGGTGCAGCTGTACAAGCACCTACAGCCTCACCCCCTGCACACATGCACCTCTGGCCATCTGGCTGGGATGGTATCTGGATTCATACTAGAGAGGCACAGGGGGTCAAAAAGGCTGTTCTGAGCTCTAGCCTCAAGTTTGATTTAATTCAAACAGTTAAAGGTGATAGATTAATAACTACCACAAATTGTCATTTTTCTAAGCTGTGCTTGATGCTATTCTGTTGCTGATTGTATTACTTGGGCTAAGGTGTTGTGATTGATTTAATCAGTTGTCCTTCCTGGTATAATGAAAATGAGATTGCCTCAGAGTCATTAGAGACTCAGAAACTAAGAACAAGCTATAACAGGAAGATCGAGGCATTAATCCAGGAACTAACCAAAGACGGTAACAACAACAAAAGTAGAAATGAGAAGACATTCAAGCAAGGCACAAGCACAAACAAAGGCTACCTGTTCATCATAGGCAAATTCTGAGGGAAATCAGGTGGAAAAGTCTGATAGTCAAGCATCTGGACATCCTGTACTGGTAGCACAGGAAGTAACAAAACAGATCAATAAGGCTCTAGAAAAATTCAAAAGAGAAATAATTTTTTAGATAACTCCAGAGATGGTAAGCAGAATGAAAACCATGATTAGAGACTATAGAATAGAAACAGATAAAAAAAAAATAGATGAGTTCAGGACCATGATAGAAGCCATGAATGCTCAACATAGGAAAGAAATAGAACCCATGAAATATTCAAACAGACATCCAGGAATTTAAAAACTGTATTGAAAGTAAACATAACAGATTGAGCCAATCTGAAGACAGGGTATCAGATATAAAAGACAGGCTGGAGGTCAGTGACCATGAAAAGAGGGATCTCTTTAAAAAATAGTAAGGGAACATGAGAAATCCATCCAACAGCTCCTAAATGATGTAAAGAAGAATAAGACTGAAAGGAATCCATGAAAAAGCAGGAAGAATTACAACTGATATAAAAAAAAACTGTTCACAGAATTAATGACAGAAAACTTCCCAAACAGAACAAAAGAATTTGACATACACATACGTGAGGCTTATAGGACTTCAAATAGCCATGATCACAAAAAAATCTACACCTAGACATGTAATAATCAAGATCCCAGAAACTCCACAGAAGAACAAAATACTCCAAGCAATTAGAGAAAAGAAACAAATCACGTGCAAAGGTAACACCATCAGAATCACATCAGACTTTTTAACCCAAATCCTCAACTGAAGGAGAACCTGAAGTGAAGTATTTCAAGCCCTAAAAGAAAACAACCTCCAACCTAGCCTGATGTATCCTGCAAAACTGTCTTTCAAAATTGATGGGGAAATGAGATACTTCCATGACAAAGAACACCTGAGAAACTTCATGAACACCAAACCAGCATTCCAAACAATTATAAATAATATCCCAGAAAAAGACAATGACAATCAAAACTCCATGAGGCCCAACAGAGCAAATCTAGCAGGCAAGGCAAGAAATTAAAGAGAAAGGTGGGAAAAAAACTAAAAAGAGCCAACAACAGGAAAATAACATGATGATGATAAGTCAATACATATCAGTTATAACCATTGATGTTAATGGCCTCAATTCACCAATCAAAAGAGACTGGCAGAATGCATTAATATGCAAAATCCAACAATATGTTGTGTACAAGAAATATACCTAGTTCAAAAAGAAACTCATAGACTGAAAGTTAAAGGTTGGAAAACATTTCTTCACATGACAGGAACCCAGAAAAAAGCAGAGGTAGCTATTTTATTTGAAGACAAAATAAATTTCAAACCAAAACCAGTTAAGAGAGACAAAAAAGGTTACTACATCCTCATAAAGGAAACAATCCAAGAAGAAGAGATGACAATATATATGCACCAAATAATGACCCAAATTATACAAAACAAATATTAAGGGACATGCAAAACTAAATAAGCATTAATACAATTGTAGTAGGGAACCTCAATGTCCCACTGTCACAAATAGACAGATCATCAGGACAAAAACTCAACAACAAAATACTAGAACTCAACCAGGCTTTTGAACAAATGGATTTAATAGCCATCTACAAAGTGTGCCACCCCACAAAATCAGAATATACATCCTTTTTGGGTGTGCATGTGTCATTCTTCAAAATAGACCACTTACTTGCTCATAGAATATGTTTAAGTAAATTTAAAGGAGTTGAAGTTGTCCCATGTATATCATCAGACCATAGTTCAATTAAACTAGAGATCAATAGCAAAAGGAACTGAAAGAACTTCACAAACTCATGGAAATTGAATAACACTCTTCTAAAAAACTAATGATCTCAGAAGAAATTAAAGAGAAATTACACCATTTGTACAATTTAATGATAATGCCAATATAACATAAAGGAATCTATGGGACACAATGAAAGCAGTTCAATGAGGGAAATTCATAGCAGTGAATACCCATACTAGGAAAATAGAGTGAGCTCAAATAAACAACCTACTGCTGAATCTACAAAAAAGCATCTACAAAAAAGAAGAATAAGATAAACCCAAAGATCATACAAGGGAGGAAATTATAAAGATCAGAGCAGAAATGAGTACAATGGAGACTAAGAGAACAATACAAAAAAATCAATGAATTGAAGAGTCAGTGTTTTGAAAGAATAAATAAATCCTTAGCCAATCTTATCAAAAAAAGGAAAGAAAAGGTTTATATCCATGCAATTAGGAACAAAAAAGGTGAAATCACAACAGATCTAGAAGAAATCCAGTGGCTCATCAATATCTACTTTGAGAACCTGTACTCTAATAAAATAGAAATTACAGAAGAAATGGACAGATTTTAAAGATATATATGAATGAACAAAGTTGAACAAAGAAGATATAAAAACTCTAATAACCCAATTATAATCAGTGAATGCAAAAATGTAATTAAAAATTTGCCAACAAAGAAAAGTCCAGGTTCTGATGGTTCTGATGCTGAATTCTACAAAGCATTTAAGAGAAGATCTTCTGCCACTACTTTTGAAACTTTTCATGGAAATTGAAAGGGAAGCCTTACTTCCAAATTCATTCCTAGAAGCAAGTGTTACATTCATTCCAAAGCCAGGGAAAGACATAAACCAATCTAACTAATGAGCATAGATGCGAAAATTCTCAATAAGATACTGGAAAACAGAATACAGAGGTTCATGAAGAAGATCACACAACCTGACCAAGCTGGATTTATCCCAGTGATGCAAGGATGGTTCAACATACGTAAATCAATAAATGTAATACACTATATTAACAGAGTCAAGGACCAAAACCATACGATCATCTCAATAGATGTAGAAAAAGCATTCAACAAAATTCAACATACATTCATGATAAAAATCCTAGAAAACTGGAATAAATGGTCTTTACCTCAACTTGATAAAGGCTAGCTATGAAAAACCAACAGCCAATGTCATACTAAATGGTAAAAAACAGAAACCTTCACACTAAAATCAGGAATAAGACAAGGATGTCCACTATCACCACTCTTGTTCAATATAGTTTAGGAAACATTAGCCACAGCAATTAGACAACAGAAAGAAATGAAAGCAACAAAGATAGGAAAAGAATTTAAACTGTCATTATTTGCTGATGATATGATACTCTACATAGAAGACCCAAATAACTCCACCAAAAGACTTCCAGACTTAATTGACAGATTCAGTATAGTAGCTGGATACAAGGTCAACACTCAAAAATCAATAGCCTTCATTAACACAAAAACAGAATCACTGAGAGAGAAATTAGAGAAACAATTGCTTTCTCAATAGCATCCAAGAAATGAAATATGTAGGAATCAATCTAATGGAGGAGACAAAAGACCTCTACACTGAAAACTACAATACTCTGAAAAAAGAGATTGAAGAGGATGTATGAACTAGAGAAAACAATCCAAAAATTCATTTGGAGCCAGCAGAGACCAGGAAGAGCAAAAGCAATTCTGGGCAACAGAGACATGGCAGGGGATATTACAACCCCAACTTGAAACTGTACTACAAAGCCCCTGTGATAAAAACAGCATGGTACTGGCCACAAAACAGATCTCAGGATCAATGGAATAGATTGGAAGCTGCAGAAACAACTCCACATACTCAGCTACCTCATCTTTGACAAAGGAGCCAACCATCCTAACTGGAGGAAAGATAGCCTCTTTAATAAATGATGCTGGAAAAACTGGATTTTAACTTGCCAAAGATTAAAGCTAGACCTCTATCTTTCACCATGCACAAAACTAAAATCCAAGTGGATTAAAGATCTAAATATCAAAAGAGAAACACTAAACTTGCTGGAAGATAAGTTAGATAGAACTCTTGGAGACATTGTCATAGGAAAATACTTTGTGAGCAAATCTTCAGTAGCGTGGGAACTGTCACAAAGAATCAACAACTGGGATCTCATCTTTTAAAAAATCTTCTGCACTGCAACAGAAACCATTAACAGAGCTAAAAGACAATCTACAATGTGGGAAAAAAAATTTACCAACTGTTCCTCAGATGAAGGTATACTACCCAGAACATATAGAGAACTCAAAAAAAGACCTCCCAAATTTATAAACCCAATTTAAAATGGTCATATTAAATGAACAGATATTTCTCAAAGAAAGAAATAAAAGCAGCAAATAAATATACAAAAACGTTTAACATCAATGGTCATTTGAGAGATGCAGATTAAAACAACTCCAAGATTCCACCTCACCCCAGAAAGAATGACTGCTATCAAGAAATCAACCAGAGCCAGGTGTGGTGGTGCATGCCTGTAATCCCACCACTCAGGAGGCTGAGGCAGTAGGATCACTGTGAGTTCAAGACCAGCCTAGGCTACATAGTGAGTTCCAGGCCAGTCTCAACCACATAGTGAGACCCTGTCTCAAAAAAAACATTAAAAAAAAGAGAAATCAACCAATAACAAATGTTGGTGAGGTTGTGGAGAGAAAGGAAACATTCTTCATTTTTGGTGGGCATTCAGACTGGTGCAACCACTCTGAAATTCAATATGGAGATACCTCCAACACCTAGGATTAGAAGTCCCATTTGACCCAGCTATTCCTCTGCTTCATATTTTCTCAAATGAGTTAAAAGAATCATACCACAATGTATATGCTCACCCATAGCGGCCCAGTTTGTAATACCTAAAACTTGGAAACAGCCTAATTGCCCATCAACTGGAGAATGGATAAAGAAGATTGTGCTTTTTTAAAAAAATAAAGTGAGTACTACTCAGCCACAAAGAATGAGAAACTAGAGACATTTATAGCTAAGTGGATGCACATTGAGGAAGTACTCAAGTGAAATTAGTAGGACACATGTGTAAATACTGAATGGTTTCTCTGGTGTGATAAACTAAAAGTGTAAATAAGAATCAAAATGTATAATTGATATTGTGTAATACTAAAAAATGTCTAAAGGTGTAGGGGAAATGAGAGAAGGAAATGAGAGGGGAAAGCTAAGAAGGAAAAAGAAAAAATAAGAGAAAAGGAAAAAATTGGGAACAAAGTCTTTGTAAATAGGGAAGGGTGGAGGGAGTGAAGGGAGGACAAGGGAATGGGGAAAAAATAAGAACCAAAATATATCATGCAAAGGTACAAGATCCCAATGATGAATGTGACTGTATTGTATACCTAGAATGTACCAATAAGGAAAAAAAAAAAGAAATCTTTAAAGCAATGGTAGGAGTGAAGTATAAGAAATAACAGTATATAAAATAATATGTATGGAGAATTTAGAAGTTAGCATCTGAGTGGTATGATTTTCCTGTTAAGGAGAAAGTATGTGAAATCCAGAGGTACTGCTTACAGAGATGGATTAAAAAATCTTATGCAAATACTTAGGCTCATAAGAAATAGAAGGTCTTGTGATGCAGCATTCATATTCACATCGCCTAGATTTGCAGCAGTGTATAAGTGAACCAGAATAAGACCACTAGCTTGGATAGGAGAATTAGAAATAGGAAATAACCAAACATTCTTAGAGAGGACAAGAGAAAAGCTAGGAATAAAATGCCAATTGAAATGATGAGGCCAGGGATGATTGTAAGACCACAGACTATATTTATATTGGACAGGCATCACAATTCTGCGTAAACACTGGTCAATGAAGGCCTTTCCTCTTCATCTTCATCTTTGAACAACATCTCCACTGTACATACTGTTATACTGATCTGCCCTGGCAGCAAACAGTTCTATTGAGTCACACAAATATTTGGCCATGTCTGTATCTAATAATAAAATGCCAGATCAATCAAAATCAACCAAAATCAGTCAGTGATTTTAAAGCACTTCAAGTTTAAAGCACACCATGGATTTACCCTGGATGGTTACTGGAAATAACAAGTGACTCATACAAGTGACTCAAGTACTTCAAAGTATGTACACGGAAAATGCCACAGCCACCACCCTTACTTTGCACTATATGTGATCTTTCTCTCTGTTTCTTTCTTTCCTTTCTTCTTTCCTTCTTTCTCTTCTATTTTTCCTCTTTCCAGTGTTTTATCTATTTCTAAGTCTAAATAGTGAAATAGGAAATTCAAATTTTGGAAACACTATGCCTATAATTTGTTAGGAACACCTTTGTAGGAAACAAATAATTCTTGGGAAATACTGGGGCTGAAATCACTAGAGTTCCTTTTGAGTGATGCAACGTCACTTAGTGTAGTTCTTCTTTTACTGGGGTCTCTCCCTCCACCTTGGGACTTTTATCATTTTTACATTCATTTCTTTCACACAGCAGGCCCCTTTGAAACTGATATGAAAAATACATTAATTACACAATAAGCAATGTGCCTTCAAATCTCTCTCAAATTGCTTTCAAACATTAGGCTTATATAAACTTTAGATATTACACTTCTGAGATCACAAGTGATGATGATGTATTTGAAGTATTTATTTCTTCCTTTTTATATTTATATGTAACCATTATTTTGAATTTATATAGTGAAAACAACAAACCAGTCCAGGGCTGTGAAATAGCAAAAATTATATTCTGTAAGCAGCACCCTTGTTGTTATATATTTTTTTTCAAAAGATCATAACAGATTAATATATGCATATGTGATTAAATGAAGAATATAATATAAAATTGTGGATAATTTGCATTCAGTGCTAGATAGATAATTGGGCTGTGAAATTTAAAAAATTCTTATAGAATAAAAGTCTTTAGAAGAAATGAAGTATAATAAAGACTAAAATCAATAAGTTCAAATTAGTGCTTACAGACTGAAAACCATCTTGATGAGATGATTTAAGAATCAGGAAATAATTTCACGTATTTGTGGAGCAGGACAGAACTTGGCATATATGTATATCTGTACGTATATAATATACATATATATGTATAACTGCTGACTTTTTACTATTAATGTCTATTAGTAAGAAATCAAGTTAATTTTACTGTTAGTAATTGAACTAAGTATTTCAATGCTAATAAAAAAGGAGCAATGAGAGAGGGAAATGAGGAGAGAGAAAGAGGCAGGAGAAGAGAAACAGAGACAGGAGAGGGAAGCGATAGAAGAGAGGATGGAAGACATCTCTACACTGTGGCCCTGCTGGTGTCCCAGAAGCCAGGGCAATTATGTGATATCTCTAAGGGTTTCCTGCCAATCCCTGCAGTCTCTTGTAAAACTGCAAACCGATGTGTCTAACTGTTCATATGTGCGTCTTCTCCACCTTCCAGGTTTTTGTCAAGTTACAACCTATACTGTACAGGAAAGAGAGTGCTTGGAAATGCATCACTTAACTTTCCTCTGTGATTGTTTGGTTGTTGAAGGAATGAGTAGTAAACTAGGACTGATAAGAGTTCAGCACAGGGAAGCATGAGCTTCGGAGGGCGAGTATTCACCCACTTCAGAATGAAAAGAATCCACAGAGTGAACCAATGAGGAGAGAGAATGAGAAAAAGAAAAACCAGGAAGGGGAAGGTGCAACTAATTGCACAAACTAAATCAGAATAGATTTTCTTCTATTTTAGAAGATATGGTTAGTCTTCAAGAGAGATGGTTAGTATTCTGTGTCCCTTTTCAAGTATAGATCACCTCTGCTTCTCATTTTTTCTTATAATTTATTTGTGGAAGAAACTGTGTCAATTTTGATGTGTAGGTTTCCCTAGAGTACGCGTGGGCTTATTTCTGTATCTCTGCATTAGAAACTGGATTTAGAAATTTGACTCTACTTCTGTTAAGTTTATTGGACAAGGCTAATTCACAGTAGTGTTATTAGCCAGCTTTTCATTTGCTAAGACACAATATCAGACACTCTGAACCTGAAGGAGGAAATGCTTAATTTAGCTCAAGGTTTCAGGAGATTCAGTACATGATTGGCAGGCAGTAAGGCAGAAACATCACGGTGGAAGGATGTGGCAGAGAAAATTGGCTTAGTTTATGGTACCTGGGAAGCAGATAAGGGCAACAGTGCCAGAGAGGAATGGACCAGCGATCATATAAAGAACTCAAGTTCATGCCTTCATGGCCACCTAAACATACCCAAGGTCTTGCATTACTAATCTTCCAGCCATTTCTTAGTCCAAAGTTGACAAGCTATGATTAATGATCATAGTAATATCATTTTATCCTTTAGGAGACACAATATTTGGGATTTTATCTTTTGGAGGTCAGTAAAGATGGCCAATGTTTATAATATTTATTTTCACTAAAAATAGTTATTTGTTAGTGTGATACTTTTTTTTTTTTTATGGGTACCAGGGATTGAACTCTGGTCCTTGCACTTGCAAGGCAGGCCACCAAACTGCTGAGCTAAATCCCCAGCCCTATTAGTGTGATACTTCTTAAAAATGTAAACATTTCCTCTTCTAGAATGCAAGCATATATGATAACTAAAAAAGTTTAATAATCCCCAGCTATTAGTGTGATACTTCTTAAAAATGTAAACATTTCCTCTTCTAGAATGCAAGCATATATGATAACTAAAAAAGTTTAATTCCTGCCAACTTCCATAGGACATTAATGGGTTTTTTAAAAGTATAACTTTTAAAATGCTAAAGAAACATCTCAAAAAGAAATACTACAAATATTCAAACTTGCAGCACATACATAAAACCAGGTTAGAAATCTATAACTAGAACTACTATCTCATCAATCCCTTGTTAGCTATAATTTATTTGAGCTTTATTTTTATATCCCAAATTCTAGTTTTTAAGCATTCAAAGTGAATGCTTTGTTCCATGAAAGATAAAATGAAAGTGATTATAGAGGGATAAATCTTTTTCTCACTATTTCTTACATTTATCTTCCTCCTCTCTCCTAAATAAGATATTAAATACATAGAATATTAAATATATAGAATATTTTTGTTTAAAAAAACACATTTCAATAAATAGCCCAATGCATTAGTCAGTGTCCCATTCCTGTGGCAAAATACTTGAGATAAATTACTTACACAGAGCACAAATTTATTTAGGCTCATGGTTTTGGAAGTTTCAGTCTACAATCAATTGTAATCATTGTTTTAGAGACTATGGCATTGCACTGCATCATTGTGTGGATTGTGAGGTGGAGCTAAACTGTTTACTTTAAGATTTTCAGGATGTAAAAAAGATACAGCAAATAGCTGGGTTCCTGATGTACCCTGACTGGGCATACTTCTAATGACTTAATTTCTTCTCAGTAGGAATAATCTTTTAAGAGTTATACAATCTTCAAATAATGCCACAGGCTGGAGACAAAGCCTTTGGAAATAAGCCAGTGGGGGATATTCCAGATCAAAAATGATAGCACCTAATAATACAGCTTTACAAATGTGCTCTACATTAATTTTTAATGCTGTCAAAGGAACAGCCTCATGTTTCAACCACTAAAAGCATGGGCACCACTAGAGAGCATTTTCACTATTTAAGATGATATACATTTAATTTGGGAAAATTTTATGGAGAATGTATTGAAAACTGTAGAATATATAGACTATTTTTGTTTTTATCACATGGAGGCACTCAATCATCTCTAGAATCATCCACAGACAAGGAACTGCAGAGGAAGTCAATGACTCTGACTGGAAGCAAAGAACTTATTCTTAGGAGAAAAGCATTTACTACACCATTTTGAAATTATTTTTTTTGGTTTAGAATTTTTGTGACTATATTTACAATCGAAAAGTTTTTGCCTAGGGTTCTTAGTAAACATGTCTGCCACATTTTTTTCTGTGATTACCTTGTGTAATTTTTCCCCCTTCACCAAATTATGCAGCTAAAGAAAAAGCACTTGAGAGAAATTTTCAGTTGCTATTCAAAGCATCAAAAATTAAAAATGGTTTTGGAAAGGAAGATACAAAGTAAGTCTCTAGCATACGGTATCATTTGCCTATATGGCTTATGGCTTACCATCTGAGAGTATATTAATTTAAATTAATTTTTGTTAACAATCATTTCTCTCAGTCAAAGATTACATTAACCTGCAAGACAATGATATATTTATCCACCAAGTAATTTTACTGATGAAGTATAGCAATAGCACATTCAAGATCCTATACATTTAGATTTTCTTTGTAAATTTAGATGTAACTTAGTTGTGCTTCATGTTCAGCTAGGATTCAGTGGTTAATGTCAACATTACAGATGTTCTGCTTTTCAGATATTTTGGGCAATCATTTATTTTAGACAACTGAACATTAATAATATTTGTCATAGAATATATATTTCATAATAGCTTGTGTTCCAAATATGTTTTAATCTCTCTTTTCTGATATCCCTCCCCTCTTCTCTTGTGGGAGAAACAAAATATAAATTCACTTATGGCTGGAAAGTGAAAACAACACCTACATAGGTGTTAATAACCAAGTTTAGCTTTATATTTGTGAAGAAAGGCAGAGTTTTAACTCAGCACCTGCACATTTATTTTCAAGCTGTTGAATGATTTCCTTGGTCACAGCTTCATACTCTGGTGGAGCAGACTTTTCAGGTGAGCTTCTCAAGGGAAGGGCACTTTCCAGAGAGAGGGAGAGTCACATATACGCAGTGACGGTGTACAAGCAAACTTGGTAAGTCCATGCACATGGGCGCCAGAGGCTGTTCATTTGCATGAAACCATCACTGCAAGTGTTCCCTGCTCTTGGGTAAGGCAAAAACTCATCTGCTGAGCATGAAGACATAACGAGTTTATTTAACAGCCAATCAAATCTCTTGGTGGAGGACCCTAATTGAAAGAACTTTAATTTTAGTAAGCAATGAATATATTTGCTTCTGAGCTTGGATTTCAGTTTATTAAATGATTTGCTTAATGCATTCCCAAATATTTCACAATACAAATCATGTCTTTCAAAGAGAAATAGATTGAAAAAAAAAAACCAACAACAACAACAACAACAATGAGGGGGTGACTACTATGCAATATATTGCTTTGCAATATGTACCATAAAATAACTTATCTTCCAAGTACATTTAAGGCAAAATAAACAAATTTGATTTGAGAATTATTTTCAGTAATTGGCCTAAAGTATTAGGAAAGGCATTCAAAGAATTTTCATGGCACTTTGATATATTAATAAAGAATAGTAAAGAATATTAATAAAGCATTAATAAAGACAGGCACCAATCAGTCAAACTAATTGTTCTCAGATACAAGCCTAGTTATATGTATATTTCAGTACAAGACTGAAATTAATGAATTCTGTAGCCATAAATTATCCCAGAGATTTCATATTAGCTTTGAAACTTTAAATAAAAGTGTGAAATTATCACACCATGTTAAATCAACAATTTAAAATGGAAATGAATGACAATATATTCCCGATTAAAAGTGCTCAGCCATAAAGGTTATGAAAACAGCAAATGTATCACAGCTTTATAACATGCAGGTCTCTGAGGATTCTCAGCAGAGATTTTTGTGCCTGAGTTAAGCAGCATCTAAATATATCTCAGCAAAATAAAAGAAGAATCAATGGAGTAAGAATTTGTGCTTCAGGATGAAAATAGTTACCTTGTTGCATTCTACAGTTTACTTGTGGTGCTTGTTATAATAGAAAAAAATACTTTTGAGCTTTGCCCAAGTTTTATTTATGCATTTATTTTGAGCTTTTCCCTAGTTTGTCATTGTCTGAAGCAAATATTCTGTGAATGGACTTTCTACACTTGCAAAAAACAAAGCAAAATACAAACAAACAAAAGGCTTGCTAACAAAACTCCACATGAGTATCAATTCTGATCACAAAACTACCAACAAGTCTTAACTGATGATAATCATGACAAATATCACTAAATGATGCAATTTTTAAAACTTGAGTTTTCAAGGAAGGAACACCTTAGGAATGAAGCAAAACAGTAAAAATTAAGAACCAGAATAATAGATATATGCTTCTCTGAGATATAACACACAAGGAAGAGTTGATATTTCCCAAAGGTTGGCTTTACCTGATAAAACTAACCAGGAAAGGAGCAATGGGGGATGAGAAAGGGTATAATTCACTGTAATGTTCTGTTCACTACTAGTAGTCAAATGTGAAAATTGAAATTTTCATCTACTGTAATTCTGAATAACACATAGTGTACTTTATTTCCTTTTATGTATGTTCCCTTCAAACACTAGAATTTAAGTAATTAATTTTAAAATATTGAAAATAACCTGAACAAATTACATATTATTATTGTGTTATGCTCACAGTTGTCACTGAGTATAGATTTTTGTTGTCTATGGCTATAATCACCTATGATTACTTTCTTTTTGACAAGAGGCCAAGGACATTTCAGTGCCACCATTTCTTCTGGATCAGTTACCACTAGTGACCTATAAATATGGTGAAATAAGTTAGTATTATCCTGAGGCAGCAGGATTTTATGAATCAGATTCCTTCTTTCTGCCCTTCATCCCCTCTCACCTGAGTGGAATGGAATGCCTCAGTACATTTTGTGACAACGTATATAGCTTGATGGGTTAGTTTGTTCACTAGCTAATACAATTGCAATAATTCACACTTCGTATTGTCCTACAAATGTCCTGGCCTGGTGTCCAATCGACATATATTTCTTCACTTGAACTTCTAAGGCCTAAATTTCTTTTAAGACATCCATAATTGACCCCCTTCAAAAATTATTACAGACATTTTCATACGAGGTAACTGGAGGTCTTTGTGCCTTTTCAGGAAAAAAGAAAAAGGTCTTACTGTGATTGCAGTGAAGCTGGAAGTTGTTATCTGTTGGTGCCAAGTGTCACACTGAAAAGATTTTAGTTTGGATCCGGATCATTTCCATTCTAATAAATAAATCAACAAACACATTTTGGTGCCTCCGTCTTTTCAAGCATGTGTACCACAGGGTTGCTTGTGTTGCTTAGCAACCATAAAATAGTGAGATAACAGGATTGAAGAACCCACTAAAATAAGCAGTTATATTCACATACTTACAGTGAGAAGGATCCTGCTGGTTTGGTCAGCCCACGGGTCTTTGAAACTTATCACATCCATCGTTAAAATTGTGGGCCAATTTTACAATAGTATCCTTAGTCATTATGTCCAGCTATAATACAGCTCAAAGGAACCCCATCTGTTGATTTCTTACACAGTCATTCATAATATTACTTCCTAGGTTTTGTAAATATTTCAATGAACAGTTCACTGTTAAAATACACAGTGCATAGGAAAGACAAATAGATGTCCCAATCATCTTATTCAACCATGTAACATTTTAAGATTCTGTTTTTTTTCCATTTCTGTCAAAATTCTGTCTTGATGTTTTACATGAGAAGCAAAAGATGTAATATGATTTAAGAGACATAATTGACACTTGTCTGTATAAATCAAGGAATGAAATATATCAGCTCACTTAGCAAGTGCTCAGCAAATATAGCCTAGTTAAATACATATACACATATGTATAATGTTGAGTATATATTTATGTTAAATATACAGTATATTTGTTAAATATAGATATCTAATTACTCTAAATTATAGAATCATCTCCCATTTTCATTAAGGAATATACATTTAGGTTCTTATGAAAGCAGAATCTAAATACTATAAATGGAGTTGCTTTCTGGGCTGCCTATGAAAACTTTCAGCCATCTGTCTAATAAGTGCTTATTATGCATTGTTACAGTGGGCTTGGCACTAGAAGATTGAAAAGAAAGAAGACTTTCTGCATACAGAATCTCACATTATAATGCAAGCACTCATTTCCTCTATTGAAGAGATGCTCCTGTAGAAGTACGCACTCAACAGTTTGGGAATGTAGAAGAAGCAGGAATCTTCCTTGGAGGAACCGAAGGAGACCTCACTGAGGAGCTACAGTCAGTTCTGGATGTTGAGTAGTAACTGGAATTCGGAAGGTAGAGGAAACTGAGTGTGTTTGCATGTAGAAGGGCAATGGACCGCGTGTGCAGAAGTAAGCACTTCCAGGGAACAGCCAATGCAATCCTGTATGTCTGCATCTTAAAATGGGTCAGATGGAATGAAGACATAAATTTAGAGATAAATTTAGTCCCTTCGGTTTTGTAAAGCAATTGTTTTAAAAAGAAAAATAGTATTAAACAATAAGCATCAAAAATAGTTGTAAGTGCAAGAATGTGCAAGGACCCGAGTTCAATCCCTGGTACCAAAAAA
>NW_022900916.1:41587829-41614053 GCF_012274545.1 Fukomys damarensis | reverse complement strand
ATATATTTTTTTTTTCCTAAGAGACTTGAATTTCTTCTGGTCTTCCTTCCAGTCAGGCTTTCCCGACAGCCCTTATTTGTTGACCACCATCTACACTGAATACTTATACAGAATAATTTGTACTTGTATAATATTTGAAATTTGGTTTGCAAAGAATTTTTCAAATGAAACGTCATCTTGTCATTTCCACCTTTATGAGCTTCCATTTGCAGCTAGTTTAAAAAATAGGTAGGTGTGCTTGACATGGTGGCACAGGCCTGTAATCCCAGCACTCTGGGAGGGTGAGGTGAGGAAGCCCAAATTTGAGCCCAGTTTGGCCAATTTAGCAACTTAGACCATGTCTCAAAAAAAAAAAAAAAGTCAAGCTAGGTAGCCCAGCATGAAGGTCCTGAATTCAACCCCTAGTACGAAAGAAAGAAAGAAAGAAAGAAAGAAAGAAAGAAAGAAAGAAAGAAAGAAAGAAAGAAAGAAAATGGACCTAATAGCATATTAGAAATGAAGCAAGATTTACAAATTTTTCATATCAGTTTCTCACAATTTCCCTGAAATTAAGTCAGAATGATTATAGAGCACACACTCAACAGTTTGAGAATGTAGAAGAAGCCATCATATTGTCTGGAGAAATCTCTATAAAACAATGGGTTTGACCTTTTGGGGGTTATCAGTCAGGTCTCAGCAAGAAATAAATGCAATAGTGAAGCTGGGGGAGATTGAGGAGAATGTAATGGAGAGCATTATAAAAGTGTGGATGAGTCGGGAAACCATAGGGATAGTTTGTGCCTTGGGATTGGTAAGACTAGGCAACCTGGCCGAAAGGGACAAGGGGAGAGACTTACTTTTCTGATTCCCTAGAGGCGACTAGCAAAAACAGTAACTTCACTGGGGCAACTATGACATTTTTTCTTAAGATATATCCATAGCCTAAGATTAGCAATGACCTGGCTTACAGGTTGGATACATAGTATCATACTTTCAAAATATTTGCATTGATTTTTACTTTTATAAATGGGTTTGGATGTGTTACACTGTCAATTTAGGAATCCATTTCACCTATTTGCATAATCCAA
The DNA here is from genome assembly GCF_012274545.1 of Fukomys damarensis. Taxonomy (NCBI): domain Eukaryota; kingdom Metazoa; phylum Chordata; class Mammalia; order Rodentia; family Bathyergidae; genus Fukomys; species Fukomys damarensis. Next base: position 41,612,986 of record NW_022900916.1, on the reverse strand, counting down.
ATTGGATTCTTTTTTGGGGGAGATTCAATTTTTTTTCTTTCCAGATTAATTATTTCATGTGTGCCAGTAACTCTCTGAGGTAGTATCACTGGGCACTAAAAGTGTCCAGAGTATCTTCTGAGTAACAGCCTTACCAAATGGAATATGAAAAAATCAAACAAATGATAGAGGAATTGTGAAAGGCTTTGACATGGCAATGTCAAGTCAAGCAACTGCAAGCAATTGAGCAGAATAAAACCGATGACAAGAATACCTTGAAATACTTCATGAGTTCATTCTGAGTGACAATAGCATTTATTTCTAGGGAGTCACAGAAATAGGTGAATCACTAAATTCCTTTAAAGAAATGAAACATGAAACCAGTCAAGAAACAGCTATGATCAACAGGACTGGAGCCACAAGGTTTATTTTGGCTTCACTCTTCTACCAACCAGGGAAGTCCTCTTATCATCAGTGGTAATTTTGCAAATTTGGTAAAAAAGATAAAAAATAGGATATTGGCATATTGTAATGAATTCTTCTAAAGGAGGAAGTTTAAGAGGAAACAAGTGGCTTTACAAAGTCTTAGTAAATTCACATTTAATAGTCTGAATCCTGTATCTGAGGAGGAAGTGAATATGGGTTCTCTTCTCTATGGTTTTTAATAACTATTTCTATTTTGAGATAATTATAGGTGTTTTGTGCACTGTATGGAAAAAGCTTGCTAAAACATGATTAAATAACACAGTCAGCATACAACCTGGATACTTTCAAGGTAAGAACTTGGGTCACCACAGGCATCCTCATGTTGTCCTTTTATAACCATACCCTCTTCTGTCCTGCTCCCATCCCCCCTCTTCTCCGAAAATCACTAGTCTCATTTCCAGTTTTATAATTTTGTCATCTCATGAATGATATATAGATAGATTGTGTTGTAGTCAGCAGGATTGGGTGAGGGAATACATTAAACACGGGGGCACATAACTTGTAAGGTTGTTTTATGATAATTACCCAAAGAATGAAATGCAAAGGAGTCCAAGAGATTAATCACACACTAGAAGCCCCAAATATTCAACTCAGGGCCTAGATCCCAGCAGTTTCTCACACAAGTCCAGCTAAAGGCTTAGAGTCCAAGGCAATGTCCTCAAGTCCAGCCAGTGGCCTAAAGCCCATGGCAATGTCTCATGCTTGTTCGTATTGAGGATCTGCACCTGAAAGGCCCAAAAGCCAGTGGTGGAAGCCAGAAAATCTATGGTCATGAGATGAAGGATCTGCGCCACTAAGTTGAGTGATCTATATTGGAGCCAGGAAGTCATACTCACAGTGAAAATCGGAGCTCCCCTGATGAAAGCAGCAGCCAATGAGGCCCTGAGCTCCTCCTCCGACGAGAACAGCTTAGTTCTCATCGGGAAAACCATTCCTCAGCCAGCTTCTCCTAGAAAATCAACAGCCAAGATCTTCCCCTCCAGTTCTCTTTTCAATGGCCATTGGTAACAATCTTCAGGTGGATCCTCCACGCCCAGACAGTGCTGATTCAGTTCAGCTGGGAGTTACAAGTTGACCATTAGTTAACCCACTACAGAATGTTATTGTATGCATTTTTTTTTCACTAATTAAATTTACCTAGAAGTTTACCCTGGTGGTTCAATAGTTCTATACTGTGGTATGGCTGTGTTACAGTGTGCTTAAGCATTCATTCATTGAAGGATGTCTTGGTTGCTTTCAAGATTTATCAATTATAATTAAAGCTGTTATAAATATTCATATACAGGGTTTTATGTGGACATATGTGTTCAACTTATTAGGGCAAGTACCAAAGAATGTTTGTGTTGGATTGCATGGTAAATATCTGTTTGGTTTTGTAAACTCCCAAAGTGCCATTTTTCATCACCACCAACAATGGATCAGAGCTCCCATTCCTTCATATCCTTACCTTTAGGGTTGTCAGCGTTTTAGGTTAGACATTCTAGTAAGTGTGTATTAGCATCTTGGCATTGATTTACTTTTCAGTTCCCTAACAGCATATGGTATTCAACACATTTTTTCTTATGTTAATTTGCCATCTGCATGGGTTTCTTTGGAGATATTTTTAAAAATATTTTGTCAATTTTTAATTGGGTTATTTTCTTACTTATTGCTGAGTTGTAATAGATTGTTGCATGTTTTGGATACCAGTCCTTCATTAGATAAGCATTTTTCAAAATCCTTTCTTTGCAATTTGTAGCTTTTCTTTTCATTCTTATGGTAATGCGTTTGCAGAGTTCTTAATTTTAATGAAGTCTACTTATAAATCTTCGGTTATGCTTTTGGTTTTGTAGCTAAAAATTAATCACCAAACTCAGGTCATCTAGATTTTCTCCTATGCTATCTTCTCTGAGTTTTCTACCATTGCATTTTACATTTAAGGAGATTCCCTTTGAGTTTTTTTTTTTTGGTACTGGGGATCAAACTCAGGTCCTTGTGCTTGCGAGGCAGGCGGCAGAACCACTGAGCTAAATCCCTGGCCCCTTTGAGTTTTTTTTTAAATGTGTAAGGTCTGTATCTAGATTCATTTTTGCTTGTTGATTGAATGTGGATATACAGTTTTCCACCATTTATAGAAAAGGCTAGCCTTTCTCCTCTGAGGTTGGATGTGCTCGATGGTTGGAGATGAGCTGACAGCTCATTATGGTAAGTCTTAGAGACAGGTGGTGTCAATACTATGATTTTGTTCTCCATTATTGTGATGGCTGTTATGCATCTTTTGCTCTTCTGTATAAGCTGTAAAATCAGTTTGTCACTATCACGAACTAACGTAAACTCACATTTTAACTCATTTTCTCTGATACTGCATTGATATTGCATTTCATGTTACTGTATTGCTGCTGGGTGCACATGAAATCCAGTTTTACTGTGAGACCTCCATTCATTGGGCTTCTGGTCTTGCTCTCCATTTTTCCCCTTGATGCCAGTATGGTGCACATTTTGTTATTTCTGGTGATGATGAAGGTGCTATCTATTAACAAACCTTTCTCTGACATGATCTTGGTATGTGTGTTGGGAGCTTTGGTGTAGCCTCATGGGTATTAAAGTCTAAGCTCTCTCCACTCAACCTTTGCTGACACAGAAGCTGGTGGAGTTACAGGTATTTTCTCTTATATTTGGCTGGAATAGAATTTGACTGTTTGAACCGTGCATTAGTTGTCCTCCCTCTGTCCTCTTCATATCTAAAGATGTCTGAGTTTACATTATTCAGCTCTGGGCTACATGAAGCAAAAGAAAGCCCAGAAATCTTAGCAATGTTTAGGGTCTCAAAGTCTCTAGCCATTCTGCTTTCTTAGTTCTACCTTTCAATCATTTCATATGTGATATACACATATAAAACGCTAAAGTTATGACTAGCTTGACATATGAACAACTTCGTTTAGTTAGGTTAATGGACCTAATTCTGTCTTTTGTTATCATCTATAGTATGTACAGCTGTATTGACTTACAACCAACTTGATTTACAACCAGCCTTCTGGAGCTAATTCAGCTCATAAGTCAAGGGATTTAGTTGTAACCTTAGGAAGGAATAAGGACATGTACATTTGCTTCATTTTCTCAAAGTGGAAGTCTCCCCTTCCATATATTTGAAATGCTACATTTTTTTACAAGACAGAAAAGAGATAAATTTGGAAAAACTTTGTTAAAGAATTCAACTAAATTAATAATAGATAGATAACATAAGAATGTATGGAAAACAGAAATGATAGGATGGAGTAAAATTTTATAATTTTTTTCCTGGCTGAAATGTTTATTCTTTTTGTTTTGTTTTTGTTTTTGCTTTTTTGAGACAATGTCTCACTATGTAGTTGAGACTGACCTGGAACTCATATGTAGCCCAGGCTGGTCTCGAACTCACAGCGATCCTCCTGTCTCAGCCTCTCGAGTGCTGGGTAAAGTGTTTATTCTGTAAAATTAGACAGAGACCCAATAAGAAACCAAGATATTTATCAGGGAACTATTATAGCAAATCATTTTTAAGGCTTCACATTAGAACAATGATGGTGATAAAAATGTCAAAGGAAGAATGAGTTCATTATATTTTATCATCAACAAATACTGCACAGCTGCTACGAGCAAAATACTGACAGAGATTATGGCCTAAAAGGTGAAGAAGATGTGGGATCCTTTTTCAGAGTTTCTATCTATCAGAGAAAATATTCATATAAGAATAGTAATGGACAGTTTGATGATAGATCAGAAGAATGAAAACTAAAATGATAGAGTCATTTATAGGAAAATGGATGTATATTGAGGATATACTCTTAAATAAGTCACACATGTGTCAATACCAAATAGTTTCTCTGGTGTGAAAAACTGCAATCATAAATAAGATCCTAATGGTATAATTGACAATGTGAAATAGAAAGAAAGGGCTAAAGGTGTAGGGGAAGTGGGAAGGGCAGGGGAAAGGAAATAAGGGAAAAGAAAAAAAGGAGAAAATGAAAAAATGGAAATAAAGTTTTTGTAAGTAGGGAAGGGAGGAGGGGGTGAAGGGAGGGTAGGGATAAGGGGAAAAATTAGATCTGTCATGTAAAGGTATAAGACCTGTCACGTAAAGGCACAAGATCCCAATGATGAGTGTGACTGTACTGTATACCTAAAATGTACCAATAAACTCAATGAGAAAAAAAAAATAAAATGACAGAAAAATGATTTCATGGTCAGAGAGAGAGAGAGAGAAAGATGTGAGAGAGGGTAGCTTTTAAGAGGGAGATCAAGTTTTGGATATATTGAGTTTGGTGTGATGTGAAATAAAAATAAAGACAATCTGAGAACAGCTCACTTAGAAAAGATAGAAATTTAAATTAGACATAATGGTCAGAATTACAGTATATATATTTTTCTTTTTGGTCTCAGGGATCGAATTGGGGACCTTACACTTGCAAGACAGGCGGCAGCACCACTGAGCAAAATCCCTGGCCCCTAAAGTATATTTTCAATAGAAAAATTTTCCTCAAAGGCTATTTTGTAGCACTTGATCTTAGACTTTTAAAATAGAATAGGTCTGCCTATACTATGACTTATTGGAAACTTGAATATGTCTATAGTTGGAAAAACCATGAATTTTGGAGCCAGCATTAACTGAATTTAATCCCCAAATGTGTTTTTACTAGTATTTGGTTTTAGAGCCTCATTTGTATTTCATCGAGTAGGGTCCTATTACTAATTGGTTGATATTGTGGGGTTAATGCACATGTGTATTATCATCTGTATCACATAGAAACAGTGTGTAAATATTGATTCTCTTTCCCTTTAATGACCTTAAGTTTTTTCTAGAAGTAAATGCCACACTCAGAAATTGTGCTGTATTTTTATAATGAAGTTCCTTTGTTTCACTGTTGATTATGGTCTCAAAAATGAAGTCATAGGTGAAAAGATTATTGATTGTTTTTGGCCCATCAATTGGCCTACCATTTCTAATTACATGATAATACCAAACTTCACAATTTTATAATATCAATATTAAATATTTTATTTAAAAATTTGGAAGTAAATTACCTAGTATTCAGACATATGGATTAATTCTTAAATATTGCATCATTGGCATAATTTAAACAAAATTTTTGTCAAAGCTGATGGGTTTGTTACTGAGGATTTGGTACAAAAGAGAACAGAAAAAATTCTAGTAGCTTGCAGAAGAAATGCTTAAGGAGGTTTTATGAGATAGGGAATATTTGTCATTTTCTCTATTTTCAATAATTTGTCACATCTTATACTTCCTTTAGTTCCATAATCAGATATCTCTTCTGTGATAGACACTTTCTTGGGTGTATCAAACTGAAATTCTTTCCTATATTTTTCAAATTCCCTTCTCATGTAATCAGATTTTGGACACCATGCACAGAAGAGATATAAACAGTAGCTAGGCCAAGTCTTTCAAAATACCCCATGCCTTATCTTGTTTTCTTTCTCTTCTGTAACAACCTCACATTTGTTTCAGTGATGTTGTGAAAGATGCAGGAGGGCTGTCAAAATGGAACAGAGCTCAACATACAATTGTCCTTTAGAGAGGGCATGTTTAAAAGATAAGCTACTGGATATCGGAGTGTGCGTTTCTCATCCAGTTAAGAAGAACCTTCTTTACCTACACAGTTCCACACACAGCACACTAAGTCAGCTCCTGGTAAAATCACTAGTGTCCAGATTTTGCTTCTGTGCTCATGTTTCTGAAATGTCAGTTTGACAAACACCCATGACACCCTTGTGGAACCACTTTTCTTTTGACTTTCACATCACGGCTATCTGTTTTTTCTCCAACCTCACTGATATTCTTCTTGGTTTCCATTACACTTTCCTCCTTTCATCAGTAGCATGTGTTGGAGTGACCCTTAGCTCGATCCTGTCTTATCTCCCTCGACAACTCTATCTAGTCTCATCCTTTGAAAGAACATGTATATGATGGTCACATTTATATTTCTAATTTATGCTGGTATTTGAAGTGTTGATCGACATAGACAAGTTCTTAACTGAAATCTTTTCTAGGGTATCTGATAGGCACATTAGAGTTTATATTGACAATAGAAATCTCTAAAACCCATTCATGACAACTCATTTCTTTCATTCTTTGTGTTTATTCAGATTGCTCCAACACCACTCACTTTCACCAGCCAAAAACCTATAGGACATTCACTGACCTTCAACATCTTCTCAGCCATGACCCAGCCTCCATGGCAGCAGCCATGCTCCTCCAAAGCTACGGCTGTCAGTCTGTGAAAACCTTTCTCACTTCTCACCTGGTTTGGCGCGATTCCTCCCAAGGGCTCTCACTGCTTCTCTTTCTTAGCTGTCATCGTATTTGCATTCTCTAGACAGTCTCTTTTTGTATAACATTTAAATAAAAATATGTCATTTTCCTGCCTATGATAGCACAATTTTTACCACCAGATTTTAAAATCCAACTTCCTAATGATGTTCTATGATTCTCACGTTTCTGATCATATGTGCATCCTATCTATTTCACCAAGCTCATCTCCGTCTCTATCTTCTATTCTCTGTATTCAGCCCTATGAATTCTTCCTTTTTCTCCAGCACATCTATCAGTTATTTTCTGTACCTGGATTTCTCTCATTCATCATTTTCCTGTGTGAGGTGATCTGACTATGCCATCCTAAAAACGTGTGTTGAATCCCAATATTCGGTATGAGGAGGGACAGGCAGCATATTTGGGAAATAAGTAAACCATGAGGCCTTGGTCATTGTAAATGGGACTTACATCTTTATAAAAAAGACACCTAAGGGAGCTTGGGGAAGGACGAAGCAAAAAGGCACCATCTACAAAGTAGAGGGCAAGACATCGAGGGACACTAAACCTGCCTGCTAATGCCTTGATCGTGAATTTCCCAGCCTTAACTTTAAACAATAGATTTCTGTGTTTTGTAAATTACTCAGTCTAAGGTATTTTGTTAGAGCAGTCTGATAGACCCTCAAGAATATATAAGCTGTACTAAGAGCAAGAAGTTAGCTGTTTTTTTTAAACCAGTATATCCTCAGCTCCTTCAGTACTGCTTAATTTATATTTAATTTGTGAAAGAGTAAATAATTATCCTCTGCAAAATAGGTCTGACACAGTAGGCTATACCAAATGTAGGATATATTTTGAGGCTTTAATTTTTTTTTTTTTTTTTTTTTTTTTTTTTTTTTTTTATTTTTTTTTTTTTTTTTTTGGTACCTGGGATTGAACTCAGGTCCTTGTGCTTGCAACGCAGGCCACCGAACTGCTCAGCTAAATCCCCAGTCCTAGGAGGCTTAAATTTTTTAAAAAAGTTCTTAAATAACTGTTTCCCACTCCTGTTATGCAATATTAATTATTGTAGCAGGAATATGTAAGTACTCAGTAGCTTGATTTCTAGAGTCAAAATAAGTGCTTTTCTTCATTGTATCTTATCTTACTGTAAAGGTATGACATCAAGATTTTCTGACATGAGAAATCTTGAGGAATCTTAGCTTCTCAGGGCAGGAGCCATTTGTCAGTGTGTCCCAAAGGGAGATGCTCTGTAAGGGCTGCAGGAGACTTGTGCTTTTCTCATGGGACTAATTCCTGAATTGTACACAAGGTAGAATTAAATCACACCAGACAACAGAACTCTGTTTCCCTGGCAATATGTGTCCCTCAGATTAAAGCCTCTGTCTTTAAGGCTTCTCTTTCTCTGTGATTTTATCCAGTGTTTAATGAAAAATCAACAGTGCCTAGAGTACAAAAGCAACAAATCTGAATGATTATTTTCTTTTTCATAAAAATAGATCTTTATCATTTCTCTGTTTCTTTTCAAAGAACTATTTTACTTTGAGAATGAAATACTCAGTAAGAGATAAATAAGCTCAATAGAACTTGAGAAATAAAATATTTTCTAAGTTGAGTTACTTTATTGCTTTAATATATAATAATTTTCAGAAGGATTTATACATTCTACTCATCTGTACGGGCAGAGAGCAATGATGTTGTGACTCATGTATATTTTTCCTAATCTCTGTCTCTAACAAATGGTTTTGTTTGTTTGTTTGATGACCTTTCCTGAGAACCTTTGATATTAAGGTTGAGAATGAAGACATCAGCAGACAGCAGTACACAGATGGGCTTTATTTGATACTTCACAAAAATAATATCTTCATGCTCCAGCCATTCCTCCATAAAACCAGGCCACCTTATGTTTCAAAAATAACTTATTTTTTAATGCTGCTGCTATTTTTTTGCCATGATTAAAAATTATCTTACTATTTCTGTCCTCTGAAATATTGTATAAATCAAAAGTATAAGGTAGAAGCAACCAAAAATCTCATAAGGGCAATACTTTTTTCAAATCAAATATTTTTGAGGATCACTTTAAGTTTCTGGTGAGCCTCTTTACATCGCACCACCACAGGTCTAAAAATGCATTAGCTGCTGCCTCAAGTCACCTCTGGAAATTAAATTTCCATGTTTGTACTATCTCTGGGGCTTGAACAATAGGTTTCATTTTTGGTACAAGGCAAGCATACTACCAGAAATAAGGTTCTTCCTTGCATTGTTTTCCCCAGAGCAGTTTCAGGTGATCAAAAATAACTAATAAACCAAGAGAGAGAATAAAACTACCTCAATTGCTCATGGCCATATAAAAATGAGAAATCATGGGAAATTGGTCATTAAGGTTAAACAAATATTTAAGCCTAGTCCACTCCCAATTTTATTTATGTGCACTATAGTGGTCTCTCTCTCTCTCTCTTATGAATATCTGATTTCTCAAAATGACAGAACAAATAAAAGATCATTATGATATGAATTTAGAAATTCCAACTAGTTTGGTCCTTTTCCATATTTCTAGCACTTTTTTTTTTTTTTTTTTTTTTTTGTATCAGGGTTTGAACTCAGGTCCTTGCGCTTGTGAGGCAGGCACTGGAATCGCTAAGCTAAATCCCTGGCCCCCTTTTCCAAATCTCTTTCAACTACCTATACCCCAAGCTGTAACATCTTTTTTTTTTTTAAATTGAACTTCTTGGTACATTTTAGGTATATAGTACAGTTACATTCATTATTGGGATCTTGTACCTTTTCATGACAGGTCTTGGTTCTCATTTTTTTCCCCTTGTCCCTGCCTTACCTTTACCCACCCCCTCAACCCCGTGTAACATCTTTTTAATTCTACTTCTGGATTTCAAGATTAAATTGTAAAACATTGATCTGAATTCATGTAATAGAGTAAGATAGCCTACATTAGTATGAAAAGAATCCTCAATGGTAATGATTTTCACACATCTTTAATGTTATAGCCAACATTAATTTCCATTATTTCTGTTAAAATATAATACAACTCTGTGAATCTGGTGATCTTGTTTTGCTTTGCAGATATTGAGAAGAGAGGTATTTTTTTGGGTCTCAGTTTTCAGATTTCAGCATTAAGATGTTAAACTTTGGGATTATGAGTTCTGGGCTTTTAGACATGAGAGAGTTTAGACTTTTTGGATTTTGATCTTTTTTTTTAGTTGAATTCATTGGTACATTCTAGGTAGACATTACAGTAACATTCATTACTGGGATCTTGTACCTTTACATGCCAGGTCTTGGTTCTCATTTTCCCCCTTGTCCCCACCCTCCCTTCACCCCCTATCTCATATTTTTCCTTTTCCCTTACTCCCCTTTCCAAGACTCTAATATTTGAGATTTTCTTTGGGTTTATGATTGGCTACAAACTTTAATGTTCCTTCAAATTTTAGTGCAAATTATTTTACAAGATGGTTTAAAATGTATTTGATTTTTTGTTTTTCAAAAGTTCTAATACAAGGTTTTGAACATCATAAATTAATTTTTGAGACTACACTCATACATATATATATACTTTAATATGAGACATGATAAAAATACTGTGAGTTTTAAAGTTTTTAAAAGTTTATTACAGTATAAGATACATTAGTTTCTTTCAAAATACCCTCACTTCTAACGCACTTATGCCATCATTGCTGCCATTTTTCTGAAGCAGGGCTGGATGTGCTCTTTCATAAATGTGTCTTTAGTTGTGCTGTTGTGGCTGCCTGAATGTCCTGAATTGATTCAAAATGCTTACCTTTCATGGTCATTTTGACCTTAGGAAAGAGCCAGAACTCATATGTTGCCAGACCCAAAGGATAAGGTGGGTGAGGAGACGCCATGATGTTTTTCCTAGACTGCCTTTCCCCTAGATGGTGCTCAGCAGCAGCGTTCACTGTGCTTTGGATCACAGCTTATAAAGATACAAACGTGCATTTTCAGAGCTGCTTCAGAAAGTGGCAAGAACAATGGGATATGTTCCAAATAAGGGAAGTGTTTTGAAGGAGATTAATGTCAATGTGTCTCTTACTGTAATGATTTTCTTAAATGTAAGCACTCACTGTGTATTTTGATCATTCCTTGTGTTGTTTTAATTATTTATTTAACAATCTGTTTATATACATATGAGTGTCCCTCTACTCTAATATTTCTCAACTGAAAAGGCCATGATTCAACACCCATTCATGATAAAAACCCTGCAAAAATTGGAATAGATGGTCTATATCTCAATTTAATAAAGGCTATCTATGAAAAACCATCAGCCAACATCATATTGAATGGCCAAAAATAGCAGAGCATACTTCTTAACAACTTCTGCAACATACTTGTATCTTTCTATGCTCACTTACAGTTTCCAGTGGTGACTTTCATCACCTTGTCATTATGGTTTAATTTCTGTTCTCTCTAAAAATTCTTATTCCCCTGAAAGATAAGTCATGACTATCTTATCCACTGTAATATCACCAGTCTTCAACATAATGAGTAATACGTAGTAAGAGTTTAAGAAGTATTTAATTAATTGAATTCAAATTAAAATTCACTACTCCACTGGTAAAATGCTAACATTCCTAGGATTAGAAAATGTTGTTCCATGTTCAACAGGAATTATATATATATATTTTACACAATATATTAGAAGCTAATTATCAGCAAGAAAGTAAAATGGTATAGTGTGAAATAGGAAGAACATGGCTAAAGGTGAAGTTGGAAGGGGAGGGGAAAGGCAATAAGGGAAAAGAAAAAAAATGTGAAAATAAAATGGTATAAAGACCGGTTTCAAAAAGTAATTTGCTGAAATTCTAGTTTTGCTTAAAAGTAACTTGTATTTATAATATTATTCACTCTCTTGGAAAGTATCTTTGAGCAGCAAATACTCACTAAGCATTTTGATAAGTGATAAAGAGTTAAATAAAGTAGACTGATTAAAGGAATTAACTCTTCAGGGAAGTCAGAAGGCCTTTAAAGTGCATATTATGCAGGCCAAAGTTGTTCACATTTTTTTCTGGTGTATCCAATGAGTATTTTGATTTAGTCTAGTTCTAACACCTATTTTAAAATAACTATCAAATATCTTAGTATAAGCTTAACAAGAAGTAAAGTGATGTTTAGCATTTTACGATGTTTTAAAAATACTGCATAAAATATTATGTTATAGATTTGAGTGGAATGTAAATAGAACTATATAGCCATTTAAAAATTATATTAACAAGTTATGCATTAATCCTTAGACATTTTATACTATATCTTTTATTCTTTAGCATTATTTACATTTCACTTGCCTTATCTAGGCAATTGCATCCTACAGTAATATCTTTTATTGATTACTCAAACAGTAAAATTACTTTGTATGGGAAAATTATGTTCATAAATTAAAGACCTATTTGTACTTTCTATGAACATAATATTCTATTTTCCTCTTATTTTAAGTATAGTAACAACTTTAATTAATAGAAAATTGATCAAGACAAAAGAAATATAAAGAATTTGTGACTAATTATTTTTCAATAAATTATTATGGATTAATACTTATTAAATATACCTATTAATAAAAAGGACTATATATTTAACATATATTCCAAATTATTTTCTCAATATTATAAGATTAAAATAAATTCCCTTTCAAAGTTTTTATAGATATTAACATAAAGAAATATTTTTGACATTAATTAGGAATTCATTATAGTTCTAATACACATTTCTTAAACTCATAAATTGTAGTTTAAAGATCATTGTAGTTGTTCTTTTTTTTTTTTTTGGATGTTATATCACTTGATGTTTCAATTATTTCTTCTCTGATGAAAGCCCAGACTGGGATACTATTTGACTTGCTAAAGATACCTTAGAAGTAAAAATATCTTGTTCCTCAATTTCTACAAAAAATTTTGAAAATATTGAAAGAAGTCAACAAAATCATTACCATCACTCTATACTTTTCTTGGTGCTAAAGACTGAGTCCATGGGAATTCTACTGATAAGCAATATCCACAATTTTTTTTTTCACTTTCATACAGGCTCTTGATTCAAGTTGAATCCTCCTGCTTCATCCTCCTGAGGATCTGGGATTACAGCTGTGAGCCAGAATGTCCACTTATATTTTTCTTTTAAAGATAGAGCAAATCTTTTACCTGATATACTCAGAAAAGTTTGAAAAAATTCAAATATTGTTATGGTCAACACTGAAAATAAAGTATATTTTTAAATTATTTTAATTTTTTACAAAGTTATTATCAAGATCTTGAACTTACATTTTAGTTTACTTAATTTGGTGAAAATAACAAAAATCATATCAGAAAAAGCCACACCTCCCTATCAAACTAATGTCTCAAGTATGTTATGCCTTAAATTAGACTCAAGGGTTTAGCATTTTTTCTAATTTCTCTATTGGATGAATAGTAATAATTTTATTTATTTTCAGCTTTTATTTTTATTAGTATATATTTGAATTTTATAATGCTTATATTCCTTAAGGGGTGTTGGTGCATGTACATAACAAAACTCAATTCTTTTTTATCTCCTTTCCCTTCCCTCACCCTCCACCTCTTGATCCTCTTCCCTTGGAAAAAAGATCTATCTCCCTACTTTCTGTGCTACATTTTCTATATTTTACCTATCTATGTTTTATTTTGCTTTTTATTTATATTTTGGGTTTCTTCTATTAATAAACATATTTAAGGGGTAGGTATTTGATTCAGTGGTTCTGCTCCCTGCCTCTTAAGTGCAAAGACCTGAGTTCAATCCCTGGTACCCAAAAAACAAAAACAAAACAAAACATACACACACACACACACACACACACACCCCATATTTAAGCGTGTGAGACTGATTTATTTCACTTAATGTTATGGTCACAAGATACATCTATTTTCCTGCAAATGACTCAGTTTTATCCTTCTTTTTTGCAAAATTGGTTTTCATTGTGTATAAACACCAAAATGTCTTTATTCATTCATCTGTTGATGAACATATGAGGTATTTCTAAAATTTAGCTATTATAAATTATGTTGCTAAAAACATGGGTATCATGTATTACTGAAGTATGATGTCTTTAACTCTTTAGGGAAGATATCTAAAAGGGGAATAGCTAGGACAATAAAATTTCTATCCTCAGTTTTCTGAGGAATCTCCATACTGACATCCATATTCATTATAGTTGTTTATATTTGAATCAACATAGAAGGGTTACTTTTACTGTACAGCCTCTCCAGTGTTTATTATTACTTGATTTCTTGATGATAGGCATTCTTTGTGGAGTAGGATAGAATCTTAGTCTTTCTTAGCAATAGCCCTCTTGTTTTAAATTTTGGGTAAAGGATTTTTTAATCCATTTTTAGAAAAAAATGTGAAATTGAGGGACTGAAGACTAATTGTTCTAGAACTATTGAAATTACAACTCTAGACTAATCCAAAAATTCAAAATTTAATTTTTCTGATGCATTGGGTCCTATGTTCACATAGGAAATTAATAGATACTTACAGAGCTATATTAAAGATTACATAAAAAGATAATTTGCCCCTTTCTTTTTTTTCCCTTCTGTCTTCTAACAACTGGTAAGAGGTCATGAGATTCAAGAAGTCTTGAAAATAAAAAGTTATATGTGTAAGAGTAGGGTGAATCATGATGGGGCTGGGATGTAGCTCCACAACAACCCTGGAAAGCACGGAACGTGACTGCCTGGAACGCATAAGGTTATGAGTTCAATCCCTGATACCCCCAAAATATATTCAAAGATTTAAGGTAATGAATACAGATACAAAATGAAAGTCAAGATTTGCAATGCTTTTTAGTTGCCTATTGAATATATGTAGGTCGTAGAGAAAGGTCAGTGTTCTCCAGCAAAAAACAATGCCAAGTCCCTGACTCTCTCAGAAAAAACACACCACCAAAAAATAACCCAGAAATCATTCTTTTAATGAATGACAGCAGTTGGCTTCTATTTCTGTGGTGCCCTCTATATCAGGATGGTGTTTCTGTTTTGTTGGATGGAGCATAGGTGGTCATTAGTAGGAAGTTCACGATCACTATGTTGTGAAGACTTGATTACTGGGAATATCAGGGATGCAACCTGAAATAGGATGGACTAATTAGAATGCAAGATGGAGCATTGTCTACCAGAACAACAGAGACATATCCTGAGGGAGGCCCTTCATACATATTTTTTTCTTTTTTTCCTCTCTCTCCCTTCTTATTCTGCATTTCCTTCCTTTTTGGTTCCTGTTCCTATCCTATT
Source organism: Fukomys damarensis (assembly GCF_012274545.1). Classification (NCBI taxonomy): domain Eukaryota; kingdom Metazoa; phylum Chordata; class Mammalia; order Rodentia; family Bathyergidae; genus Fukomys; species Fukomys damarensis. The sequence continues at coordinate 41,597,974 of NW_022900916.1, read as the reverse complement.
TCAGATTGTTTTTATCTCTCTTCTCCTCTTGTGATTGTCACTATTCTTATAGGAGGGTGAATACAGTTTCTATCTTCCCTATGGCTGTTAGTTTGTTCTGTTCTTGTCTAGTTCCTTCACTCTGTCTTTTTCTCCAGTCTTTAACATTATCCAAAAATTTGCTTAATCATCCTGTGTCAACTAGCCACACTTCTAACCTTTTCATCTCCTATTTATCCCTCCCTCCCCAACTCATTCTAAATCCTTATTCTGAAGAGTGAATTTGCTATATTATAGGGTTTATTTACTACAAACCTATTTTGGGCTAGTCCTTGATTTTGATCTAGCTCATGAGGTTAAAGGTGACAGATTAATTGCTATCACAAATTGCCATTTTCTAAGCTGTGTTTGATGCTATTGTTGCTGCTGATTGTAGCAATTGGACTAAGGTGTCCTGATTGATCTAATCAGTTTTTCTCCCTGGTATACTCAAAACAAGACTGCCTAAGAGTCGTTAGAAACTCAAGGTTTAAAAGACCAGCTATACATGTAAGACACCTCTGAAAAGCAATCATTCATAAGGGTTTTAAATACAAGCAATAAAGATAAAACAAGCAATATTGAAGCATGGGCCCAGGAATTAAACCAGAAAATAGAACCAACAACAAAAACAGAAATGAGAAGACACCTAAACAAAGTGCAAAATTGGATTTCCAGCTCATCATAGGCAAATGCTAGGGACACTAAAGTGGAAAGATCTGATAATCAACCACCTAGACACCCTGAACTGATTAACACAGGAAGTAACAAAACAGATGGATGAAGCTCTAGAAAAATTCAGAACAGAAACAATTTCCCAGATAACTACAGAGATGGTGAGCAGAATGAAAGACATGATTAGAGACACTAGAACAGAGACAGATTAAAAAAAAAATAGATGAGCTCAGGACCATGATGGAAAACATGAAAGCCCAGCATAGGAAATAAAAGGAAACAATAAATACTCAACATAGGAAAGAAACGGAATCCAAAAAAATAGATTCAAACAGATATCCAGATTAAAAATTGCATTTAAAATATTCACAGCAGAATACCCAATGTGAAGATGGAATATCAAACATAGAAGACAGGATTGCAGTTAGTGACCAAGAAAAAAGAGATTTCTTAAAAACAGTAAGGGATCATGAGGAACCAATTCAGCAGCTGTTGGATGATGCAAAGAAGAATAGCATAAGACTGATAGGAGTCCATGAAAAAGCAGGAGAAAGTACAAATGACATTAAAAAAACAACTGTGCACAGAGTTAATGACAGAAAACTTCCCAAACAGAGCCAAATAATTTGACATACAGATAAGTGAGTCATATTGGACTCCAACTAAACATGATAAAAAATAAAATGAAACACTTATATAATATTCAAGATCCCCAAAACCCCTTGAAAGAACAAAATCCTACAAGAAGTTAGAAAAAAGAAACAGATCATAAAGGAAAGCACATCAAATCACAACAGACTTTACAACACAGACCCTCAAGTCAAGGGGAACTTGGAGTTAAGTATTCTAAGACCTAAAAGAAAATAACCTCCAACTTACACTGTTGTATCCTGCAAAATTATCTTTCAAAATCAATGGGGAAATTAGATACTTCTACAATAAAGAACATCAAAGAAACTTCAGGAATACCAAACCAGCACTCCAAACAATTCTAAAATATATCCTAGAAAAAGACAACAAGGTCACAACTCCACAAGGTCCAACAGAGTGAAGCCATCAAGCAAGGCAATAAATAAAAGCAGAAAGGGCAAAAATAAAAAAATAAAAGAACCAACAACAGTAAAGTATTATGACAAGGATGAGTTAGTAAATATCAATTATAATTATCAGTTTTAATGGCCTGAACTCACCAATCAAAGGAAACAGACAGGAAGAAAGGATTAAGAAGCAAAACCCAACAATATGCTGTACTTAAGAAACACATTTAATTCAAAAAGAAATTTATAGACTGAAAGTAAAGGGATGGAAAACAACTCTCCCAGAAACAAACAGGGACCCCCACAAAAAGCAGGAGTAACTATTTTATGTGAAAACAAGGTAGATTTCAAACCAAAGCTAATTAAGAGGGACAAGGAAGATCACTACATCCTTGTAAAGGGAACAATCCAAGGAAGAGATGACAGTCATAAATATATATGCAACAAATGTTAGTGCTCTCAACTATATAAAACATATATTAATGGACATAAAAAAACAAATAAGCACTAATACAATTGTAGTGGGGGACTTTGATACACCACTGTTACAAATAGATCATTTAGAAAGAAAATAAAAAATGAAATAATAGAACTGAACCAAACTCTTGAACAAATGGACTTAATAGATGTCTACAGAGTGTTCCACCCCACAAATTCAGAATGTACATTCTTTTTGGCTACATATGTCATTCTCCAAAATAGATCACATGCTAGCTATAGGATATGCTTAAGTAAATGAAAGGAATGGAAGTTATTCCTTGCATATTAACAGACCATAGTACAATAAAATTGGAGATCAATAACATAAGGAACCACAAACCCACAAAGAGGTGGGGATTGATTCATAGTCTCCTGAACAACCAATGGGTCACACAGGAAATTAAAGAAGAAATTAGACAGTTTGTACAATTAAATGAAAATATCAATACAACACACAGGATTCTATGGGACATAATGAAAGCAATTCTACAAGGGAAATTAATAGCAATGAATGGTCACACTAGGAAAACAGACAGAGCTCAAATAAACAATCTAATGTTGAACCTGAAGCTCCTAGAAGAAGAAGAGCAAGACAAACACAAAGCTCATACAAGGGAGGAAATTATAAAAGTCAGAGTAGAAATCAATGCAATGGAGCCTATGAGAATTATACCAAAAAATCAACAAATTGAAGAGTGGGTTTTTGAAACAATAAATAAAATCAATAAACCCATAGCCAATCTTATCAAGAAAAGAAAAGGCTCAAATCCATGCAATTAAGAATGATAAAGGTACAGTCACAACAGATCCAGGACAAGTCCAGAGGATCATCAATACCTACTTCAAGGACCTGTGCTGTAATAAAATGCAAAACAGAAGAAATGGACAGGTTCCTACACACATATGAATTGCCCAAGTTGAATGAAGAAGATATAAAAATTTTAAACACCCAAATTACAATCAGTGAAATTGAAAATGTAATTAAAAATTACCAACAAAGAAAAGCCCAATTCCTGATGGCTTCACTGATGAATTCTACAAGACATTTAAAGAAGAACTATTGCCAATACTTGTTAAACTCTTTAATGAAATTGAAAGAGAAGCAATATTTCCAAATTCTTTTCTGGAAACAAGTGTTACTTTGATTGCAAAACCAGGAAAAGACCTAACCAAAATAGAGAACTATAGGCCAATCTCCCTAATGGACTTGGATGAAAAAAATCCTCAACAAGATGCTGGCAAACAGAATACAAAGGGTCATCAAGATCATATACCCTGACCCAGTTGGATTTACTCCAGGGATGCAGGGATGGTGCAACATATGTAAATCAATAAATGTAATACACTATATTAACATAGCCACGGACAAAAATCATATGATCATCTCAATAGGTGCAGAAAAAACATTTGACAAAATCTAACACACATTCATGATTTTTAAAAAATCCCTATAGGAAACAGGAATAGAAGGTCTTTATCTCATCATGAATAAGGTTATTTATGAAAAACTAACAGCCAACATCATACTAAATAGTCAAAAACAGAAAACATTCATGCTAAAATCAGGAACAAAACAAGGATGTCCACTATCACCACTCATGTTCAATATACTTCTGGAAACATTGCCCACAGCAATTAGACAAGAGAAAAAAATAAAAGGAATAAAGATAGGGAAGGAAGTATTTAAATCCATATTTTCACTGATGATATGAAACTCTACACAGAAGACCCAAAAAACTCTGCCAAAAGACTGCTAGATTTAATTGACAGATTCGGTAGGGTATCTGGATACAAAGTAAACATAAAAATCAATAGCCTTCTTGTACACAAATAACAGACTCACTGAGAGGAAATGTGGGCAACACTTCCTTTCACAATAGCACCCCCAAAAATGAAATATCTAGGAATCAACAAAAGACCTACATTAAAAACTATAGCACTCCAAAAAATAAAATCAAAGAGGATATAAGAAAATGGAAAGGAGGGGCTGAGGATTTAGCTCAGTGGTTTTACCACCTGCCTCTCAAGCACAAGGTCCTGAATTTGACTCCTGGCATGGAAAAAAAAAAAAAAAAAGAAAAGAAAGACATCCCTTGCTCCTGGACAGGAAGAACTAACATAGTGAAAATGGCCATACATCAAAAAATGCTATACAGATTTAATGCAATCCCCGTTGAAATCCCAACAGCTTATTTCACAGAACTAGAGAAAACAATTCAAAAATTCATGTGGAACCAGAAGAGACCTAGAATAGCAAAAACAATTCTGGACAACAGAGACATGACAGGGGGTATCACAAACCCCAAGTTGAAACTATACTACAAAGCCATTGTGATTAAAAAGGCATGGTGCTGGCAAAAAAACAGACCCAACGACCAAAATGCAGAAACAACTGAAGACATACTCCCCCATCTCATCTTTGAGGAAGGTTTCAGCCACCCTCACTGGCAGAAAGATAGCCTATTTAATAAATGGTGTTGGAAAAACTGGATTTCAACCTGCCAAAGATTAAAACTAAACCCCTATCTTTTACCATGCACTAAACTAAAATCAGAGTGGATTAAAGATCTAAATATTAAAATAGAAACACTAAATTTGCTGGAATATAAGTTAGGTAGAGCTCTTGAAGACATTGACATTAGGAAAATTAGGTTTCTGAAGAAAACCTTAGTAGCATGGTAACTAGCAAAAAGAATCAACATCTTAAAGATAGCACAAAGGTATCTCATCTTACTAAAAAGCTGCACTGCAAGAGAAACCACCAACAGAGCTAAGAGACAACCTATAATGTGGGAAATAATTTTTACCAGCTACTCCTCAGACAAAGGGCTGTCTAGAATATTTAAAAATTTAAAAAAGTCAACACCCCCACCTCAAATTTGAAGACTCAGTTCAAATATGGGCATCGGAAGTGAACAGACATTTCTCAGACAAAGATGTAAAATCAGCAAATAAACTTATGAAAAAATGTTCAATATCCCTGGTCAGTAAAAAGATGCAGATGAAAATGATACTGAGATTCCATCTTAGCCCAGAAAGAATGGCTGCTATCAAGAAATCAACCAATAACAAATGTTGGTGGTGATGTGGAGAGAAAGGAACCATTCTTTGTTTTTGGTGGGTGTGCAGACTGATGCAACTACTCTGGAATTCAATATGGAGATAGCTCAAAAACTCAGATCAGTGGTCCCATTTGACCTAGCTATTCCTCTGCTGAGTATCTCCCCCTCAAAAATAAAATAATCATACCACACTGTTTTATGCACATTCTGTTTATAGCAGCACAGTGTGTAATAGCTAATGTTTGGAAACAGCCCAAGTGCCCATTGACTGGAGTCTGAATAAAGAAGATGTAGTTTTATTATAAAATTGATTACTACTCAGCCATAAACAATGAGAAACTAGAGGCATTTATAGCTAAATGAATGCACATTGAAGCCCTACTCAAGTGAAATAAATAAGACATGTGTAAATACTGAATGGTTTCTTTGGTGTGAAAAACTGAAACTGTAAAAAAGGATTAAAGGGAATAACTGATAATGTAAAATAGGAAGAAAGGGTACAAAGAGGTTGGGGAAGTTTGAGGGGTAGAAGAAAGGAAAGAAGAGAAAGGCAAAAATATCAGAAAAGGAAGAAATTGACACAGTCTTTGCAAATACGGAGGGATGGAGGGGTTGAAGGGAGTGCAGGGGAATAGGTAAAATATAAGAACCAAGATATATCATGTAAAGGTACAAAATTCCAATGATGATTGTCATGTTGTTTACTTAAGCTACACCAAAAATTTAATGAATAAAATAAATTTTAAGAATGTGTCATGTACTTATTCCTGCTACCCAACAGGAATATCATCATTATGTACTATAAACACTGACTGATACAAAAATAAAAACTGAAAGTAGAGTTTTCTATATTACAGATGAACCAAGATACATCATTTAAAAGTACAAGTTCCCAACGATAAATGTAAATGTAAGGTATACCTAAAATCTACCAATAAAATAATTTAAGATAAAAAAGAATGCAGTATGGGATCTTAAGTACTGATACAGGTGTCCTGAACAGAAAATTCCATACCATATTTTTCTATTTATGTATTCTATTTATAACCTTAGGCCCCAAATTTACCAGCCCAAGAAAAACTCAATGAAATTAATTTTAGTTACACTTGAATTGAAAATTAAATGTATTCAGGGAATGAAAAGGAAAAAGAAAACACAACAGAGGAAAACTGCAAATGCAAAATTTTGTATTTACTAATTTAAAATTTATCTGTTAATCAACTTTCTGTTCATAAAATTGTTTGATCTCCTTGACCTCTAATTCATGGCTTACAGTATTATTTTGAGAGATGATCAATTGGCCACAGTCTTAGAGTATCTATATTTCAGGCTACCATGTGGGATGCTGTTTGACTTCTAAAGCATTGCAAAATCAAAGAACATCCTTGTATTTTTCACTATGTGACTAGATTTAGATTACCGGCCTAATTTCATGGCACATAAACTTCGTAAAATTTCTCCCAAATATTTTCTCATTGTTGACTCTTTTCTAAATCCCTTGCAATCAAAGTAACAAGCAAAAGAACAAATAACATGAGGATTCTGTTATTTTCATTTATGTGTTTCTGATGTTGGCGTGGCTTTGGCAGATTAATAAAAAGATAGAAGTGATAATTTCATGAAAAGCTCATGCTTATTCCCATGGAATATGGAGTTTGGTTGGCACGTTTTGTTAACTTCTGGATTTCTGGTCAGAATAGTACAGTGTCCTATTTTAAGTCTTGTAATTTGGACAACTGGATAGGAAGTTAAAAGAATTCATCAAAACATAATTCTCAGTATCACTTAGAATTAAGGGTAAGTTGGATAATGGATTAATAAAGCAGGCTATAATTAGAGGACTGACCCCAATAAAACCCTGTCATTAAAACTTTAGTGTTGAGCCTGCAAACCTCTGTTACTCTGATTAGGCAATTTACTCTATTTCTACTTCTGTCTACCAAAACATTCAGCTGCAAAATGTGTTTCCAATTTCCAAGACCCATAAAATGTTAGTTTTGAGGAAAAGAATAACAGAATGGATTATATTACTTAGTTACCCATCTTAATGCAATCCAAAAACACAAGAAAATTATAGATAATATTATAAAGATACAATATCAGTTCATTTCATTTAGAAGGGTAGAAGGTAACAGACCTCTGCAGAGACTTGAAAACCTGAGAAAGAGTACCTTTATTTTTCACTGTATGCAGATCATATGATACTTGATCAGCTAACATAATGGTCAAGGGGATAAACTGGGCTTGCACTTTCACAAAGCCAATATTGCCAAAGCCACAAAATGAGCAATTCCCAAGTTCTTACATCTGTTTTTATGATTAACAGTTTTTTCCATTATGTTATAAGTATGTTTGATGCAGTAATATATGGGCAATGTTTTGAAGACTTTTTTAATGAATAAAAGCACATTATCTAATTTATAAACCCTGACTGAGTTTTGAATGTTCAGCTAGCTGTTTTGTGGTTTATGATGAAATGCAGTCACCATGTAATTGTACTTAATTTTTAAATATGATAAAGAATCCAGCACAATATTTAATGCAAGTATCATGTTCTTTCTTTTTATATCTTTCATGCAAAGGTCAGAGGCTGCATCCTACTTGCATCTGGAAAGGTTGGGGTTGTCAGTCTTCAATCTTCTCATCTTATATTGTAGATATAGATAAATCAGAAATAGAAGCACCAAGATAGTGTGGAATGAATAAACTCTCAGATGTTTTCTTTATCTGATTTAGATGAGCAAAGATACTAAAGAAAAACTTGCTTATAGTTTGATAGTTAAGTGTAATATCTTACCAATCATTTGCCTTAATAATGCAAATAAAATTCATTATCATCTTCCTTGTCCATCTGAACAGATGTTAATCCTCAGCTCCTGGGAGAATACCAGGGCTGGTGAAGAATGAATAGTGAAGAAGAAAAGCTCATCATGTATTAGAAGTAAATCATAAATAATGAAGATGGGAGAAACATTTGAGAAAGATGACAAAGATATCAGTGTATGAAACACATTTTCCTTTTTTCAGACTTAGGTCATTCTGAATTTTTTATATAAGCTTTAAACTTTTTTGCAAAGATGTCTATGAAGCAAGTGTTATCTGTGACCCTCATTCACAATTCTATAAATCAAGAAAATACCTTCAATAATGTCAAATATGAAATGTAATATCTGCTCATGAACCATATTTAGTTGTGTTTTCCATCCTTTTAGATCAAAGAAGCTGTTCACCTCTAACCTGGCTTTGGAAGCTATGCACACAACATTATATTTTGAAATGTTAGGGAGATTATCACTAACAGGCATGGTACTTTTACTGTGTAATATTTAATGTTTTGTGGCTACTTCTTTCAGACCTAGTTTTTACAGAAAATGAAATAGGAAGATATATTATATTTTTAAGTTAATATATAACTTGGGTGAAATTATTTGTTTGTTATAATGAGAAATTGACCTGCCTCTCAATTGCTTCATAAAGGCAATAGCAGAGAATGTGCACCAGAGGACAACAGTTTTATCTTAGATAGAGGTACTCTTAGATGTTAAGTAAAAATACCAGTTCTCTCTAATATCAAATTTTCTGTCTTTGGTGGAAAAAATCCTACTCTTACATTCTGTTTTGATATATTGTATATACACAGTGGAAGAAATGCTTCATATAAAAAAGAGGCACCAATGTGAAAACTTCTCATGTCATTCTTAATTCTAATTACATTTTCTTAATATTAATTGCTACTATTTTGAACATACACCATAATATAAACTTAAATGTTGATGAGAGAAAAACTATGGTAGGAAAAAAAGATGACTGTAAAATAAGATGGGAATGTTGATATGATACTATCAAAATATATACAGATATACAGAAAGAAAAATAAAGAGCATTTTGGTTAAGATATGCAGCAGTGATATACGTTTAAAATCTCCAAATGCCCCCCAAATCAAAAAATATAACTAGTATAGTATAATACAATACTCTAACAATTTAGTATCACAAAAATAATGTTATAATCCCAATAATCCAAATTATAAATATCCCAGTCCCTCATCAATAGCAGTAATTTATATTTTTATTATCAGCTGTGTAAGAGGAAAGAAAAGGGAAATGTAAACAGGAAATCTCCCTCAAATCTCACTTACTATGTAAATTTGGTGGGCCAACTTCAGAAAATCATTGAAAACTGAGAAAGAGAACCAAGACTTCAAGAAGAATGTATATAGAATTGCCATCACAGAGTGTTAAAATTTAGCCTCAAAGTAAAAAAGGTACTCTACTAGCACAAAGCACTGAGATTGCAATTTTACATGAAAAGAACAGAAGCAAAGGAATGAAGTCTTCCAGAAAGGAAGCCAACAAGGGAGTCAAGCACCTTTCACAACCTGTCTTTGAAGCCTTTGCAATAGTAATATAAAAACCCAAGAGTCATGAACATTCAGAAGGTATACTGGCAAAGCATTCTCCATTATTAATATATAAAGATATAATCAACATAAAATGATTATAACAAGATCCTGTCTACAACTATGAGAAATAAGATATTTGTCACAATGAAATTCCTACAAATAGTGAAATGATTTAAATATGCATTAAAAGAATTTAATAAATCAATAGAAGCTTTAAAATGTCAGGCTTTGATGAACGTAAAAAAGATGTATCGAAAAAGGAAAACTTATTGTGACTTTTAAAAAACTCACATTGATAATAAAATTAAAAATCATTTAAGAAAAAAACCCTAAAAAAGCCTTTAAATTGAAATTCACAAAAAATAAAATAAATACCTTGGACAATGCCTAAACAGAAACAAAACCTGAATGAACTCATTTTTAATTGAAGAAAAGTACAGTTGAGTAAAAGCTAGATATAGATTAGAATA
>NW_022900916.1:41416950-41587744 GCF_012274545.1 Fukomys damarensis | reverse complement strand
CAATGAAGTCTAGAAGTCTTTTGGTGGAATTTTTGGGGTCTTCAATGTAGAGTATCATAATCAGCAAATAATGACAGTTTAACTTCTTCCTTTCCTATCTTTATTGCTTTAATTTCTTTCTCTTGTCTAATTTCTATGGCTAATGTTTCCAGAACTATATTGAAGAGGAGCGGTGATAGTGGGCATCCTTGTCTTGTTCCTGTTTTGAACATGAAGGTTTTCAGTTTTTGACCATTTAATATAATGTTGGCTGTTGGTTTTTTTCATAGATAGCCTTTATTAAGTTGAAATATAGATCATCTTTTCCAATTTTTGCAGGGTTTTTTATTATGAATGGGTGTTGAATTTTGTCAAATGTTTTTTCTGCATCTATCAAGAGAATCATATGGTTTTTGTCCTTGACTCTGTTAATATAGTGTATTACATTTATTGACTTACGTATGTTGAATCATCCTTACATCCCTGGTATAAATCTGACTTGGTCAGGATGTATGATCTCCTTGATGATCCTTTGTTTGCTAGTATCTTGTTAAGGATTTTTGCATCTGTATTCATTAAGGAGATTGGCCTGTAGTTCTCTTTTTTAGTTGGGTCTTTCCCTGGTTTGAGAATCAAAGTGATACTTGCTTCCAGGAATGAATTTGAAAGCATAGGTTCCCTTTCAATTTCATTGAAAAGTTTAAAGAGTAGTGGCAGTAGTTCTCTATATTTCTTGTAGGATTCAGCAGAGAGAAAAAAACAAATTTTAAAACTCAAGAAAAAATTCATACTATAAAAACATGGTGATAAAAAAGGAAAAAATGGAACAAAGTATAAATAGGGAGAGGCAGAGAGGTTAAAGGAAGGGGGGTGAATGGGGAGAAAATAGGAGCAAAGATATATCATGTAAAGGTACAAATTCCTAATGGTGAATGTCATCATATTGTATATCTAAAATGTATTAATAAACTTAATGTTTAAAAAAATATGGTGAACTTCCATATTGAAAGGATGCAGCCTCTTCATTTTAAACATCTCTTTCTTCTTAAAGGAACTTTATTCCATTTCAGTAAGAAATTTGATTCTAATAGTTGTTTTTAGCAAATATTATAATACAAGTATTATGTAACATTTTATATAAATCAGTTTATATTGGTCAGATTTCTGTAGCTGAGAGAAAGTACGTGCCACACAACTTAAAGGAGAAAACATCTGTTTTGGCTGTTTCAGAGATTTCAGTCCATGGTCAGTTGGCTCCAAGGAAGAAAGAGGATAGCAGAGGAAAACTTCTCACTTCATGGTAGCTAGGAGGGAAGGAGATAAAGAGAGAAAGAATCTAAGAAAAGATACCCCCACTCTGTCACCTATTTCGTTCAGTTAGGCCCACTTCCTAATAGTGCATTAATTTATGAACTTATCAATAAGTAAATCCGTTAATGAAGTTAGCACCTTCAAAATCCAATCACTTCTTGCAGCCCCACCTCCCAACACCGTTGGACTCATGATCAAGCCCTTTATATGTGACTTTTGGTAAACCCCTCACATTTAATCCATGTCACCAGGATCCATGTCACGATCACATTCTGCAAAACAATATAATTCAAACAAAGAAATAGTTTCAAAAAGTTTCAGTTCTTGATAACATATATGCTGTGTTTGTCTATTTACAGGGCAGTGAGGAGTGGGAGGGTAGGGAGAGTAGTGGATTCTCACTACTGAGAATACATGAGACATAAAATAAAAACTAGTAGAATGAAAAAAATAAAAATACAGGGTGATTAATAGCACTGTAGGCTGAGGGGAGAGTAAATAGAAATTGAAATATTCACTGGAAATTTTATTTAGGGGCCCCAAACTGTTTCAATAACTATGTGTTGTTGAACAGAATTAGCAAAGTTATTATAAGTAGGAAGGCAGAAGTGGAAAGCTGATCACAATGGATTGAGAAATGATTAGGAGTTAAAAAGAAACTTTCAAGATTGATTCAAATCAAGAAAATACTTTTAAAACATTTTAATTTTTTATTAGGACATGTTTGTAGTACATAATGATCACATTTATCGAAGAGGAGTTTGCACATTATATAACATTATATAGCACATAATTAATTCCTCTTATTCCCCTTCCCCAGACATCCTACCTGCTAGATATCTTCCTGAAAGAGGTAAAGGCACATATTACAGTTGCCACATGCATACTCATGTTTATAGCAACACCATTCATACTGGCAAAATCTTGGAAACAGCCTGTATGCTCATCAACATTAATGGATAAAGAAAAGGTGCATGTATACATAATGCTGTATTACTCTGTCATTAAAAAAAAAAACAAAACTTGATTTCTTTCCTTAGGTTGATTCCTAGGTATTTCATTTTTTTAATGCTATTGTGACAGGAATTGTTTCTCTAGTTCCTCTTTAAGTTCCTCTTTGAATTTGTTGTTTGTGTACAGGAACTTTGTGAATTTTGCATGTCAACCTTGTATCCAGCTACTCTACTAAATTTGCTTATTAAGCCTAAAAGTCTTTGGCGGAGTTTTTCAGGTCTTTTATATAGAATATTGTGTCACCTGCAAATAATGATAATTTTATTTTTTTGTTTCCTATCTTTATTCCTTTTATTTCTTTCATTTGTCCAAATGCTGTGGCTGTTTCTAAAATTATATTGAATAGGAGGGGTGATAGTGGACATCTTTCTTTTGTTCCTGATTTCAGTGTGAAGGATTTCAGTTTTTGACTATTTAGGATGATATTTGCTGTTGGTTTTTCATAGATGGCTTTTATCAGGTTGAGATGGAGAGTGTCTATTCCAATTTTCTGTTGGGTCTTTATAATGAGTATGTGCTGAATTTTGTCCAATGCTTTTTCTGAATCTATTGAGATAATCATATGCTTTTTGTCCTTGGCACTATTGAGACCTATAGCACTCTGAAAAAAGAGATGACAGAGGATATCATAAAATGGAAAGACATCCTTTGCTCCTGGGTATAGTAAAAATGGCCATACTTCCAAAACTTCTATATAGATTTAATGCAATCCCAGTTAACATTCCAATAGCATACTTCTCAGACCTTGAGAAAACAAACCCAAAATTCATTTGGAACAGGAAGAAACCTAGAATAGCAAAAGCAATTCTAGGCAGCAAAGACAAGGTAGGAGGTATTACAATTCCCAACTTGAAACTATACTACAAAGCCACTGTGATAAAAATAGCATGGTACTAGCAAAACAACAGATTTGAGGACCAGTGGAACCAATCAAAAGATGCAGAAACAACTCCAGACACAATCAGCAATCTCATCTTTGACAAAGGAGCTAAATACCAAAACTGGAGGAAAGACAGCTTCCTTAATAAATGGTGCTGGAAAACTTTGGTTTAAACTTGCCAAAAATTAAAAATAGAACTGTATCTTTCACCATGCACTAAACTAAAATAAAAATGGATTAAAGATCTAAATATTAAAACAGAAACACTAAACTGACTAGAAGAGAGGTTAGGTAGAACTCTTGAAGACACTGACTTAGGAAATTATTTCATGAATAAAATGTCAGTTGCACATGAACTAGCACAAAGAATCAACAAGTGGAATCTCTTATTAAAATGCTTCTGCACATTGCCTGGGATTTAGCTCATTGTTGCCACTACCTGCCTTGTAACTGCAAGGTTCCAAGTTCGATCCCTAGTACCAAAATAAAATAAAATAAAATGCTTCTGCACAGCAAGAGAAACAACCAACAGAGTGATGAGACAACCCACAATGTGGGAAAAAATTTTCACAAGCTGTGCAAGAGCTAAAAAGAATACAATAAAAAAGCAGACCTCACAAATTTAGAGACCCAATCCAAAATGGGCATCTGAAATGACAGATGTTTCTCAGACAAAGTAGTAGAAATAGCAAATAAACATATGAAAAGATGTTCAACATCATTGGTCATTCGAGAGATTCTAAAGAACACTGAGATTCCATCTCACCCCGAAAAATATCTCTGCTATCAAGAAATCAACCAATAATAAATGCTGGTGAGGCTGTGGGGGAAAAAGAAACCCTTCTCCACTGTGAGTGGGAATGTAGACTGGTGCAACCACTTTGGCAATTAGTATGGAAATACTTCAAAAACCTAGGATTAGAAGTTCCCTTTGACCCTATTCCCCTGCTGTTTATCTTCCAAAAAGAATTAAAAGAATCATACCACAGTGACAGATACAGACCCATGTTCATAGCGGCAGTTCTAATTGCTGAAACTTGGAAACAACTCAATTGCCCATCAACTGGAGAATGAATTAAAAAATGTGGGTTTTTTTCTATAAAATGGAGTACTACTCAGCCATAAGAATGAGGAATTAGAGACACTTATAGTTAAATGGTTGCACATTGAGGCCATCATCTTAAGTGAAATAATTGGACATGCAGGTTTATACTGAATAGCTTTTCTGGTGTGAGAAACTGAAAGTGTAAATAAAGATCAAAATGTATAATAGATAATGTGAAATAGGAAAACAAAGGTCTAAAGGGGAAGGAGAAGTGGAAAGAGTTGGGGACAGGAGAGAAAAAAAGAGAAATAAATACGATAAAAGGAAAAAAATGGAAACAAAGTCTTTGTAAAATAGAAGAGGTGGAGAGGTCGAAGGAGGGAAGGGGAATGGGGAAAGAAGAACCAAGACAGACTATGTAAAGGCACAAATTCCCAATGACAAATGTCAGCATATTGTATACCTAAAGAGTACCAATAAAACTAAAGAAAGAATGAAAGAAATTTTAGATATCTGTAGGTAAATGAATGTACCTTGAAGCCATAATGTTAAGAGAAAAAAAAAATCAGACACACAAGTTTAAACATCGCATAATTTCTGTTATATGAGAAACCAAAATATAGAGAAGATATATTTTCTGTATTTATTAAATTTCTAGATAATTTCTGATTGCCAAGTCCATTATATTTGTGAAGCATTTTTTTCATTCATTCATGAAGAGTGTATCTTATCCTTTGTTCCACAAAAATAAATTTTGTATTGCTATTTAGCCTTTTCTGTTCTGTCTTATATGCTGCTTATTATCTTAACAAGTGGAGATTCTTTTGTATGTCTAAGATGGTTATTTAATATTGTGATAAATGTCTAAGGAAATAGATTTAATTAAAGACTTTAATATCTGTGAAAGAACTCCTAAGGAGAACTCCCAGAAGGTGGTTCTACAAATTTTCTTAAAGTAAATGAAATATCTAATGTCTTTGTTTATATAACTATCCTGTTTACAATAAAGCTCAGTTACAATTGACTCCATACTAGTTTAATAAGCTGCCAGCTGTCTATGGACCATAAATTCTTACCTTTATCAATGACAGAACTCTTTATAGTTCTGAATGTTCATGTGTTCAGCAACAAACAAATAAAACTCTGGTTTTTTGGGTTTTTTTTTTTTTTTTTTTTCATAGGCAGAGTTTACATGAAATATAGGAAAAATTCTGAAGTAGCCTCTAAGAAATCTCTCTTTATTCTTTCTTCTGCTTGAGCTTTGGATAAGATGGTTGGATCTCCAAAACCATCTTACAGCAGTGTGATAAATTTGAGGACATAAACCAAATGATAAGAAAGGACGCTGGGTCCCATCTTATACCACAGTTACCACTCCAGATCTCAACTACCTATTGTTGTATCTCATATGTATTAGAGAAAAATGAACATAATCAATTTTATTTGCTCCTCCTTCTGCCCATTAAAATTTGTTATTACTCCCTAATCCTTTTGGAATGTTGATGTCCCCTTCCTTTTGTTCAGCATTCTAAGTTTTTAAAAAGCCTAATATAAATGGCTATGGTAATTAATTGATAGGTAAACTTTCTTTGGATTTACAGAGCCCAGCACATCTGGTGACCTTTGTAACATCCCTCCTCAGTCTTTAGTTCTCTTTGTCAACTGACATTAAATATGTAGATCACTGCAAGTTTTAATTTGCTGGAAAGTAACATGTTTGTCTAAAAAGAACCACAGGAACTATCTTATGGAGGTCAAAGACCATTGAGATGTTACACAAAGAAGAAACAAGGAGACACATGCTTTGGATGACAGAAAAGCAGCGCAGAATATAGACTTCCTGCCTTGCTCCTTTTTTCCTTTTTAAAAAAGCCTTATGTATTCCCTGATCACCATCCCCTCCAGTAACAAATATTAGACAAGAATTAGGGTTCTATTAGGCAATAAGGCCAGTAGCCCCAAAATGGAATTGAGAAGCCCAAAAATGGAGTCAGCTGAGTCATAGCCATCCAGGAATCTTAAAAAAAAAAAATTCTTCCAGTGTCTTTGGACTGTCTGTACTCTGTCCATAGAATGATTAGGCCAGCATTGGCTCAAGGGTGCATGGGTCGTGCCTGGGCATTGCATGGACAGTGCAGAGATCAGACCCTAAAATGTTCATAGTGTCCTATAAGATAGAGATTATATTACTTACACAGTGGCCTTAGCTCCCTTCCACACCCCATAAAAAATCTCTAGACTAAATCTTCTTAGATATCCTATTTAGAACCTCCTCCTGGCTAATGTGAGCTTTCTTTCTTTCTTTTTTTGGTCAGGCTGGAAGTAAAGTTTTATCAGATGTTATCTTGCTTGGGAAATAGTGTTAGCCTGCTGTACAGAGGGAACAGTATTTTCTTTCTTTTATTTCCATAGAGTTTATAAGTATATATTGGGATCTTGTACCTTTACATGACAAACCTTTGTTCTCATTCTTTCCCATACCTCTGCCCTCCCTTCACTCCGCCCTCCTCCCCCTTGCCTTTATATACCCCTACCATATATTTTAAGATATCAAAAATCAATTGCATTTTCCTTCAAATAATTGCTTCTAGTTCTTTAAGCCTTAATTTTATTATTAATTTATCAACATTGAGCATTTCTAGATCTATTCTCAGAATATACCCACATTTTTCATTTTAAAGACTTTAAGAAATATGAAGATATCAAAAGTATTTTATATATGGAAGAAATGTAAGAAGAGATGTGATGAGAATTATCTTAATTACTATGATCTGGATAGTATACTATATAACCTTTAGGGATACAAGCAACAATATGTACCTCTTAAAGATGGAGAGAAAAAGCTGCATATGGTGGACCATGTCTATAAATTCCAGCACTTGGGAGTCTGAGGCAAGAGAATCACCAGGAGTATGAGGCCAGCTAACACTACGTAGGGAGACCCTATCTCAAAACTCTCCCCTCAGAAAAAGACAGGAAGAAGAACTAAGTAAGGCACCTTTGAAAGTTAACTACATAAAGATAACTATATAATTACATTAAATATATATTGTCTTGGAGAATAAAATTGAACATGAGTTAACCCTCTATTGTAAATGTCATATTCCTTCCTTGTAGTTGAGAACACTAGAATTGAATCCAGATGTTTCTAAATATCTGTCTCACAGAGCATTCAGACAGATTTTTGAAAGTGTTGAATTTGTTTTCATTGTTTGAAGTTAATTAGATATTTTTTCCATGCCAGAATGTAATAAAACTACATTCTGGAAATACAGATTTGAAATTATTTCATTAATACACACTAGTCAGTTTATAGATTATGTTGCATTTAGATATTTTATTTTTTTAAATGTGGAATTTTACATGAAGTGAAAAGAAAAAAATAAGATACAGAGGAAGAAGACAGGGAAAGAAAATTTCTATGTACTTGAGATAATAGAAATACATTCAGAAAGGAGTCAGTTTTTTCAGTGCTTATGTCTGTTCAAAATTAGATTGGCTTTAAGGTTCAAAGTTTTTATAGTTTTTATAGGGTCATACAGGAGTCAGTGAAATCTGTTAATGATTTTCATGTTTTTAAAAAGAAGACATGGTTCTGTTTCTATGAATGGTCATGCTTTTGGATTTGTACATTCAACATACTTTTATATCCTATTTGATGTATGTTGCTTCAGCTTTATTCTTTGGATTTGCAAAGCAGTTCTCAGAATAATTCTTCTCAGTCTGCCTCAGCAACCAATTTTCTAAGAAGTTTTTTTTGTTTGTTTGTTTGTTTGTTTTGTCTCTTGGGGGACCATTGAAAATATGAGCATTCTTATGAAAATATCTTTTTCCCCCTCTGAAATTGTTGGTTTAAGGTTTTGGAAAAAAGGGAAAGAGGGTGTGAAATGGGAGTTGAAACCGATGCTAGTGGTGTGGGGTTAAAGACTGCCCGCAGACCATAGGGCAGGACCTTCCTGCAAACTAACACAGATGACTCAAGTTTTATTGAAGCTTGTTTTATATACAGTTTTTCGAAATGAGGAGTTTTACGTTTTCCAATTACAAAGAGCTAGCCTGTAAAACATACATCTTGTAGTTCAAAATCTGCAGTTGTAACATTGTTTTTATTTTTAATGGTTTGGATTTTCAACACTGATTATATACTATAAACTTGTTTGCTCAAATTTCCTCAAGCTTCATGTCCTTTGTCCAAATTTATTTACCTATAATACTAATGACCACAATAACTATCTCATCAAGCTTCCTAAAGAACAATGAAAATAAATTATTGAATTTACTGAATGATTTTTTTAATTCTCCAAAGATTTTGGTACTTGCTTTGTATAGAATGTTTCAATAAATTCTCCCAGCAATCCTCTGAAGTAGACACTGTAATAATTTTAATGACAAATGAAGAAAGGCCTGTGTCTAAGAGAGAGAAGGTAACACCACAAGACCATAAACTCACAAGTGGTAGATCTGGAATTTACCCATGTGTAATGTGGTTCCAGAGTTCATGCTTTTAACTTATATGCCGCAAAGCGATATCATTTGTATTGTAGGACCTTCACTGTGTAGTATAAATTGCTTAGATATGGAGACTACCAGAATAGGCAAGATGACTTTTAGTTGGACAGATCTTTGAAAGTTCAACAATTTTTATTTGCCATTTAGAAGCCCAAGGGTGGGAGGGATGACTAGACTAGTATGTGGCTAGCTTGTAGATGACTCCATCCTGAAGCCTGCCTTTATGTGTTGTTTGTTTTTTTGGTATCCAGGATTGAACTCAGGGCCTTGTGCTGTGAGGCAGGCAGCAGCACCACTGAGCTAAATCCCAGGCCTGCCTTCTCTTATTCTTGAGAATATTAAGTGGGATGTAAAAATAATTTCATAAACACAGTTTTGTAAAGCATGTGAAAAACGCTTTCTTTTTAATTGCTATTGGAAAATGGAAGGATAAAATAATTGTAGAAATAGCATGCTTTATTTTCTTCATTAAAAAAAAACGCACACATTGTGTGTATGTTGCTATTAAAGACCAGTGTTAACTTTTGTGTATAATTAACCTTAATGTTTCAAGTTTCTTTCTGAGTCATGCTGTAAGCCTTGGCTGCAGATGAATTATAGTGAACAAATATCTATGTGCTAATTTTCTCATTAATTAGTATGCCCTCAGCAGCTGGCACCATATGCTGCAATGTTCCAAAAAAATTAGCATAGCATAACTTTATCACTGCAAATCATAACACTGGTGATGCATGATTTAGTGAGCACAATACTATTTGACAGAATCTTCTAACAATTATTGCAACATATTTAGTATGCAGCTCATCAAAGCCTCATTTAGAGTCTCATGGTAGCTAATATAGTTTAACAAAAAGAACACTAAAGTCAGAAATGTAGTTAATAATTGCTGTGCATAAGTATTCTCCATATGGTTTTCATTTAAGAAAAAAGTTTGCATTAATGTTTTCAGACATTTGTTAAAATGATTCTCTCCAAAATATAAGCTCACTTTACATCACAGAAACAAAAAAATTGTACATTTCTAAAATCAATTCTCATTTGAAATATTTTCTTGAATTACTTAATATCTTGTCACAATATATTTTCTTAAAAATACATTTGGCTATTCATTTCTTTTCTTCAAATACCTATCAGATGTTTCCTTCAAGTATGTGTTTCTGAGTGCCTGTAGGAGACTGCCACCCTTTTTTCATGTATTTAGGATATAAGATACTGTAGTTTATCCAATTTTTCATGTTCTGCCATGATAGGAACTTTGTTCCTTGTGTGTTTCTGTATCTATAGGAAGCATGCAATTTCCTATTCAATAATTTTTAAATGCAAAATCATTGAAATAAAGGCAAAAATTCTATTAAAAGAATAGATTATTTTATAAAAAGAAATGGTCTTGAGAATGATGAAGTTTTCTGGGCTAAATTTCTCCTAAGGGAAATGAAACCCACTGAGAGTCAGTGAAGTGCTAAGTTATACATCTCAAAATGAGAAACTTGAGACCAGAATCTTGATCTGATGTCTTCCGATGGTGCTTTTTGAACTGTTCCTGAGTTTTATTGTTCGCTAAGGATGGAGGAGAACAAATCAAGGTGATGAGCATGAATATTTATTTTCTCCTGGGAAAGGGAACCAAGGGGTCTGAGATGACATCTCTTTTCGACAGCGCCTGGTATTTGAACTCATTCTTTGAATAAGATATGAGAATGGCAATACGTATTCCCTAAAGTTTCTGTCTTTTTTTTTCAATCAATTCAGTGTATCACCTTTACCACTACGTTCTAGTTTGATAGAAGACATAAAAGTTTAGCATAATTTCAACCCAACTTTTACCAGTTATGTTTATGTAAATTTATATGATTAAATTTATAGAAATATTTTAAAGCAAATAGCTACCATTGTCCCAAAGTAGAACAAAATTGAAAATCAATATTTATTGTAACACTAAATGCAAATTGACATGATGATAATGTGATAAAGTACACATAGATAGAATGACTCTTGATTTATGGTAAAGCAATAATTCTAAACTAGTAAAAGGGTAGTTCATCTGTAAATAGTACAGAGAGAGAAAGAGAGAAAACATCGATCAACACTGACATGGTGGACAAAATACAATTCTAAATGGATTGTGTGCTTTAATATGAATAGTAATAATTATTCTTAATCATAATAATGAATAATTTTTAATGAAAAATTATAAATAAGACAAATAACACTATAAATAAAGGAAACTATCATTATAATTAAGGATTTCTATTCATCAGAAGACACAGTTAAGAGAAAAAAATGTAAGACATTAAGATTAATATATTGTAATTTATATAATGGTTAGATATTTCATGTTAAATATGAAAAGATTTCCTAAGAACAAATAAAAATGAGACACGTGGTCAAAACTATGCTTGAGATTACTGACCATGCTTTTCACAATTGAGGATAATCAAACAGTTAATAAGAATATTATTCATCAGAGAAATGCAAGCTCTACAATATTGCTGCATATCAGAATAGTGATTTAAATTTAAAAATATTGATAATATCAGGTGTTCATAATAATGGAGAACATTTATATTTCTGATGGTACAGTAAATTATACAATCTCTTTTGGGAACTCTTAACAGTACCTTCTAAAGTTTAACATAGACACATCCTATAACCTAAGAATTTAATTTCCAATTACATGTATCTCCAACAGAAGAGAGTATATAGTATATATAGAAAATTATATAACAAAATAAACACAAAACTGTTCAGAGCTGAAAAGTTTTTGCATTTTTATTGTGAGAAAAGGACATAATGGTAAAGTTAACAACTTAGCGACTGTTAGCTGTGTGGTTCAGTAGAGCTAAGCATGTTTATATTGTGATAAAATACATCTTTAAAATGTTTAAATCCAAAATTCTACCCTCAAACACTAATTCTTTCTGTTCCACCTGTCTCTCCCTCACTGTGGCAACCACATTTTTACTTTCTGTGTCTATGTTTGTGGCTACTACGTAGCCTTCACACCAGTGGAACCACGTGGCTTTCCCTTTTTGTAACTGGCTTCATTTACTTAGAATAATATCACCGACGTGCATCCGTGCTGCAGCCCATTGCCGGATCCCCTTCCTCATTAAGTTTGAATAACATTCCATTATACATAAACACACCACATTCCCTTCCTCCATTCATTTCTCATGGGAAACTTGTTTCACTTCCACCTTTTAGCTTTTGTAAATCATGTTGTGATGGATGTGGGTATGCACATATGCTTTCAAAAGGCTGTTTTGAATTTTGGTATCTCAGAAGTGAGATTGCTCAGTCCTATGATAATTTTATTTTTAATATTGTGACTAACTTCTCTCCCGTTTTCCGTAAGTGACTGCATGATTTTACATCCCCACCAGCAGTGTATATGCATTACAGTTTCTCTATATCCTCACCAAATGAGTTTCCTCTCTCTCTTTTTTTTTAATGTTGGCCATCCTGATATATTTGTGATAGCTCATTGTAGTTTTGATTGACAGTTCTTCTACAACTGGTGATGTGGGGCATCTTCCATGGAAAATTATTATGCACATACTTTGCCCATTTTTAAATCAAATTATTTTGTTACTGTTTTTGGTAAATTGGTAAATGTGAACTTTTTATAAATCCAAGATGTTAATCTCTTATTGAAATCATGGTTGCAGTATATTCTTCCTGTTCACAGGTTATCTTTTCACTGTATTAATCATTTCCTTAGATACAGGAAAGTCTTTAAGTATGATATAGTTACATTTTCTCAGAGCAGAATTATTTTCATTAACCCCAGAGTGAAAATCTCCCAGATATCTGTCATTAGTGGAGTGGATAAATAAAAATGTGTCACATTCACATGTTATTACAATATAGTGGAATAAATATGAAGTAACTACTGGTAATAGATAATATAGATTAATTCCACAAACATGTATTGAATGAAAGAAATCAGTCCTATCTCAAATACATTCTGTATGTTTCATTTATGTGAAGCTCGAAAACAGGAAAACCTACTAAAGACTGTTAGAATTGAGACTAATGGTTACCTCTAGGAAGGAAAGGTAGTTATACAGGGTATGAAGTTTTTAGTGTACCTGCAAAGGCAATCATGCATGTACATGTTTTTGAAAAAAACTAAACTCTTCACGTAAAATTTGACCTTAATTCTGTGTGTATGCTCCTCTTCACATAAAAAGGAAAATTAAGGCTAGTAAGTAAAGAGGGCTGGGGCACTATCTCTATAGCCGACTCATAAACTCTTAGACTTGAGTTCTTTCAACTTAATTTTGAACTTTGATTTGATTTTATATTATTCTCACAACCATACCTTAAGTAAAATTAATATTGCTACTATTTATTATCCACTATTATCAGCCAATTCATTACATCCTGGATATTTGTAGCACACCAATAAAAGTAGATTCTTAAGCCTTCCTAGAGTAAAATTTCTTTAAACATATTTATTTTGTTTACAGAAGAATATCAGAATTTCTGCATTAAATCATCAACATGAGATGATTCATAGCCTAGAATGTTATTAAATCAGCTTGCTAGATTTTTTTAGTCACAGAAATCCAATGAAATTGGAGATGTAGAAATTAGCTGAGAACCTTATTTCTGAAAGCTTTATTAATTATTAGGCCCATTCTTAGGGGTTTGGCTGAGTAGTTGCTATAGGGAAAGTGACTGAAGGAAATGGACTTTATTTTTCATCTGTCTTTGAAATGGAATTAGGATAATGTTCTTGAGTTTGTTTTGTATCTCCAGGCATCTAGAAATGATTCCTTTGAAGCAGCACCAAAGCAAAAATCAAATAAATGAACTTTCTTTAACTTTTTGCATCTCAAATAAGTATCCAAATGCACCCAAGTTTACATAAGACATTTAAAAGCAATATTCAAGTCATCAATATATGGATAAAGTTGCAACACCTGAGGCAATTTTTCTTGGCAAGCTTACAATATTATATATTGATACATACATTCCTAGCAATATGGATAGAGATTTTGAAATTTTGTTTTCATAGCTTCAGATAAGTGATACTTTTCAATTTTTTTCAACAGTTCACGTCTCCTTCCATGGGTGAGAACACTTTTATACTTGCTACTTTTGTAGGAATTAGTAGATGTAAATAGCTTATATAGTCTCACATTTTGCTGCTTTATAGTTCACCCCAGCTCATTCCACAAGTTAATGATACTTTATATTTTTCTGTATTTTTATATTCTTCACATAGCAAGTCATATTTTAATGGAAAAATGGCACATATTCAAGCTGGTCTGTGATAGTCAATATTTTGATACTGTGTTGGATACATATCATTTAATAGAGGTAAAGAACAGTATAATATTCTTAATAAAAATAAGTGCTATTTTATTTCTCACACAACATGTTATAAAGTGCCTTGCACCTATAAAACTTTTGAAACATCTAAATATTCTTTCCTTAATTTTTTAGTTTTACTGTTTCTTTTTGTATAGCTTTAATTAAGTAATTCACTTTATGAAAAAATGAAAAATAAAAACTGCCTTATGTATGATTGTAAATGTGTATGTAAGGACATGGTACTTAATAAGTTCTTGAATATAGCAATTGGGGCTTTATTAAATGCCACATGGTGATTTGGGTATGTGATATACATTTGAAGGAACAGTATATAAATTTTGTGTAATTTTTGATGTGATCTTTGAAAAGTAAATGCATTTAATGATATTTTATCACATTCCTAACATAGCAATTAATAAAAATTATGTATCTAGCATGCTGTCAACTGTAATGTACTTGAAAGAAAATGACCAAGGAAGAATAGGTATACACTTATTAAGGACAAAATCAATCAAGTTTTTTCTGTTTTGCAATTTTAACAGTGCAATAGTTCTATGTTTGACTTTTATAGATTTTGAATAGATTCTGTATCTTTCACTTATAACTCATATTATTTATTTATTTATTCATTTTCTGGAACCGGGGGTCGAACTTGGGTCCTTGCACTTGCAAGGCAGGTGACAGAACCACTGAGCTAAATCCCCAGCCCAAAGTATATGGACTTTTTTTGTGTGTGCGGCGGATCAAACTTGGTACCTTGCGCTTGTGAAGACAGGCAGCGGGACCGCTGAGTTAAATCCCCGGCCCTTAACTCACGTTACTTAAAGGATTTAATTTATTATATACATTAAAATATATTTTCAAAAGAGTGAAATGCAAATATAAAATAAATATTTGTCAAAAATTTTATTTAACTCTTTAATTAGAGAAGAGACCATGAAGATGTTATGACTGGTTCAGACAGTGTTTAAGACATTATAATATTTGTAGGCAATTTAACTGCAGAAACTTTAAGACAATATTGCTGACTTGGACATAAAACTCATTAATGCATAGTAGTTCATAAGTCTTTGAGATTATCTACCTGAGCATATGGAAAGTAATTTCACCTAGTTTAGACAAACTCCACAAATTAAGAAATAACAATCAAACAAATCAGAAACATTTGCTTAGACAACCCTTAGATAGCTTTGCCTCTTATAACAAAGGATTTGTAACCCGTATTATTTATTTCCAATATTTGCACAAATTTTTATACAAAAGAGATGTGCAGTTTACCTTCATACATGGAACATGGAATTTAAAATTGATGAACAGAGGTTTCCCTACTGTTTTAGTCAGCTTTTTGTCACTGTGACCAAATACCTGAGAGAAGCAAAGGGGGAAAGATAGATTCTGATTCGTAGTTTCAGAGGCTTCAGTCTGTGGTCAGCTGGTCTAATTTGTTCTAAAGCTGTGATGAGACAGAAACATCGTAGTGGAAGGGTGTAAAGGAGCAAAGCTGCTCACCTCAGGGCATCGGGAAAGTAGAGGGAGCAAGAGAGTGGCAGGAGCTGGGGACCGCATATTCTCCCCAAGGTATGCTCCCATAATCCACAGCTGTCAACTAGGCCCCATCTCCTACTTCTGTCTTCTCCCAATAATGCTTTTAAATTATTTCTCCAGTGACTTAAGTAACTGATGATGCGCAGCCTACATGATCCATTCAACTTCCCAAAGCCCATCCTCTGAATACATGAGATTTTGGGGGAGATATTTCATTTCAAACCATAACACCCACTTAAGGTCATAAAGGGTAAAATTATCCTCTATTTGAAGTGCCAGGCTACAGATTATTAAATAATAAAAAAAGAAGAGAGGTGCTTTCTAGATTCTCAAAGAACTGTGGGCGTTTATACTTCAAGTGATGTGATGAAATTGACTGTAACTAATAGAGTGTGAAATAGTCTTCCAAGTAACATAATGAAGTCCTAAAGAAAACAGTTTAAAACAGGAGTGGATGAAGACCTTGAAAATACAGGCAAGGAAAATCTATGTGTCAGAAGATGATTTTTAAACTCTTACAAAGTGTTACTGCCTCTAATTTTGTTATTTTCATTCATGATTGACCATGTGTCATCTTAGTGTTGATTCACCGAATTTACATGTACTCCAGAAAACAAAATGGAATCAGAAAATCCAATGCTTACTGAATTCTGTAAATATCAATAAGGTACAGTAAATATTTGCTACTTAGATAGCTTTGTTCGGAGACATGCATTATGGAGAAAACTGCTAAGGTGGTTTCCCTAACAAATCTCAATATTGATTTTATAGGTGATTGATATTCTAGTCATGAGCCTCACTGAGCATACAGGATGGCATTACTGCACTGTGGACAGTTACTCCTGAGGGTCTTTCCTGAGAGCCTAAAGTACTTCAGTAACCACTAGCATTAAATATAAATGAATTTTTGTTGTAAATGAAATGTTACATTAATTGACATAACCTCAGTACATTTTAATAAATATAATTATAATGAATAAGAAGACATTTATAGACATTTAAATAAAACAGGAAATTTTATACTAAATGTATACTTTCTCTACATTTACTGCTAGTACTTTACTAATATTTGCCTAGAAGGATTGTTTCTATCATCTACAGTGTCTTTTAAGAAATGTCATCATCAGTTCAATTTTTCAGTCTAAATCTTTTTATTATACTTACTTGTTTATTTCTCAAACATATGTTCAATGAATATTATTGACAATTTTGTCAGAACTAGGTTAAGCATAAGAAATTGAATTATAGCAAGTTATTAGCTTTATCAACAAGTTTCCCTAGTTCATCTGTATTTAATTCTATTTGATCATTGATTTCACTTTTGCATTAATGTCAAGAGAGTTGGCACTGTTTTCCAAATGTGACTTATTAAGCATATTGATATTGATTAAATGTTTGATAACCACATATTAAATATTTAATATTTATGAAATAGATACATATTAACATGTGTATAGTCTTGCATATTTAAGTGTTATGAAAATCCTTTCTTTTACTTTTAATTGTTGAGTACTGAATTTATTTCTTATTTGTACAACTCTTGCTCTTTATAAAATTAGTTATAGTCATGTCCATGAAAGTTCAATCTCTGGCATCTAGAAGCCACCACTATATATTTATCTCAAAACACCTTTAAAACTTATAAAGCTCTAGGTTTTTTTAAGGAGTACCCCACTGTGCGTTTTAACGTTTATGATTCCTTTTAATGCAAAGATTAAATATATGGAGGTTATGAGTCACTAGATTTAACCACCATCATTTATAATCACTTTTTGCATTTTTTGTTTGTTTTATTTTGTTTTGGCAACTATATTAGCCTTTCTGTTTGATTTTTTTCAGATTCCCTCCAGGCATCATTTTTGTTGTTCAGGTTCAAAGTACTTGGTGCCTTTTAGAAGCATTAATCTTTTCAGCAACAACACCTTCCTTTGCCCAAGAACATGGGCTTCTTTTTAACACAAATTTTTAATTTTATTGATATTGGCCCTATTTTCACTGCTGATTCTCAATACATATCAGAGTAACAGCAGCTGCCTGTACTTATGCCACAGTTGAACACTGGGCTGCCTTGAAATTTGCTCCACCAGATCAATTGGTCCACTATCCTTTAACTGAGTCTTTTGCAAACTCTCAGGACATGGAATGTAGACAATCTGTGTGTGTTGTTTTGTTTTGTTTTTTTAAGAGCATAGGATTCATGACTTCTAGTCTAACTCCTAGTAGAGTCCATCTCCACTCCCTAATGAAACTCCTTAAACTTGGCCTTTACTCTCCATTCTTGTCTTCTGAGCTTTTACCAGAATTGTCCATCAAGGTCTGCTTACACCATCCTAGGTTTTCTCTTGCCTGAGTCTCCAACCATTTACCTACTCCACAAACAAATGCCAAAAGCTTTTGAACCACATGATCAGGTAATAGCACCACACAGAAACAACTTCATTTCTCTGGTATCAATTTTCTTTATTTATCAGCTTTACCACTGGTGAAAAAAATATAACATTCAAAATTTAAAAGAGGAAAGATTTTTAAATAGGACACGTGTAAATACTGAATAGTTTCTCTGTTGTGAGAAACTGAAAGTGTAAATAAGAATCAAAGGGTGCAACAGATAATGTGAAACAGGAAGAAAGAGGCAAAGGGGAAAGGAAAGAAGGGAATGGAACTAATGTGAGAAAATGAAAAAAATGGAAACAAAGTCTTCGTAAATAGGGATGAATTGGGGCTGGGGATTTAGCTCAGTGGTAGAATGCTTGCCTAGCAAGCATGAGGCCCTGGGTTCGGTTCTCAGCACCAAAAAAATTAAAAAACAAAAAAAGCAAAAAAAAAGTAAACAGGGATGAATGGAGGACTTAAAGCAAGGGCAGGGAAATGGGGAAAAAATAAGAACCAAGATAGATCATGTAAAGGTGAAAATTTCCAGTTATGAATGTCATTATATTGCATACCTTAAATATACCAATAAAATTAATTTTTTAAAAAGGAAAGATTTCTTTGGCTTATGTTTACAGAGCGTTCATTTCATGGTTAGGTCAGCTGGATACAGAGTAACCCTCACAGTGGAAATGTATGGTGGTTCATACTTATGTTGACCAGAAGCAGAGGACAAGGGAGAAGTGCTACAAATGAAGGGCTTATGAATCAGATAGATGCCAGGACCCACTCAAACACATCCAGAAGTTGTAGTCCACTAGGCTGCTCCCAAACAAATCAACTTGATACATTTAAGCTCAACTGTCATAAGTGAGAGGTAGCTGGATCACCGGTACGTGATTCTAAATTGAGTGTGTGATGACTCGATTAGTCCACTGATTGGTTTAGCATTCTTACTGGTGTGGATAATGGGAAGAACCACCTTACATGTGAGTGGCAGCAACCAATAAGCTCATAGCTCGAATAGAGTAAAAAGAGAAAGGAAGGTCCCCTGCTCATGGCTTCCTGCCTGCCATGACATGAACTCTTTCTCCTCTGTTATCCTGCCTTGCCTTGGAACCAGCCAACTACAGGCTGAATCCTTTACAAACTGTGAGCTAAAATATGCCTTTCCTTTTTAAACTTATGTTTGAGATATTTTGTCCCAGTAACAATAAATTAAGTGAGAAAATATTTAAGCAAACCAAATGACCTCTCTGAGCCTCAATTTTTAATCTGCAATATAAAAGTGTTCAGAATGATGACTTCTGAAGACTTTGTCTTTCAGTTTTAAATGTATAATGTTTCATTAATTTTAACTTTCCTCTTATGAAATGACCTTCCATGAAATAAAAAAGGTTGTAAGGTGAAATATCTTGGTATTAATAGCTCTGAAACTATTAAGTAAAATATGCTTATATTTGTTTGATTGTATACCTATTACTATTTATCATTTATCAACAAAGACAGAAAAGGAATGAAAGATAAGGGAGCAAAAACAAGAGGCATGATATTAACAGTTGAGTGATGCAAGTGTAAAGTATATACAACTGTATGATAATACCTTGCAACTTTTAAAAATTTGGAATTTATCAGGGTAAATAACTTAAAAATAAATTATCCTGTCATAAACACAAAAAGTCATAGCACAATGGCATAAAAATGAACATATTTTACTTAGGGATTAGTCCCAAATACTGCTTAATCAGTGATTCCCCTAACTCTTGGAAAGACCTTTTTATGGACTGAATGTTTCTTTTTCCAAACTTCCAGTTTGTATATTGAAATTTTAATCCTCAATGGGAGGTAACTGGAACTTTCAAAGATAGTTAGGTTTAGATAAGATTATGAAGGCAGAGTACCAATGTCCGAATTAGTGATTTTATAACAAGCCTTACATGTGAGTATACAGAAAAGACTGTCATCAGCAAAGCAGGAAGGGAACCCTCACAATATCTTAAAATCTGCTACCATGTGATCTTGGACTTCTTAGCCTACAGAATCAGGAGAAATTGATTTCTCTTGGTTGAGCCATCTAGCCCATGGTATCTTATTTTAGAAGCATAAGTTATTTAAGAGAATATACACCATTCTGCCTTTGAGATAAAATCTAAATGATGGGTCTTGCTACAATCTAGGCTATACACTAGTTGCATATGTAAGGGGCAAGGAAGAAAGAGGGCTAAGCACAACTACAAAGCATGCTATTGGTATGTACTACCTTGTCCCCGGTCACTTATTTGCAGAAGAACTAAAGAATCAACAATATATTCTTTATATTTAAGGAAAGCATAGTTTCCTTATAAATACACCCAATTAGTGTTCTAAAATCTGATTTACATTGTTCTCACTCAGAGAAAATGAGGAAACAGAATTTCATCGCCTTCTAGAATCAGCATCCATCAGCGATCTATTTATTATGCTAGTACTAGAACACCTCTATTAGCTTGATGATATGCACACAACTAGAACAATTATTTATCTTGCAGGAACTTTCTGCCTTGTATTCAAATTAGTTTATACTCAGTACAGAGTCAAATATGACTTTATATTTTTAACTCATTACTCTGTTTAATTGCAATTTTAAGTGTTCTATTTGTCTTTTAAAAATCACCTCTAACTTTTTAATATGTTTAATTAGAGTTTATTTTTAAAACACATTTCTCAGAAATTTTGAACAGTTCCCCTTTTCTGCCATAGTGTAGTACTAGAGACAGAACATGTGTTGTTACTGAAATTGGTAGATTAGAGATTGGACGTGCTTGATTGCAAATTATAAATTTCTAAAATAGAATAATTTATAGATAAAATACATAATTGCAACTACCTAAAACAATATTTCAGAGGTAACTTCTGATATCTTATAATGAGTTCATTAGCATTTTGACTTCTCAAAGAAAACTGATATATAGGGAAAAAAATCTCTCCTAGGATTTAGGAATTTATGACATGCTTTGAGTATTGTTAGCTGAGGAATATTAATTAACATGATGAAGTTTCTCCAATGAGCTTTTGTATCTAATATTTTAAGAACTAGAGGATAGCAAAGAAATTATAGTTTAAACATTACAGGTTAAGAAATTGGTCAAAGATCCAGAATTTTGTACTTCATGTGTTGAGAGAATTATTGTTAGTCAAAACCAAACCTAAACAGAACAATGAGGTGAAGATGATGGCATAGTTCTATTAAAAAGCTGAAGCAAACTTTTAAGGATGGGAGATTCCACTTTAAGGAAAAAATAATATTCAGGGACATAACCATTATGTTAAAAATAGTCTATATGAAGAGGTATAGTTGGAGAATCAGAGGACTAGGTTATTATGAGAGTAGGTTAGGAATTTTGAAAATGGTCCACATTAATGCAAAATTTTATGAATATAAGGAACTTACTGAAGTTGTCAGATTAGGGAGAAAAGGAGAGAGACTGGAGGTATAGCTCCCTTAGTTTTATACTCAGCAACAATCTCAGATGGTCTCTAAATCCCTGAATCAGAGTAAAGGTCATAAAGATCAAGTTAAATGGTCCAAGGGAACAATATCTTCTAGCATCATCTTGTTTGACTATATACTCAACCAGTATCTTTTCTGAGCAACTTTTACTAGTTGAGTTTTATGTATAAAAACAACCAGACTTAAAGACTGTCCAAGGTTATACAATAACAAGGCAAGTATCCTCACATTCAGACCTACAGATGCTGAAAACAAGTTTGGTGGTCTTTCTACCACATCAGAAGAGATAATTACCACTTCCCAGGCATTTCAGTTTTCAAGTAATTTGACACTGATGTATCTCAAATGCTTTGTTTATTAATAGTGCAGTTTAATAATGAAAATTTTGTAACTACTTCTTAACTGATACTTGAAGGGCATTTTATTAAAAGATATAAAGTCTGAATATACTTAGGAATTCCTCAAGGTCAAATGGGACACTTTCTGCCATGCATAGTGTATTTTAAAAAAGCCTTTAATATGGTGGCAAAATAATGAAGTTGCATTGAGGAAGTAGCCCTGTAACTGTTCCCTGTTCCCATTTCCTTCCATTCATATTCCCAGTACTTTAGTTCATGCCTAGTCTTAATATAACCAATATGTGGGGACTTCTTGGGCATCACTTGGAATTCTCTTGACTGCACCTGATTCTATAGCCCTTACTATGATGCCCTGTTCCTTGAGGATATCCCACAGCTTCACACAGATGCAATCTGACAGTCTCCTCTCGGAGACTGTCACTGTGCTGCAAGGTTTGAGGACACAGCCTGGAACAGTAGAGGGATCCTGACACTCACAAGTAGACAACTGAGAGCGGAATGTTGAAGCCCCTGAGGCTAGTTGAGTCTAAAAGTTGATAGAAATTAACATTCAGACCTACAGCTGCTGAAAACAAGTTCTGAAACAATAGTCTTGGGCCGGGGATTAAGTTTAGCGGTTCGGTGGCCTGCCTCGCAAGCGCAAGGACCCGAGTTCAATCCCCTCGGTACCAAAAAGAAAAAAAAATCCTTACAATAGTCTTCCCTCCTATCCTCTAAACTGCACATTCTGATATGCATTTCAGAAGCCCATTTAACAGTTTTCTGCAAGATCAGATACATAATTAGCCCTACGTTCAGTTTTTATTTCCCTAATGAAACAATCTTTTCATTTATCTTTCTTTCCTGTTAAACTGTCCTTATTCTCAAATTTTGGTGTCTTATTATTCATCTCATAAGTTTTGAAGAAACTCAAGCTTAAGTACGTATATAAAGAAGCAGCTCAATTTCTAGAAATCTGGTGCACTATTTCAATTGTTGTTAATGGAAAACTAAAGAGCCAGGATACTGGGGCTAGTAATGAACATTTAATGAGCCTCGGCACTCATTAGAAATGAAACCCTAAGGAGAACTGGCTGGAGTTTCTGCCCATCATGATCACAAATTGGCAAAATTCCTGGCCCAGTATCAAGCAGCTAGAAAGGAATAGAATGTGGATCAGATTCTATTTTCCTTCCTGTCCTCCAGGCACCTGCTTCCTTCTTTGCTCCAAGACTACTAAGCTTGAATTGTCTGACTCTGAACTTAACAGAAAGCTTTGCCCTTGGAAACTACATCACAGAGCCAAAAGCAAAGCTAGTAATGAGCCCCAGGTGGGGTGCCCATTCTCTTCTCTGTTTCATAAGGAAACTATGGCCAAATAATTTATCTCATGCTCTCATGGTGTATTTTAAAACGTGAAGTTACTCTAAACTAAATTCCAGCTATT
The DNA here is from genome assembly GCF_012274545.1 of Fukomys damarensis. Taxonomy (NCBI): domain Eukaryota; kingdom Metazoa; phylum Chordata; class Mammalia; order Rodentia; family Bathyergidae; genus Fukomys; species Fukomys damarensis. The sequence continues at coordinate 41,564,494 of NW_022900916.1, read as the reverse complement.
ATTTCTTTCCGTATAGTTTTTCTTTTGTGTATTTAGGTGTGAAGTCACTTATTTTACATACAAGGAATTCTCATAAATTTTCAGATTTCCACTCTAATGATCAAAATAATGTCCAATGTAATTACAGCAATTAAAGTATGTGCTCTAAGGGATTATTCTCAATATCTTTTGCTGATGTACTTTAATTTTTAACTAAAATCCCTTTATCAGGGATGATTATTTTTGGTGTTCAGATTGCTAGCATAGAATATATTTAAAATGGTACTTTTAAAAACTCTAATTTCATTTTTTAAGCTTGTACTGGTAATATGAAGTTTGGATTATGAAGATAAAATTATTTTATACAGTTAGCTATATAATGGAGAACTGCATTACTAAACTAGTATCATTTTAATGAACAAGATGGCATAGCTTTAAAAAGAATCTTAATATTGGGCCAGGGATTTAGTTCAGTGGTTCTGTCTGCAAGTTCAAGGAGCTGAGTTTGCTCCCCGGTACCAAAACAAATGAACAAACAAACAAATAATAATATTAAATCTTTTTCCTTCCTTTCTATCTACCTATAAAGGTTAAGGCTTACCGAAAGAAAAATAACTGCTGACACATCTGTTTTACTTTTTCTGAGCACTAAAGCACCCTGAAAGCAGATGCTTTCATGTACATACCAGGTCCAGTTGATCACTATACTTTATAAGATTGTTGGCCCAAAAGGGAGGAGAAATTTGCTAATTTATTGGTAATTTAATTGCATTTTTTAGATCATCATCCTTAAAATTGTAAGTATTCCTTTGAAAATATATGCATATTTAAATTGCATTTAAATTTAATTCCTTAGTGGCCAGTAAGAAAATGAGTAAAGTAAAATTTATTAATATCTAAGATTATTTTTAAATGTTTTTGGACCTCACATATTTGTAGTATATCCTTAAGTTGTCAACACTTTATTTTCCAACCACTTATTGATTCAGAGAATGTTGCTAAATCTAAATATATTTTTTAAAGCCTAAATATTTTTTACTTTCAAAACATGGTATTTGAATTTTATTCATGGATCTTATTATAGTGTTTCTTCAGTGTTCATGTAGACTAGCCTTTGATCATTTTCTCTTAAGATTTATTCACATAAATTTTAAGCTTGAGGGCTGCATAACATTAAACTGAGCTATAATATTTAAATTCTCATGGAAATTCTTCAGTTTTTTTCTCTCAGATATGTTTAATGCAATATAACTAGGCTTAGATTCTGTTTTTATTTCCTTAATGTAATTTCAATGGTAGTAAAGTATAGTGCTTATGAAACTAAAGTCACATTTCGTATCTGGAGTTGTCTCTTGTCATTGTGCAATGGCAAGCTCTGACACTACCAACTGCTACCTCAACTCTCAGGTATAAAGCCACACCACAGATTATAAAGACTATTGGTGATTGGACAGAAATGGCTTTATATAATTTATATAATTTATCAGAAGTAGAAAATAAAATACTCTCATAGTATGCTTACCAATTATTTCACCCAATCCTTTATAGTCTCCATTCTCTGGTCTCAGGAAGTACACTGTAATGGCCAATGGTCTGTGAAATATGCAGAGGGTCCCACGTAATTCCAGTCTGCAGGTCTGCTGGTGGAAATGTTACTGTCCTGGGTGGCATTCTGGAAGACAGTTTTGCTGAATTTTATGTGAAAAGGGAATAAACCTTTGTAGCTAAAGGAACTGAGATTAAGGGACGTTAGTACAGAATAGTTGGGCCTACCCAAAGAAATACTGATATTGGGACAGTATTGTAGCACTTAAAATATGAGGCAACATGAAGTGGATATTTAAGCCCAAAGATGATTTACATATACATTAGTAAAATATTTGGTAAAAGTCATACTTTAGGGTTTGAGATGGCAGATCATACATGTAAAAAAATTAAAATAAAACACCACCATTGATAACAATAAGAAAAATGTATGGCTTTAATGAAAAAGAAGTTGAAAAAGTTACAATTATGTATAGCTGTAAATGACTATGATCGTCAAGATAGTATAACAGAGAGGTCAGGTAATAGTGTGTTGCTTTGTAAGCAAAAACGGGGTGAGAATAAGTATAGTTTACAAAATCTTGGTAATCTAGATTGAGAAAGTCACTGTTTCTAGATCTTTATTAATAAATAAAATTGAGAAAACTTGAACAAAACTAAACCAATTTACTTGCCTCAGGAAAATTCAGAATAATGAATGGAGCCAACAAATAATTTCAACTGAAATAAAAGAGTAAAGAAAAAAATTGGTGTTCAGAAAAGCCCATAACCTTAAAATATACCCATTTAAGGGCTTGAGATTTAGCTCAATGGTTCTACCTTCCTCTCATGCGCAAGGAACCGAGTTCGATCTTCAGTACAAACAAAACAAAACAAAGCAATAAACATTTAAAATAAATGAGATACATGAGGAAAAGAAAGCAAAGAAATATAGTGAATCTAAAATATACCTTGGAAAGACTGTCATGCACATGACCTGATTAAAATCAAATATAATAAGAGTGTTTAGTGGAGCTAAAAATGTTGAGACTATCTAATAATATTCATCAAAATCAAGTGCTGATTGTCAACAGTTTGATTAAGGAAATGAACTGAAATTCTTCCTCAACTTCCAAGAAGGCCTATAGTCACCAAATGTGTATTTCAGATAAGAACAAAGAAGGTAAAGACAGAGTCAAGGTCCATAGAAAATAACTGTTGTTCCTTTCATATAGTATGGTGAGGGCTTATTCTGGTTATTTTCTACTCTCATGACATGGAGTCCTCCGCAGTATCTGCCTAGCAGAAGTGCAGAATGGAGGAATGAAGATATATCGTGTAAAGGTACAAATCTCCAATGACGAATGTCATGATACCGTATGCCTAAAATGTACCAGTGAATTACAATAAAAAAAAGAAGTGCAGAAGGAAAATGGAACCTGGATTATGGCATGCATGGAGATTTAAACGGACTGAAGAAATACTTGGTACATTATTGCCTGGTACAGTAGGATATTCCCAGTTTCTGAATAAAGTAAATAATTGTATCAATATGTCTCCCATTCTTCTTTCTTATAGTAGCTTTACAGTCATTCTATACAAATTTATTATTTTTGAATGTGGAAGGGAGTTAATGTGCATTTCTTATTTCAAAATCTCCAGACCAAACAGAGTCACACCTTGACCTACCTAATGTAGGTAATATTTCATACCACTCAGAGATTAGTCTTTGGTCTGGATATGTTGAGGGAAATCTCAAACTTATCTCTAAAAATTTTATCTTAATCATTCCTAGAATGTATCTCAAGCCACATTTTCTCTTATATTTCTTAAATGTGTGTGCTAAAGCATATAAAAAATTCAGTACATCACATAATATAAATATATAAATATAGTGTACTAATTGACTTCAAAGTGACTTTTTAGACATAACTGTTGATCGCATAAAAGCAGTTGAAATGGAAAGGAATTCAAGCCTTTACAAATAAATTATTCTTTTTGCACCTAAATATACCAAACTACTCTTCAATTCTTTGAATAATAATGAGTTTAAAATATAGCCACTGATATATTTTTCTCTGTTGTCAGAGCTCAGTAATCCCCAGTGACAAATGCTATATTTATGCACTGCCCAGGTATACAAGTATATCTGACTTTCCAAACTTAAGAGTAGAGAATCTTTTCTTTTAAAATTGATCATTTTAAAGTAGTAATGCCACCCCTTGATTTGTTTAAATTATAATTGTAAATAATTAGTTTTAAAAGAGGCACTGATATACAGACAGTTTAAGAGCTTCATTAACTTGCTTCAAATATCTGAGCATCACTGTTATCTGGATTGTGATTGATCTTGTATCAAGTCACTAGCCATGATACATTTTTGGTCAAGTTACTGAAATTCTCTGGGGTTGGGGATTTAGCTTAGTGGTTCCACTGCCTCTCTCACAACCAAGTTCGATTCTTGGTACCAAAATTAAAAATTAAAAAAAAAAAAGAGATTATCTCTACATTAGATTTTTCATCTGTAAAATGTGAATAACTAAAATCTCACAGAAATTAGATCACACACAGAAAAGTAAATATAGCAATGAATGTCTTTGCAAAAGGCATACTATACCACTTCTAAAATTACTTCAAAGAATTTGTATTTGTTTTTAAAATGTCTTACAAAACAGCTGAAATTGTTTGGAAAGACTCACCTACCATCCATGTTTCCTTATAATGCAGGACACAAAACCTCTCAACACAGATACAGAAAAAACCCCAATGATACAGATCAATACTACTCTTACCTTATTGTAGTAGCATGATTAATAGAAAACTGCCTTTTTCTTACCTGCAAACAAGTGGTAACAAGAAAATAAAATGGTTGATTTGGTGACCCATTGTATCTCTGACCTAATGATCTGGCCTGTTAACTTCCCTTTGCTCACTTCTTTTCCAACATGGAACCCCTTCTTCAAGGGAGATAGCCGAAGGTATCCCAGTAAACTGTCTTTCAAACACAGTGTTAATAAAGTATTGAAGATAATTATACTTTGAAAAGTACTGGGTTGGGGATTTAGCTCAGTGGCTCTGCACCTGCCTTAGAAGTGCAAAGTCCTGAGCTTGATCCCCAGTACTGGAAGGAAAAAAAAATTACTATCACTGGAAAGATTCAAGGGGACAAAGTTAAATAAGCAAGCAAGACTATTCAAAGTTATATAAAAACATCTATTCAGACACTGACTTAATCGTTTTCTTTTAACAGATTCTTACCTGGGGCGTGGGGTGCTGAAGCAGCAATAGTGAAAAAGTAGCATAGAGGAGAGATGGATAGGAAGAAAAAAGGTATGATTGTTTAAAGCAGATTCAGTTATATTTTTCTAGAGAAAATGCAAAATCTAAACCAATATGTATTATGCATTGCACTCAAGCATAATGTATTGCAAGAAAAATTCTTTCTACGGATGATGGGAAATGTGAAAGTTGCATATAGATTGCTAGCACTTGTGTGATAAAACTTTGGTGGCTGCCTCTTTCTACTCAGTGAATGGGCAATAGCTCACTTGCCTAAAAGCTATACAACAGTAGTACTATTATATGACTTGTCAGGAAAATTTCATTTAAAACTTTTTTCCTTTTGTTTGGGAAAGAATTTTTACTTTGTCAAGATAGATCTCAATAATTGAATGTTTGGACAACAGTTTTTATAGATTAGCATAAAATTTATTAAAATAGATTACCTCTATGTTTTAACCATTTTATAGCTTCTTTTCTGATCAGGAATTTATCTTATCATATGTGTGAAAGGCCAGTTTCCTTCCTCCTAAAATCAGGAACATGACTAAACACATCACAATTACTACCACTTTTAGTTAATCTTACAGGAGAGGTTTAAGATAAAGCAATTAGAATAAGTAAATAAATACAAATATTGTCCGAGTTCCGCAAGCCATGAATACACTATGTCACCTCCTTTCTTAACTCCACTACTCCTACACCCATAACTTTCCTTTCAAGACCACCTAAATCTGATATCCTTCCAAAGGTTACTAGTATACTTTCAATTTGGGAACTGTGAAGCCCCCTACCTTGTCTTTGTTGTCTAGAATTGCTTTTGCTATTCTAGATCTTTTCTAGTTCTGAATTAATTTTTAGACTGTTTTCTCAATGTCTGTGAAGTACACTGTGGAATTTCAATTGGGATTGCATTGAATCTATATAGCAGCTTTGGAAGTACGGCCACTTTCACTATATTGTTTTTTTTCTACCTAGGAGTAAGGGATGTCTCTCCATTTTCTGATATCCTCGTCAATCTCTTTTTTTCAGAGTGCTATAGTTTTCAGAGTAGAGGTCTTTAATTTCTTTCATTAGATTGATTCCTAGGTAGTTCATTTTTTTGGATGATATTGCAAAGGGAGTTGTTTCTCTAGTTCCTCCTCCAGTGAGTCTGTTGCTCCTGTGCAGGAAAGGTATTGATGCCTGGCATCCAGCTACTCTACTCAATTTTGTTACCAAGTATAGAAGATTTTTGGTGGAGTTCTTGGGGTCTTCTCCATAGAATATCATGTCATCTGCAAATAATGACAACTCAATTTCTTTGTTTCTTATTTTTATTCCTTATATTTATTTCTCTTGTCTAATTGCTCTGGCAATGTTTTCAAAGCTATATTGAACAGAAGAAGTGATAATGGACATTCTTGTCTGTTCTTGGTTTTACTGTGAAGGATTTCAGTTTTTGACCATTTAGTATGATACTGGCTGTTGGTTTTTCATAGATGGCTTTTATTAGGTTGAGATAGAGACTATTCTAATTTTCTGTAGGGATTTTTAATCATGAATTCATGTCTCATTTTGTGGAATGCTTTTTCTGCACCTATTGAGATGATAATATGGTGTTTGTCCTTGGTTCTATTAATATAGTGTATTATATTTATTGATTTGTGTATGTTGAACCAACCCCACATCCCTGGGATGAATCTGACTTAGTCAGGGTATATAATCTTCTGCATTCTGTTTGCTAGTATTTTTTGTTTTTGTACCTGGAATCAAACTTGGGACCTTACACTTGTGAAGTAGGTGGTGGAACCACTAAGCTAAATCCCCAGCCTGTTTGCTGGTATCTTACTGAGGACTTTTTCATTTATGTTCATTAGTGAGGTTGGCCTGTAGTTCTCTTTTTCGGTGGCTGGGTCTTTCTCTTCTTTGGGGATCAAGGTGATTCTTGCTTCTAGTAATGAATTTGGGAGTATTGCTTCCCTTTCAATTTCATTGAAGAGTTTAAACAGTAGCAGCAATAGTTCATCTCAAAATGTCCTATAGAATTCAACAGTGAAGCCAATGTGACCTGGGCTTTTCTTGGTAAGATTTTAATTACACTTTCAATTTTGTTGCTTGACATTGGGTTGTTTACAATTTTTAGGTCTTCTTCATTCAACTATGGTAATTTATATGCAGCCAGGAATCTGCCCATTTCTTCTGGGTTTTTTTGTTTGTTTGTTTGTTTTTTCCTTATTGGGGTACAGGTTCTTAAAGTAGGTATTGATGATTCTCTGGATTTCTGCTGGGTGCATTGTAATTTCACCCTTTTCATTCCTAATTGCATGGTTTGGGTCTTTCCATTTTTAAAATAAAGTTGGCTAAGGGCTTGTCAATTTTATTTATTCTTTGGAAGAAATAATGCTTTGCTTCTTGGTTGTTTTGATAATTCTCATAGCCTCCACTGCATTTATTGATGTTTTGATCTTTATAATTTTCTCCCTTGTATATCTTTGGTTCTGTCCTGCTCTTCTTTTTCTAGACATTTCAGATTCAGCAACAGTTTGTTTATTTGAACTCATTCTGTTTTCCTGATATAAGTATTCACTGCTATGAATATCCCTGTTAGAACTGTTTTCATTATGTCCCATAAATTCTGATGTTGTATTGGCATTGGCATTTAACTGTAGAATCTGTCTGACTTCTTCTTTAATTTCCTCTGTGACCCATTTTGTATTGAGAAGTGTGTTGTTCATTTTCCATGTGTTTATGGAATTCTAGTGGTTTCTATTGCTATTGATCCCAACTTCATCACATGTGGCCTGATAATATACAGGGATAACTTAAATTCCTTTGCACTTACTTAATCATTTTTATGAGCTATTTGTGGTGTATTTTTTAGAATGACTCATGTACAGCAGAAAATAATGTATATTCTGATTCTGTGGGGTGAAACACTCTGCAAACATCTGTTAAATTCATTTGTTCAAGAGTTTGACTGAGTTTTAGTATTTTGCTGTTAATTTTTTGACTAGTTGATCTATTTATACTGTGGAGTAGTGAGGTCCCCCACTATTATCATATTAGTTCTTATTTGATTTTTCATGTCTATTAGTATTTGTTTTATATAGTTGGGTGAACTATTATTTGGTACATATATATTTATAATTGTCATCTCTTTCTCTTGCACTGATCCCTTTATAAGGATGTAGTGGCCTTCTTTGTCTTTCTTAATTAGTGTTGGTTTCAAATCCATTTTATCTGCAAATAGGATAGCTACTCCTGCTTATTTTTTTGGTTACTGTAACATGGAGTATTGTTTTCCACCCTTTAACTTTCAGTCAGTGAGTTTCTTTTATAGTTAAGTATGTTTCTTTTATGCAGCATATTGTTGGATCTTGCTTCTTGACCAATTCTGCCAGTTTATTTCTTTTGATTGGTGAATTGAGACTGTCAACATTGATGGTTATAACTGGTATGTATTGACTTAACCTTGTCATGAGGTTTTCTTTTTGTTGGATTCTCCCCTTTGCATTTAATTTCTTGTCATGCTATATGGATTCATTCTAGTGGGCTTCCTGGGGTTGTGATCCTTATTATCTTTTCCTAGGATACTGTTTAAAGTTTTTTGGAGTGTTGCTTTGTTATTCATAAAGTTCCTCAAGTGTTCTTTGCTATAAAAGTATCTAATTTCTCCATCAATTTTGAAAGATAGTTTTTCAGGGTACATCAGACTGGGTTGGAGGGTTATTTGTAGAGTTTGAAATACTTCACACCAGGCTCTTCTTGCCTGAGGGTTTGTGTTGAAAAATCTGTGTGATTCTGATGGACTTTCCTTTGTATGTGATTTGTTCCTTTTTTTATAACTTCTTGTAGAATTTTGTTCTTCTATTTGGTTTCTGGAATCGTAACTATTATATGCCTATGTGTAGATTTTTTTGATCAAAGCTAAAATTGGAGTCCTATATGTCTCCCTTATCTGTCTGTCAAGTTCTTTTCCACTGCTTGGGAAATTTTCTTCCATTACTTCTGTAAACATCTTTTTATGTTGTCTACACTCTCTCCTGTTTCTTTCTTGACTCCTCTCAGTCTTATTTTAGTCTTCTTTGCATCATCTAGCTTTTGCTGAATTGCTTACTCATAATCCCTTACTATTTTTAAGAAATATTTCTTTTCACTGGTCACGAATTGCAATATCTGATATCCGGTCTTCACATTGGCTCATTCTGTTGTGTAAACTATCAAAGGAGTTTTTAATCTCCTGGATATCTGTTTTAATTTGTTGTATGGATCCCATTTGTTTCTTATGCTGGGATTCCATCATGTTGATCAGCTCCTCAATTTTTAAAAATCTGTGTCTACTTTAGAGTTATTAATCATTTATTGCACTATGGATGTTATCTCTATAATCTCTATTATTGAGAAATTATTTCTGATTTAATTTTTTCCGGATCCTCTTTCCTCGCCAGTTCAGAGAGTCCAGGTAGTTGCATATCAGATTGTACGATCTTTTTAATAGTAAGTGTTTTGTCTAGCTTTCAGAAATGGAAGATTTTTAAGGTTTTAACAGGGTTGGAGGCATTTGTGTAAGGATGGCATGGAAATTTTATAAATATAGGAGCTATTATCTGTTTTATCTGTACATAATATACAGTCTTAATTTCCTTTGTATTTCTCCTTTTAAAACTTAGACTTATATTTTACAATCTTATATTTCTACTTTGCCAAACAACTTTCAATCTTAAATAAATGACTTTTGCCAAATTTGAAAAAAATATTTCTAATGAATAACTAGACAAATTTATCAAATTGTTGTTACCAGGTTAATTTATTTTAATCTCAACCTCATTGATTGTCCAATCATGAGAAAAAAATCTGTAAGCAGAGCTATTAAATTATATTGAAGAATAGTTTAAGTACATTTGCAAGACAAAATAATTATTGTAGTGACCTTCATTTTGTCAGTTTAACCCTAGTATATTGACCCCCTAAGAAGTTGACTTGCCATAAATCTTATTTCTTATATTTATAGCAGAACACCCATAATTTTAAAGTCAAACCATTGTTTTTGAGTATATTTTCAAATGTAAATAGATACCATATCAATAGATATATTTTTGTAATTGGCTGTTTAATGGGAAGAAATATCAAAATTCAGATTTTATCACTAAAACAATTCTACAAACTCCTTTATTCCCTGAGGAATAATTAATATTGCACTATTGTAATTCAGAAACACTAATTTCAACACTGAGAGGTTTAGCCTAACTTATAATAGAAACTCATTATGGACAATACTTGTAACTGCCTTCAGTTGTCTTTCTTTTTTGTGGTTTAAATGGAGGGACATAATTAAATGCAATATTTGGAAGTGTAAATATGCCATGGTTAGACTACTTATTTTTCTCTATTTTCATAAAGTGAAAAAGACAAAGAAAAGAAAATATTCTCAAGTTTTGAGTAATTAGCTTTTTCTAGAGTATGTATTTAGAGGCCCTGCAACTCTAATATCCAAGAGTTTCTAAAAGTATTTAAAGAGCTAGAAAACTAAAAAAAGAATCATGCATAAAACCAAAAACTATTATATAGGCATAAATGTCATTGGATTAGAGTTTGGGAATAGAAAAGAGATAAAATGTAGAATATTCAATTTCTGAGTAATTAGCTTTTTCTAGAGTATGTATTTAGAGGCCCTGCAACTCTAATATCCAAGAGTTTCTAAAAGTATTTAAAGAGCTAGAAAACTAACCTAATTTAAGAGTAATCATGTAGTGAATGTGTTCAATTAAAATTCAGGCAAAAATGTATTTATTTGATTTTTTTTGGTGTTTTTAACTAAAATGTAAGTTTATTTGAGAAAAGGGAATTTTGTAGTGGAAGATACATAAGATACAGGGAAATTAGCTTCAGACATTTGGTTGCTGAAGATGTTTCTGTCCATGAAGGAAGGTTGGGAAAGACCCACAGTTACTTCTTTAGGTGAAAAGGAAAGCTGGAAGATAGTCTTATCAGGAAAATCAACAGTTTTTTAATAATCATGAATAAAGATAATAAAAATACACATTTCTCATTGTGACAAGACAAACTGCTTTGAAGATAGGAACAAAGAAAGCCCCTGTCCATTTGTTACTATTTTTGCATAGTCAGACTTGTCTCACTATTTTATTCTATTTTTTAAATTTTTTAAAATTAATTTTATTGATTCATTTAAGGTACACAATGTAATGACATTCATTATTGGAAATTTGCACCTTTATATAATCCATCTTAGTTCTTATTTTTTTCCTCACCCCTGCCCTCCCTTCAACCCCTTTCTATCTACAAAGACTTTCTTTCCATTTTTTCATTTTCTCATATTAAATCCATTCCCTGTTTTCTTTCCTTACCCCTTTTACTTTCCCTTTGGGCTTTTCTTCCAATTTCACATTATCTGTTCCAACTTTTAGTCTCTATTTATACTTTCAGTTTCTCACACTAGAGAAACTATTTGGTATTTACACATGGTGTCTTATTTATTTCACTTAAGAGCATAGCTTCAGTATGCATCCATTTAGCTATAAATGTCTTCAGTTTATCATTCTTTTTGGCTGAGTAGTACTCCATTTTATTTAAAAAAAAAAACAAAATACATTTTCTTTATCCAGTCTCCCATTAATGGGAAATTGGGCTGCTTCCAAGTATTAGCTATCAAAAATTATGCTTCTATGAACCTGGGTGCACGTATATCACTGTAGTATGATTCTTTTACTTCTTTCGGGAAGATAACCAGCAGAGAAATAGCTGGGCCATATGGAACTTCCAATCCTAGTTCTTTGAGGAATCTGCATACTGATTTCCACAGTGGTTGTACCAGTCTACATTCCCACCAGCAGTGAATCAGTGTTTCTCTTTGCCCACAGCTCCACCAGTATTTGTTATTGGTTGATTTCATGATAGCAGTCATTCTTTCTGGGGCGAGGTGGAATCTCAGTATTGTTTTCATTTGTATCTCTTGAATTACCAGAGATGTTGAACATTTTTTCATATGTTTATTTGCTATTCCTAATTTTTGTTTGAGAAATGTTTGTTCATTTTTGGATTGGGTATTTAAATTTGGGTGATCTGATTTTTTTAAAGTTCTTTATATATTCTACATAGTAGACCTTTGTGTGAGGAACAGCTGGTGAAAACTTTTTCCCACATTGTAGGTTGTCTCTTCACACTGTTGGTGGTTTCTCTTGCTATGAGGAATCTTTTTAATAAGACATCCCACTTATTGATTTGTCTCACTATTTTAAAAAGACAACTTGATAACTGTAGCACTGTCCTTTAAGAGTCACTAGTTGCATCCCCAGGACTCCATGAAAGAATAATTCTCTTTTTTTTTTTTTACTTTCTTGGATATTGTTATGGCTTTCTATTGAATGACTTATATTCACATTTAAAAAATAATTCTTTCTCTAAATTGATTGTATATATTAACAAAATGATTCTCACTTCTGGTCAGAAGATCCTTAAGGGTTTGTGTTAGTATTCTTGAAGACTTACAAATTGCCTATGATAATTTTTAGCACCATTTTTTTTTTCTCTTGTACCAGGGATGGAACTCAGGACTTTGTGCTTGCAAGACAGGTGCGGTGCCACTAAGCTAAAGCCAGACCTTGACATTTTTATTTTATGATATTATTCTATAAACTTAAAAACTATCCAACAGGTAATTGTCCTCTATTTTAATTTTCAGTTAAATTATTGGTTCAATTTCAAAATAGTGTAAAACTTCTCCTGTGAAATAGTTCAAAGCTTTGGCATTTTGGGGGTGGTAAAGAATCATTTATTTCATTGCTTTTAGTGGTGAGGACCAAATGAATGGCATGTCTAAGCAGTGAATAATTCTAGCACATAGCACACAAATCATGTACAATCTGAGAAAAATGTGTAAGAGACACTAAGTGTTACAGGGTTCTGCAGCTAGAAGAAATTAAAAAACAAAAAAAAGCACTTGAGGTTCTATAGAACTTTCTAGTACATACAGATTATTGATTGTATATAAACAGCTCTAAAGCAGACATGCAAATAAACATATCATCTTATTTTGTAGAAGCTGCCATAATGGCAAATTTATTAAACTGAAAGTCACAAGGATTGAAAAAACTAACTCACTTAAACTCTGTAACATTTGTCCATGGACAGTGTTATAATTAAACATATGGAGGTCTGATGTTCTGGATTTCTACTCCAACACAATTTAGATATCAGATTAGATGTGTACAGGTTACTAATTTTAGACCTACTGACAGATTATCAGCAATACATTGCTTATACTTGATTTGTTATCCACATGATACATATTTTCCCACTTGCCACAATTCTCACCAATCACTACTGGAAGTGAAACATGTTTCATTCATTCATTAATATTCTCTACCTTATTTGTGAATACAATTAAGTTTGCTCAGTTCTATAAACTCCAGCATTCCAATGTTATGCTAATTCCTTCTGACTACCTAGGTCTGCTATAGAAATATATTCCACGAGGCTAATGAATAATACAATCCTTGTTTCTCAATCTGCAGTCTTTTCAGCCAACACATCTTTGAAAAAAGGCAAGACAATTGAACTAACAGTTTAAAAACCTCCCAGCAAGTCTATGAAGATAGTGGTATATAATGTTTTTAGTTGCATGAATTTGGAAACTTCATAGAAAATATGTCAACTATGACAAAAAAAGCAGAATACAAAATTGCAGACTTGTTATTTTCAGAAAATATAGAATATATAAAAATTAGTAGAAAGCATGAAAATGTCAACAATGGTTATGTTATTACTATTTCTGTCTTTCTTGACTTTCTTGATCATCCTTGGAAATTAGGCACCATTAATAATGATTATTTTGCATAAAAAAATACAAAATTACTTATTCTGCAAAAAAATAAAATTGAATAGAATCATTAGAATTCAGTTTAAAATGGGAAGTATGTCAAAAAGAATATTAAAGCTAAACCTCTAGATAAACAGGGTAGAGGTAAAACATAATATGTATAGTTACTCTTGTGAAAAGTACATTTGCAAATTTTGCCTATTGTAAGGAATAGATTGACTTTTGAGCTGTGAGGGTGTGTCACACACTTAGAATCCAGTCTTGGAAAATATCCACTCTTCAGTGGTATTTCCAATTGGGTATCCTGTTTCTTTGGAGACTAGACTATTAGTAACAAATAGATTTTCTGTGTCTCCAAAAATTATTAACATGGTAAATATTTTATAATGTTTTAACACTACTCAGAAGGAGAATATCCTAAATTAGAAAGATTATCAATGACTTCTCAAGTCAGAAATAAACTGGAATATTATATCTCAGGAATGACATAGTTGTCAATATTTTTATTAAATATGCCTACAATATATTTAAAAGCAAGAAAATGCTTATTATTTTTCTAAGTTCTTAAAATTTTTACATCTCTTCTTATTCTGAAATCCAAAAAGAAAATTATTAATCTGATATCAAAATAAGTTTTATCACTTATTTCATAACGTATGAATGCAAGTGAAACACATAAATATCTTTTTGATACAATACAGAAGGCAATCTTATACTGTATCCAAAAAAAGAGTACTTATAAATTCCTAATCAAATGTTTTTGCTTTCTCTGTCATTAGTGAAAATAATTATTGACTAGAGAAACATACCACCCTTTTAGGAGGTTGACTTTCACATCCCAAGGAAAATATTGAAATCTCCCCAGGGTGTTCAGCCTCACAGTTTGAGAGACACTGTCCCAATTAGATAGATAATCAGAAAATTGCAAAAACAATTTACAATTGCCAGGTGATTTAGAAACAGAAGTAGACTGCAGGCCCTATTATTATGCAAAGTGACACAATATAATTAGTACGTAGGAGGTCTTTGTTTTCTGAAGTTGCAATCTTTAGAATTATAAGAGTTAAGTGATTCACTCTCAGCTTGCTTTCTATCTCTACTCTTCTATGTGGATCTAGCTGTGTGATCAGACTGAAGTGTTCTTTTTTATAATTTATGGCAGGAATCTCAGTAATGAAACAACACATCAACACATTGTCCCAGTAAATATTTTGAGGGTACATTAGCAAGAACATTTTGCAGGTTTTCACAATTTTGGTGGACAAAAATTTAATCATAATATAAAGGGATCATAAGAATTTTGTCTTTATTCTTCTTGGCTATTCAATAACTAATGTATCAATTTCAAAGTTAAATATTCCAACTTGGAATTCCATGTTTAGTTGCAAACTAAGCTATTTTAGATCTGGAGCCTGGCAGTTTAGCCTATTGCATTTTGTAGGGCCTCTACCTAAAGAATGTAGTAGAGCCTCCCCCTTAAGGAATGTGGACCTTGCTGCAAGAAGTAATGTGCCACAATTAATTTATATTTACACACATGTAGTTCTAGTGTGGTTGTGTGATGTAGGTTGTACTTGATCTGGCTGCAGTTTGTCAGTGTTATATTATATAAGGAAGACAAAGATCCAAGAAGTGTGCAAAGGGCAAGACCCCACCCAGTGTCCCCTTAACCTTTGGATACAAAACAAAACAAAACAAAAACTTTTAATCTGTTTGTTAATCTTAAATTCAGGTTGCTACTTTTTACTTTATCAGCTAGATTAATTTATGGATTTAAAGGATTTGGGTGTGATCATCCTGGAGGAGGAAAACAAACAAGATTGGGGAGCATAAACAAAGCGTAAATACAAAAGCATAAATACATCTAGAACGCACAGATATGGACAACCTTGGTAACTTTGTGTTCTGAAGTTACAGGTTTCTTAGAAGTACAGTTTTAAAATTGTGATTGTCCTTGTCTCCTTTACCAGTCATCATGTCTTTTGTCTTACTTGAAGTAAACTGACAAAATTTAACAAGTGGAATGGGATAGCCAAAGAATACAGAACTGTAGAACTCACTAATTCAAATAATATATAATGCATGTAGGTTGCGTTAAATAAGAAAAAAAATAAAATAACGCATTTAAAAAATTTAAATTTAAATTTAAAATTTTCTGTTATACGTGGCTTACAGAGTTATAAAGCCCCAAAAGTCTTAGAATCACAAAACTTCCATCATCCTGTGCCACCTCACCTGGAGTCTGCAGAGACAGGCATTTCTAATGCTAACTGCTGTTTTTCATGTTTGCTTCTATATATAAATAAAATACTTCCATTGATATAATCCTACTTGGAAGATGAAGAATTTTCTTTTTTGTATTCTGTATCCACTCCTCACTCTCACTTCTCTCACTTTCACCTGATAAAATTGTATTGTTGTTGAATTCCTTGTCAAACAAATGTTTACTTCTTATATTATTGTGACTCTCGAGATATTTTCCCATTGCCAAATGTTCTATATGGCTCTAATTGCCTTTTAGAGGCTTTAAAAGTCTTCCCAGACTTTGTTTCTGCTTGCTACATACTTTGACCTAAAGCAAGCACTAAATGGTAACTGACGTTTTATGCACAACTTGACAGGCTGGTTGCTAAACGTCACTGCAAGTCTATCACACACTTACCTAGATACTCAGTTGGGCATCGGTACTGGGTAAAACATTGTTTAGCTTCTGCAATGATTAGAATCTAAAATTCATGAAGTCTTAAACTGAAGGGTATTTTTCATTGTTTACTTTTCTCGCTAATGGGTAAATATTCTCTTTTTAGAGATTCAAAAGCAGAACTTTTTTAACTTGAGATCTTACTGTTCTCCACGCCTTGTCAACTTTGTAAGAGCTACGGGTTTTATTGACATTTCCAGAAGAACACTTTGTTTTCACTGATTTTCTATATTTTTTCACTGCCATTTTCATTTATTTCTATTCTTGATCATGCTCCTTTGACTTACTTGACTTTTAAAATTGTTCTTCCTTTTCTTGTTTCTTAAAGTAGAAGCTTAGCTCATTTACTTGAGATCTTATATGTTTCTAACATAAACACTTAAATCTCTAAAGTTCCTTCTGAATTCTCTTTTGGCACATTACCTCCACATTTGATACATTACTTTTTCATAAAATTTGAAATACTTTATAATTTGCCAGGCAAGTTTCTTTTAAATCATGTAGAACTCTCCTATGTTTTATATCTGGGTGCCCCCGAGAGCCTTGAGTTCTCATAAGCTAGAAATGAGTGCCTTGAAAATTTAGTGAAATAAATGGATTTCATTATTTATTTATTTATTTATTTATTTATTTATTTATTTATTTATTTATTGGTAGCCTGGAAGGAATAGGGAGGAGAAAAAAGAAGCCTGAGCTACAAACAACATAGTGATGCCTGCAGAACAATAGGTGTACACTGTAGGTTATGGGTTAGTCACATTTATTAGAAAGTCAGTTTATAGTATGACTGTAAGTTGGTAATAGCAAGTTGCTGTGGTGGAAGGCAGGAAAATTATTTGAATAACTGAGAGTTCAACATTTGAAGGAAATTATCTTTGTGCAATGGATACCAAAAATAATGAAAGAGAAGTTTTGAGGATGTTAGTAGTGCCTTTGGTGTAAAATGTCCATGGAAGAAGGAGAATACTCATCTGGAATATTATTCATCTAGAATAAGGGTCTTTAGAGAGAGAAATTGGAATGGACAATTAGAATAAGGAGAAGGCCTGCTACATCTCCAGGTGCTGCAGTTAGAGGAGATAAGAGACACACATCAATTAAACGAGTGCTGTGGGAGCTGAAGTACAGCAGAATGGAAAAATGTCAGCGGGAATTAGGAAGATATAGTCAGTTTTAGAGACAGAAGTAGCAATGCTTCAAAGATTGGGGAGGGGGAAGATAGGTAGAAAAATGGAGATGGAGCTCTGGAATCTGGAAAGTGAAAAATAACATGGAGACCTAAGATTGCTGTGGTGACTGATAAAAAAGGAGGTAAGAGTTACAATTAGTTCAGCCCTGGTGATTCTAGAGGGTTTAGGGTGTGACAGGGTAACGTTCGAGGTTGGGTTGGGTCGGGGGAAAGTTCTAGGTTTCCAGGCTGAGCCTATTGGAGGACCTCTGCAGATGGAAACTCTAAGTATGAGCTTGCCATAGAAATGTATTAAGCAATATGCAACGGCATGCGTGGTAGTAGGAGGAGAACACTGCCAGGTGTACAAGGCACAAACCTCATACTGTATGAATTACACACCTTTTAGTTTTTGTTTAATATATTTAATATATTTTCTGCACAACTTTTTCTTTTATTCATACTTTCTAAATACAGCTAATTATTTCAACAAACATCTTTGGATGATTTGAAAATATATGAATTTCAAAGGACTACTCAGTCCTGTATAAACTTAAAAATATCTTGAAACCTAAATCACAGTTGATCTATCACTGCATGCTGCCCAAGCTGGTTATTAAAAAATAAATAAATCATAAATTCAGTGAGCAAAGTTAATAACAAACAGAAGGGCTATGGCAGGGGTCAGACCTGCTTTTCTTCTTATTAACGGAGCAAGGTTGATTTAAAATTTATATTATGAAGCAAAAGCCAATTTCTTTATTATCCCCAGGCAGTTACACATTAGTGAGGAACACAGCCATGATCCAAATCTTCGCATTATATGCACTTACTTTCCGATTTTAGTTCATTTCATCATCAATCATCCACTCTTTAACTCAGAAAACATAAGTTAGAAATGCGTTTCACTTATGAAACAGTTTTCCTACTTAGCCGTGTGTGAAACAAAATTCTTTACATTGTTAAATTCAGCTTTATTTATTGCCTGGGAATTGTAGAGATACTTGGGGACAGTCACCAGCCTGTGTAACAGGTGGAAAGCATACCTCAAAATTGCTTCTGATATTGTTTTCTAAATACAAGGTTTCAAAATGATGACTTTTAGTTCTCAACAATCTTAGTTTTCTTCTAACATATTGATGGCGACAACCATATCCTCTAAACAATTATGATAACGAAGCTAAAAACTCAAGAAGAAACAATCCTTGATTTTTGTTCTTTATCGTCTGTAATTATATATGTAGTCAGTTTTGTGATAGTGATTCCCAAAGCCCACAGAAAAATAAAATGAGAGTTTATCTAAATTCTGGAGCACTCAGCATCCTGGGAAAAGATGGAATGTTTTGATTATATAAATAACTCTTATCATTTAGAAGCTAGGTTGCTTCTGGGTGGCTTCCTTATGAAAAGGCCATTAATTTTTAAAACATTACAAATAATTTGTATACTTTATGCATCAGTCTGAAAAATTTGAAAAGGATTACATTTCAGTCCAGCCAAATTTAAATACATGGAGGAAGATTTTCAAAGTATCAACTCAGTTTATTTTTCTTCTTTTTAGTAATTGCTTTACGTTGAACTTCATTTTTGTGCTGCAGTGATTCTTTGCATTGCTGGTCTAATTATCTGCTGACATATACATTATCTTTTATAGTAACTTCAACTAGCAAAAAGATTAACTGCTTATGATTTTCAGCATTTTTTTGGGCTTGAAACCCATTTTCCCTGATTACTTCTTTTTAATGGCCCACGAAATGCAATCAGAAGGCTCTAATGCCACAGTGATGTAGGTTGACCAATGGAGAAGCAAAAGGATCTTCAGGATAATACTGTGTACATGAAAAAACTGCTTTCTTTGGGGGGAAAATGAAGGAACAAAACCACAAACATCTGGAATATAGAAAGACATTATAGCGAGAGAAGAGAAAACCAGATTTCTTTTATTGAGATCAATGAAATTACTGAAAAATTTCCTAAATTCCTTTGTTAACCACATATGTGATATTATCAACCATGTTTCCAATGCATGAAAATGTTTTTATTGGCAGATATTTTTATTTGAACAGAGCATTATATCAGTAGTCACACCTGTTATGATTCTACATTGTAGAGTTTTGAGATAGTTTTTATTTCTATTTAGATAACCGAAATCTCTTTTTAAATAATAGAACAACCTTAATGAAATATATTCTTATGAGACCAAAGTAAAGTATTTTTTCTTTTTTTAAGATTGTGACAAAATGAGGCTGTTTGATGTGCTTGTGTCAATAGATTGCTAGTACTGTCTTAATCTTTTCATTTTTTTGTTTTTTTCCAAAATAGAGCATCATTTAATTCACTCATTGGGAGGAAATTAAGAAAGTGTTTTTTGGTGAGATGTTAAATCATTTTGGACATAAAATGTCATACACACTTTCCTTAAGTGAGTGGCATGTTTTCTGTGGCTCAAAAGAATACATTAGTTTCTATGGAGGTAAAATGACTTACACTGGCTATGCCTACTGGAAATCAAATGTATATCCAATAATGACAGGTATGTTTTGTATATTTCAACAATTGCAGTGAGAACATGAAAATTTCTATTTCATTACTTAAAATAGGGTGGCAAAATAGTAAATAACAGGACATACTGTATTATTAAATAAGGTCAGAAACTTTCCAGCCGTACTGTCAGGGAACACACAAAAGTTGTTCGACTAGGAAGAGAAAACAAAATCTGTGCTGGAGATGTAGCTCAGTGGAAGAGAATGTGATCAGGATGTAAAGGTCTGGATCTGAGTCCCAGGACAAGAAGAACAACAAAACAGAACAGAGTAGAATAAGAGAGGATGAAAGAATAGAGTAAGAGAGAATGAAAGAATAAAGGACTTTTTCAGTATCACAGTAAGAAAGTAACACAAAACTAGTATGATATGACCTGAAAATGTCTCAGAAATTGCTGCGTGCAGTTCTGAATGATACCAACTCACTGTCTTATTTTTATGGTAGAAAATAATATTTGGTAGACCTTTCTGCAATGGTAACAGAAACTGTTTCCAGATTTTGCAGCTTCTTTATAAGCAGAGAATACAAATAAACAGTCCTGAGGTGGTAGGCAAGACAAGTGCCTCACACAGGTCAAAATGTAACTTATACAACAGTGAATAGAAATCTAGTTAAAATAAAAGTTAATGAACATGTGACTGGGAATTCACAAAATTAAAATCTAGAATTTAATCAACAAAGATGAGAAGACAGAATATGAAAAGCATCATGAAATGAATAAGATCCCTTGAAGACAGAATGACTGCTTTGACTAGATCATGGGTCAGCATAAGAAGTCTATTGGCAAAATGAAAATTCAGCATTCACTTTCCATCAGTTACTAATTATTATAGAGATTAAAGAACATAAAAGTAAGATTTGATAATAATAAGGTACAAGACTCTTGGAAGTCATAATCCAATGTCTTAGTTTTAGTAATCAGGAAAAGACATGTGGCAGTTTTAAAATTCACATTAAAAAATGAATGATATGATACATTAAGAAGAAAAAGTGGCAAATCTTTCTAATTTTACTTAAAACACTTTTCAATTAAAGCAAAAATAATTTTATATTATCACTAAAATTATTTAAAATGGGCAAGGGATTTAGCTCAGTGGTTCCACTGTCTGCCTTGTAAGCACAAGGTCCCGAGTTTAATCCCCAGTATAAAAAAAATTCTTTAAAATGACACAGGAATATAATTTACCAAGGGTCAAAACTCAGAAACAAGCTAATTCAATTTATTCATCAGCCAATGATTAAATATCTTTCCTTATAATTATACAATAATTACTTTCCTAAATCCCAAGAAAGAAAAAAGGGGACACATAATTTCTTTTTTACTATAAAAGTGAGTCAAATATTTTGAAAACTTCTCTTTTAAAGAAAGTATTTTAATATTTAAAACTAAATATATTATTTCCACAAAAATCAATCATAATTTATAAATATTAAATGTCATCATATGCAGTCATTTCAGAGATATTGATCATCAGTAAGGCTTTCCCCGTATTTGATTTCATTGTGTGACAGAAAATTCTTAAGGAATTTAACATAAGAAACAAACATGAGGATGTAACATGAGTAAGAAACAAAGGCTTCAGACATATCCATTAAACATCCCTAAATACATTTTATACAATGGCTCTTGTTTAGTGAAAGTGTCAATCTTAGAGACCATAAACTCAGGCATTTGTCTTAATTAGAAATGTCTGCAGCAAGTAAATATATGAAAAAATGTTCCACATCACTGATCATTCAAGAGATGCAGATGAAAACAACACTGAGATTCCACCTCACCCCACAAAGAATGGCTGCTATCAAGAAATCAAACAATAACAAATGTTGGCGGGATTGTGGGGAGAAAGGAACCCTTCTCCATTGTTGGTGGGAGTGCAGACTGGTGCAACCACTATGGAAATCACTATGGAGACACCTCAAAGAGCTGGGACTAGAGGTTCCATTTGACCCAGTCATCCCTCTGCTGGGTATCTTTCCGAAAGAACTAAAAGAATTATATCACAGTGATATGTGTGCACCCATGTTTTTAGCAGCACAGTTTGTAATAGCTAAAACTTGGAAACAGCCCATTTGGCCATCAGTTGGAAACTGGATAAAGATGATGTGGTTTTACTATAAAATAGAATATTAGTCAGCCATAAAGAATGAGAAATTAGATGCATTCATAGGAAAATGGATACATATTGAGGATTATACTCCTAAGTGAAATAAATAAGTCACAAGTGTAAATACCGAAGTTTCTCTGGTGTGAAAAACCTATAATAGTACTCAAGATCCTAATGAGATAATTGACAGTGTGAAATAAGAAGAAAAGGGCTAAAGGTGCAGGGAAAGTGGGAAGGGTAGGGGAAAGGTAATAAGAGAAAAGAAAAATAATATGAGATAATGAAAAAATGGAAACAAAGTGTTTGTAAATGGGGAGAGGAGGAGTGAAGGGAGGGTAGGGACAAGGGGAAAAATGAGAACCAAGACCTGCCATGTAGAGGTACAAAATCCCAATAATGAATGTAATTGTACTGTATACCTAAAATGGACCAATAAAGTCAATAAAAAAGTGTCTGAAAATTTTTCTATGCTACATTCGAAGTATCTCTTGTGTATAATCACTAATAAAATACATTTTGCCAGATAGAAGACCATATTATTTTAAAAACATAGGTCTTATGTAATCATCTTAGGTGCATTCCCAGTTTTGCTCTTTTTGTTTGTCTAACTTACTGAGTTTGAATCACAAAGGAAGTTTCCTATGTAAACTTACTGTAATGACTAAATTTATAGTCTGTGGTTCAAACCTGGAGAAAAGAAACTTCTCTAGTAAACATTTAGATATTATTATGTTGGGTAACAGAGCTTTGAAAGTAAAAGAAAATTTGCCTCTTCTTTATTATATGTATGCTTTTTATTCCACGAAATAGAAAAAAATATGTTGGTTCTCTGTTTATCCAACTTGGAATATTGAGAATCCTAGTGTAAATTTCTTTTAATTTAGCTGTAAGACTCATCTATATGTTTATAGATTCCTTTTTCCAGTGTCATCAAATGAATGAAGAATTAGCTTGTCTGCTCTTATTCTTTGTTCTATTGCATCCCACAATAACGAAGCAGCAGTGTGGTCACTTGTGGGTAGCTTCTACTTCTTGTCATTCAATCCCTAGAGGACCAACAGTCTTGTAATCCTCATCTCTTACCTGTTAACAAATATTCTTGAGAAAACACAATATCACATTTCAACAACTTGCATATATTGAGAATGTTAAAAAAATCAAAACATTACTTTGAGCAAAAAGTTTCTATGTCTTGTACAATGTAAAAAAAACCCCAAAGAACCAAACAATTTTTTCAGTGATTTCCTTCATGCTGGCTAAAATATTACAGAAATTTCTAAAACCATTTTAATGTATCTACACATAAACCAGTAACTTATTTAGAAGCACCAGATTTATTTATAAGACCTCAATCAGAATCCTTATCTCTTCATTAAAGATTGATATGAACCTTTTGTCTCATACTTGCATCTTCTGTGTTTTTCTTTTGAAAGGCACAGTGAGAATAAACATATTCATTAATAAACACAGCAACACTCAGAAAACAAGTCTATAAAGAAAGAATATTGATTCCACATCTTTATTATAGGTTTTATAAGGATAATCAATAATGAGACATTTCTATATAGTCTGAAATATATTTGATATTAGATTGAAACTGTATTAACTTTCTCCCAATGCCTATGAAGCATTCTCAAAAGGTGTCACTGAAATTTCTTAGCTTTTATTGTTTTGCAGAAACCTTAGACTGGTTATTGGAGGTTGTTTTAGCATAGTAAGTGACCCTAGGAATTTATTTCTTTGTACACATAATTAATCTGTACCTTAATAATAAGCAACATGGGATGAGATTTTCTGTTTTCATTAATGTTTCAAATTAGTTTACCATCATCATTTAATATTTAATAATATATATATCTAATTCATGTGAAATCTAATTCTGATTTTTAATTTTTACTTTGCTTACAAAATGGCTGTGCAAAATACTTTAGTTTCAAAAACCTTAATTTACTCTTATATGAATTAATTTACCTAAAGATTCAATTGAAAAACTGGAGATGGTGGAAAATTCTGTGATTTACCCATTTCTGGTAATTTTGAGGACAAAACAAAGTGGTCATCAAAATGTATTGTGAAAAATCAATCTCTTGAGAACATATGCTATGGTTGCACCATCCCATATCTCAAAGTGAAGATTGGGAGTCTGTATTTGCACAAGGATCCTCCAGGATAATTTGACACTAGGAGTTTTTGAGCATCATTGAAAACATGACATAAGGGTGATTTGCACTATGGAGTACGTGATTGGTAGAACACGCTGTAAACCAAGAGCAAAAACTATATGCACAAGGCAGGGTGTGGTAGCACACGCCTGTAATCCCAGCACTTGGGAGGCTGAGGCAGGAGGATTGCTGCAAATTTGAGACCAGCCTGGGCTACATAATGAGTTGCAGGTCAGTCTCAACTACATAGTGAGACCCTGTTTTAAACAAAACAAAACAAAACAAAACAAACTGTATGCACAGGCCTAGGACTTAGGAGTGACCAAAGCTGTCCAAACTGAGGAGAGCAAGAATCAATGAATCCTGAACCAGATGGAAACCAAGAGTAGGGCTAGTGACTAACAGAAGATCATGTTAGAACACATTTCAAAAAAGGAGACTAGGTAGAAAGAGCTACAGTGAGAAACAACTGGCAGTCTGGGTTTAAGAGTAATACGATAGAACTGCATCAGCTCTGCAGCACCCCCACACAGCCCAAGGTTTTACAATCCTTTTTGGATTTCACTAGCATCATGTTTCATGTAGTGAGTCTTGGTCTATCGCTAGTTCACTGACAAGTACAACATCCCTGTGAAACAGTGTGCTTAAAAACCATGCCTGATGGGGCTGGGGATTTAGCTCAGTGGTTCGGGGGCCTGCCTTGCAAGCACAAAGACCTGAGTTCAATCCCTGGTACAAAAAAAAAAACCATGCCTGAGCAAGTTACAGAATCACATACCATAGAAATACATGGTTTTCACATCAGTAATTTATTCTTTATATTAGTCCTGTACAAAAATCTCTGAAATAGGAAGGATATTATTTAAACATTTGAATATAATTAGATCTTTAAAACTCATCCTAGAAGGGAATTCAGAGGAGGTCAGATCCATCTAAAGTCTCATGAAATAATATTATAAAAACACTGCAATAATCTCATTACATCTCTTGTCTGTATTGTTTCCTCAGAATAGATTGCTTGGGGTATTGCACTCCAGAGTCTCCTGCTGCAGCCGACGTTTGCTGATCCCACTGACTGTGCCTAGTGAGTGAGCCTCACATTGTCTGTATCTGTGATTTATGTGAAGTGATTTCAATCCAGAATACAAAAAAGTGAGACCCAAGTCTGTAATGAGGTTGACAATAAACAAACACAAGCAATTGTTCTCCGTTTGAGCAGAATTGTAATTTATCTGAGTTTGTTAAATAACAATATTCTCGGGTCATATTATGAAGCATTAGCAGTGAAAACCCATAACTGAACTACATAAATTACAAATTGATTTAGATGAACCAGGTCTGGCTCTTGGGTCTAGCATACACGATGTGCTGAAGGTGTGTAATGACCCATATACAGATGTAGCAGAGGGGGAATTTAACAAAATTGGCTTTGGCTTTTTTTTAGATCTCACATGGTCAAACAGCATTTATCTGATATGAAAAATGGACGCAGTGTATTATCAAGGAAACAGAGGCTTTTTTCTTGATGTTGTAAACCTTTTCAAATTCATAATAGCTCATTGGAGAACACTGCCACCTCTAAAATTTTTCTGCAAAGTGAGAAAATACCAGGCAGAGTCATTATTGAAAAGAGACAATGTATCACTTTGAACTCTAAACACTTGTTCTTAAAGCATGATGCCTCTCACAGCAACAAATAACAGATGTGTATGACTTACAAAATAGTCTTTTGTTTAGAAAAATAAAGTGATAAAACTGAGTTGATGGACATAGTAAATGTGAGACAAAATCATTCTGTATCTACGCAAGTCACATACAATAAAAAACTCCAAAATAATGTCCTTTAGTTCTTAAACTGAGCTACTGCTGTTATTTATATTATTCAGTCATCCGGAAGGTAAATGTTCACCTAAAATACTGAAAATCTAACTCCTTAGTGGTGATAAGGAACTCCAAAGTATGATTGCTAACTCAAAGGTTTCATTTGTGTTTTTGAATGGGAAGAAAAGGTTTACTGTGGTAGGTACAGAAAAGGCTTTCCAAAGATGTTCATGTTGTAATGCCCATGACCTTTGTAACTGTGTCCCTTACTAGCAAGAGGGATATAGCAGATGAGATTAAATGACAGATTTTGAGATGGAGAGATTACCTTGGATTATCTGGGTAGGTACAGTGAAATCATGATGTTTCCTATTAATGGAAAATGGATATAAGAAAGTCAGAGAAAGAGTAGGATATCTATCAGAAGTCTGAATGACTTAATTGTAGCTCTTACTGAAGAGAGAAGGTGGTCCACGAGTGAAGGAAGGTGGAAGCCTCCTAAAACTGGAAAGCACAAGGAGACTCTCTTTCCTAGAGCTCCTGAAGGAATTCAGCCCTGCTGACACCTTGACTTTAGCCCACTGAAGTCAATATTACTGAAGTAATATTTTTATGTTGTTTTAAGCCACTGGATTTGCATTAACTTGTTATAACAGCAATAAAAACTAATATATTTAGGTCTTTAATCCACTTGGATTTCAATATAGTGCATGGTGAAAGATAAGGGTCTAGTTTTAATCTTTGGCAGGTTGAGATCCAGTTTTTCCAACACCATTTATTAAAGGGGCTATCTTTCCTCTAGTGAGGATGGTCAGCTCCTTTATCAAAGATTATGTAGCTGAGAACATATGAATTTGTTTTTGTGTCTTCCAATCTGTTCCACTGATCCTCAGATCTGTTTCTTTACCAGTACCATGCTGTTTTATCACAGTGGCTGTGTAGTATAGTTTTAAATTGGCAAATTGGGAATTGTTACACCTGCTACCAGGTCTGTTGCCTAGAATGGCTTTTGCTATTCTAGGTCTCTTATGGTTCCAAATGAATTTTTGGATTCTTTTTTCTAGTTCTATTAATTATAGTGTTGGAATTTCAATTGGCATTGCATTTAATCTGTATAGCAGTTTTGGTAGTATGGTCATTTTCACTCTGTTGGAAATCAAACAATAACAAATGTTGGTGGAGTTGTGGGGAGAAAGGAACCCTTCTCCATTGTTGGTGGGAGTGCAGACTGGTGCAACCACTATGGAAATCAATATGGAGATACCACAAAGAGCTGGGACTAGAGGTTCCATTTGACCCAGCTGGGTATCTTTCCAAAAGAATTAAAGGAATCATATCACAGAGATATAAGAACATCTATGTTTATAGCGGCACAGTTTGTAATAGCTAAAACTTGGAAACAGCCCATTTGTCCATCAGTTGGAAACTGGATAAAGAAGATGTGGTTTTTCTATAAAATGGAATATTACTCAGCCATAAAGAATAAGAAATTAGATTCATTCATAGGAATGTGGATACATATTGAGGATATATTCCTACATGAAATAAATGTCACACATGTGTAAATACCAAATAGTGCTGGAAGTGGTGGTGCATGCCTGTATTACCAACACTCAGGAGGCTGAGGCAGGAGGATTGCTGTGAGTTCAAGACCAGCCTAGGCTACATAGTGAGTTCCAGGTCAGTCTAAACTACACAGTGAGACCCCTTCTCAAAAAACAAAACAAAACAAAAATACCAAATAGTTTCTCAGGTGAGAAAAACTATAATAGTACATAAGATCCTAATGATATATTTGACAATGTGAAATGGGAAGAAAAGGGCTAAAGGTGTAGGGGAAGTGGAAAGGGTAGGGGAAAAGTAATAAGGGAAAAAAATGAGAAAATGAAAACATGGAAATAAAGCATTTGTAAATAGGGAAGGGAGGAGAGGGTGAAGGGAGGGCAGGGATAAGGGGAAAAAAATGAGAACCAAGATCTGTCATGTAAAGGTATAAGATCCCAATAATGAATGTAACTGTACTGTATGCCTAAAATGTACCAGTAAACTCAATGAGGAAAAAAAAACACCTAACAGCCACTTGCTATAATATCGTTGTTGGATTGTGTATTAAGGATTGACTTTATCCTTGCTATCATTGTACTGAAGTACATTGGAAAATGTGGAAATTTGCATATGATATGCACTTAAAATTTTGCTTTTGGTAAAAGTCTAAGCTTAGGTGGTGTTTGTGTATCACATAATGTGCTGCTCAGAGAATGCCCCACACTTTTTCTGAACATGCAGAGCCACTGTTCTTGCTTGTTGAGTATTTTTGCTTCTATATGTGAAAGTCAGTTTTCTTAATTAACAAATAGCCTCGCAGATGTATTGACAACAGTATCAAAATTTGACTATTAAAATAAAACCTAATAAAAATGTTTCAATGATTTTATATTTACTGAAAAACAAGTGAGTAGTCTTCCTCTATTTAAAAATCAACTCAACAGTAAATTTAGGAAACATGATTAAGTGTAAATTCTTCCTATGGTTTAGCTAAAGAGTAGTCTGCAATTTATAAGTGAGAATAAAATATTCCTTTGCTAAATAATTTTATAGGTTTCAGAACACTTTACAATGAAGATAGGATTCTTTAAAAAAAACAATTTAATGGTAATTTCTCCAAATTTGCGAAGGAAATTAGCCCTACAACATACACTGAAAATTTTAGAACTTTATATTTGGCAACGCTTATATGTTGGCTTTGCTGTTTCAACTCTTGCAGTATAATATTATGTCTCTGAGGAGTCTTGCTGTAGAGAATCTAAGCTTTCCCTAAGGAAATATGATAGTTTGCATTAATTGTAAAGAAAATGCTAAACCAAATGAAAATCTGGTCTATTTTCTCTCATTATAAAATTCTCTTGAATCCTGCTGGACCAAAGGTAAAGAGTAACAGCACATATGATTGTATAATAATACTCTGTGATATTTTTTAAAACGTAAACTATAGTTTATATATAGAAAAACAATCATGCAATGATTTAAAAAATAAATATTAGTATGTACATTTGAGGTATGTTATATAGCATCATAGGAAATAAAAGCTTACTATAGTGAAACAAATTAACATACTAATTCTCTCAGATAGTTTTACTTGGTCTTGTGGCAAAAATAGTTAAAGTCTACTCATTTCGCATCAATTTTACATGCAGTAAATTATTATTTCCTTTTCATCCTGCATATTTCCTATTTTGTATCCTTTGACCTGCATCTTCCCTCCTTTTAACCACTGGTAACCACTTCATATATTTAGACTTTTTATTGTAGATACCACATATATGTGAGATTATGCAATAGTTTTTCCTATGTCTGCCCTATTTCAGTTAATATAATGTTCTCCAGAATCTTCCATGTTGTAGTAAATGGCAGCATTTCATTATTTTTATGGCCAAATAATATTTCATTATAAGTATGCACCAATGTATCTTTATCTATCCTTCTATTGATAGATACTTGGGTTTTTTACCCTATCCTGGCTATTGTGAATTATACTGCAATGAACATGGAAATACAGATGCATTTACAAGGTGGTGATTTAATTTCCTTTGGGAATATGCCCAAAATAATTGATTGCTGGGCCATAGTTTAGCTGTACTTTTAAATTTGTTTGAATCTTCCATTTTTTTTTTCATGGTGGCAATAACAATCCACATTTCTACTACATTTCCTTTTTTCCATACCCTCACCAACATATGATATCTTTTTTGATAATAGAAAACTACTTGATGCAAGGTGATGACTCATGGTCACTTCCTTTTGCCTTTTCCTGATGATTAATGATGTTGATCATATACCTGCTGGCCGCTTTTATTTTATCTTTGAAGAAATGTCTATTGCCACCTTTTTAATCAGGCATTTTTTAACTAGTTGTATAATTATGAATTTTGTATAAAACACAAATCATATATATGGTTTACAAATATTTTCCCAGTCCTTCTGATCATTTCTTTTCATTGACTATTTCATTTTTGCACACAGTTGTTTTACTTTGATGTAGTCCCACCTTTCCCTTTTTATTTTTATTTTTATTTTTATTTTTTGCTTTTGAGGCTAAAACTTTGGGCATTAAATCTAAAAACTCATTGCCAGGGTCAATGTTCAACACCATTCCCCTATTCTCCTCTAGGAGTTTTTATAGTTTCTTTATGTAGGCCTTTTTGTCTATTTTAAATTGATTTCCGAATAGGGAGGGTGTGGATGTCCTTCTTTGCATGTGGAGAGCCAATTTTCCCAGTTAATTTTGAAAAGACTCTACTTTCCCAGGGGTGTCCTTTGACGCTCCTTTCAAAAATTAGTTGACTATTTATATTTGTATTTATTTCTGACCTTCTAATTCTGTTCTGTTATCTATGTATATGTTTCTATGCTAGTATTATACTGTCTTGATTACTGTATCTTTGTAATACAGTTTTAAACTAAGGAGGGCGATGCTTCTAATTTTTTTCTTCAAACATGCTTTGGCTGTTTGGAGTATTTTTTATTGTTGTTTTTCCAAAGGATTTTATGATTTTTTTTCTAATATCTGTGAAGACCGTTTTTAAAATTTTAGTAGGGAATGCATTGACTCTGTATATTGATTTGGGTAGTACAAACAAATTAATGATATTATTTCTTCTGACTCTCAAGTTTGAGAAATTGGGTCTGCAATTTCTTTCATCAATATCTTACTGTTTTTATTAAATAGAACTTTTACCTCCTTGATGAATTTGTTCCTATAAAACAAAAAAAATTGAAGCTACTGTCAATGAAATTGTTATATTGACTTATTTTTCAGTTAGATTATTAATTTTGTGCAAAAATGCGACCATACTTTGTATGTTGATTTTTTTACTGAATTCATTAAACTTCACAGCTTGCTTTTTTAACTGAAGCAATAAATATTTCACTTTTCAAAACATAATTTGGAAAAACACTTTTTAAGCCTCATAAAAATTTCTTCAATAATTCACATCAATTATTCTAAACATTTTAGATTAAGTCCATAGTGCTGCCTACACATATTACAAAACTAAAGCCACATTTTTCTTTTTTAAAATGAATTATTTCAAATGCTTCCACACTGTATGTAAAAGACGAAGTATAATGTGTTGTTTAACTGCACATTCTGGTTTGCCTGGGATAGTACTGGCTTATATCTATTGTCCTGAAATCTACCTAGTTTAACCTATATTCCAGATTTTTCATTTTTTAGTCAATAATTTCATAGTTAAATTAAGAGAGATGAAAATAAGTGGAGTAAAACTTAAAATACTTTATTTCTGACATCCATGAGTTTTTCTTTAAATCAAATGATGGTTTTATATCAATTGACCTGATGCTTAAATTGCTGACTAAATTCTATTTTTCTTATAAGCCATGAGCAGTGATAAAATAGATATAATATTTTTGCACTACTATCCCAAGAATTTTTAAACAATAAATTATTCCAATGTTTTAAAAAGAGAATTATATTATCAAATGTTCTTTTTAGTCATCTGTTAATTTACTTGTTATATAAATATGGAAGTTTTCTTAGTTATAAATGACAAATTTAACATGCTATTGGTATTTCAGTTAAAAATTCAGTATGAATAATAGAGTTATTTCAACAAATTCTGGTGAAATGAAAGCTCTGTACTAAAAACAATATTTACACTAAATTAAGAAACCTATGGGGCAGAAATGTATTTCAAATTGGCTTTTAAGTGCCCATAAATTGTAATTATACCTAAACAAGATAGATATTCTGTCAATTGAAATGAGAGCTTGAAGTCATAAAAATTAATAATTTGTACTTATATACATCTAGGAAAAATGAACTCAAGCTATTATGGAAAAATCGGTAATGAATTCACTCACAAACACAATTTGAGCATATTCATATATGTAGCCTTTTTATTACTTTAAAATTTTTAATATATGCTAATTAATTTAGAGTTTTTAATTTAAGCATATCAGTACATATGTATACCGTGTGTACTGATAATGCTTACTTTCCTTTTGATAAATAGGTACCTGTACATCACACATCCTATTCCTTTTTTGAGCTCTTTCCCTTCCTTTCTCTCTTCCCTCCTCTTCCTTTTCTTTTTGTACATTTTTGCAGTATGTAATGTTTATAAACATTGTGTGGAATTTATACATATACTCAACATATTCCAATTCCTTTTTTTCCGTATCTATTTCCTCCTACCCTCCTCATTCTATCTCTTGCTCTTCAAATTCAAGAATGATCTATATTCTTATTTGTTATTGCATATTTTTTATTTAACTCATTTTACTCCAGGTTTCTCATATAAGAGAAATCAGGTGATACTTAACCTTGTACAATAGATTTTTTCACTAAATATCATGGTCTCAAGGTATATACATTTTTCTTCAAATGACTCATGTTTATCTTTCTTTATGCCACAGTAATGTTCCATTGTGTCTAAATACTACTTCCTTATGCATTCATCTGTTGAACATATGGGATGTTCCAAGATTTAGCTATTATAAACTGTGCTACTGTAAACGGGGTATATATGTACAACTTTAATATGATGTCTTTAACTCTTTCAGGAAGATACCCAGAAGCAGAATAACTGTATCAAATGGAATTTCTAATTTTAGTTTTTTGAGTATTCTCCATACTGATTTCCATAATATTGCACTATATATTCCCACCAATAGTATAGAAGGGGTCCTATTCCCCAGTAGCTACTCTAGCATTTGCTATTATTTGATTTATTGATGGCGGTCATTCTTTCTGGGGTAAGATGGAATCTCAGTGTTGTTTTTAATCTGCATTTCTATAATGGCCAGCAATGTTGAGCATTTCAACATGTATTCACTAGCCATGTGTACTTCTTCTATGAAGTGTGTATTTAGGTTGCTTGATGTTTTTTCATAAGAGTCTTTTATTGTGGGGGAATCTCAATTTTTAAATACTTGGTGTTATAGAAATAAAAGCTATAAATAGTTTGTAAGTAAATCTAATGTGCACTAAAAAGTTATTACAAATGCCATTACAAAAATTTCCCTACAATATACTAAAAATGAATGATACATTTAATGAAATGAATGAATCATTTGAAAATCTCAGTTTTGTAGTCTCCATGTCAGTGAAATCCATCCAAATGGGAAAACATGAAAATATATCCATGTGAAAGTAAGAAGAAATTAAAAAAAATTAAAAATGCTGAGAGTTCAAATCTTTTATAATACTAAGAAATTCTTTCTGTGTTTTGGAATACCTCAAATTGGAAAATATCTTTGGTAGCTCTTCAGATTTTAATTGGATAAACTGATTATCTATGCCATTAATGCCCTCAATATCTATATTCAACATATATTTTCAATATTTTAAAATTGATATTCATTGAAATGTTCAAAAATATTATACAGGAGCTTATTTCATGAGTTTTATTTTATGAAAATATTCATTGAAGAAATGTACTCTGATTTAAGATGAAAGACACTAGTTGTAATTATATATTATAAAGTTTTCTAAATTCTAATGGGGTTTCAGCATTCAGAGAGAATATTGTTGAAACTTAAAAATGCATAGAGAATCTTCTGTAGAATTTGTTAACATTTTCATGTAAACCAACTATAAAATTTTCTTTTGAAGATAATCATAGGAAAATCTGAAAATTTTAAACACAATATTAACATATTATAAGTTCTACAGAATGGTGTAATTGCATAACTTTAAAAACAGATATGACTAAAAACGGAATAAAGTATATGAATATATGTGGAGGTAATTTATTTTTTATTTCTTAAGCATAAAATTAAAATATTAAATATTTGCTTTACTATAAATAGCCATATATTTTAAATATTTTTGGAAATATATGATTTTTAAAAAATCATTTTAATATAACTCCCGAAGGCCTATAATTATATAATCATGAGTAAATTTACAAATATTTTAAGAAATTTCATTTTATGATTGTTTTAATAACACCATTTAATGCAAAACATGCCTATTTGCAAAACTAAATTATAACGTTTACCTTACGTTAAGCACACTGCCCTTAAAATTCTCTAAATTTTTTTTTTTATTTTTGGTATTTTGAGACAGGGTCTCATTGTGTACTTGAGGCTGCTCTGGAACTCACTATGTAGCCCAGGTTGGTCTCGAACTCACAGTGATCCTCCTGACTCAGCCTTCCAAGTGCTGGGATTACAGCCGTGCACCACCATGCCCAGCTAAAATTGTTTTCAAATAAATTTCAATCATTTGGTTCCTGAGCTTATTGATCTTACATTTATTTTTCTCTAGTGCCAATTTCTTACCTATTAACATGTATCTTTGTAAGTCTTCTACCAAGCATGCATAAAGGATAAACTCTTCCAGTCCATATTTTTAAAAGCCTTTGCTATGTATACTCTTCAATCATAATTGAACTAGGTGCATACTTCTTACATGACAATCATTTTCTTTTTCATCTTCTTTTGTAAGTTGTGGTTCGCTGTCCTTGAGTCTGTAGTTGTTCTTCACAAATGCCAGTGTAATTAGTTTTACTTTAAATATGTTGTGTTTACTTTACATATGTTGTGTTAATTACTTTGCTGAGACAAAATACTAGACACCGACAAGTTAAAGGAGGAAAGGTTTACATTTGTTCAGAATTTGTTAAGGTTTCGGTCCAGTCAGCTGGCTCCAAGGCAGGATGGCACTGCAGAAGAGAAACAGTCCATGGCAGAAGAGACAAGAGGTAGGCAGCAGCAAGCCTCCCTTTTTTTAATCCTTTCCAAGCTACAAGTCTTTTGGGTGATGCTATCCACACCAAGGGTGGGCCTTCCATTATTCACATCAGAAATTATGCTACCAGTGAACAAACTAATTTACTACCACACACCCTTAATCTCAGTATCACATACCTAGATCGACCCTACTCCTCAAAGCTCCACCAATAAGTGCTTGAGTCTTTGGCTTGTATTTAGATACAAGCCATAGCATATGCTTTCAATACTTTTCTTTGCCTTTTGTGAGGGTCATTATAAATATTAATTAGATGTCAACTTCTTTTTATCCATCTTACATGGAAGAAAGCAACTTGTTTTCACTATAATGCTTCAGGTTTTTGCTGAATACTGCTACTTTTAGCCACTGTTTTTTTTACAAATATTGGGTCAGTGATATTCCTCATGTACCTTACCTTTGGATCTCCTTTAACAAAGGTGGTAAATTTTACTACCTGGCTTTTTCTCATGAAGACCCCCTTTTTCCATATATACTTTCACCAAAAGGAACAGATCTGCTAAACGAATACTCCCCAAGCTTCTCTTGAATCTCTACCTTTCCAAGTAACAATATAAAAGTGAAAATATTAAATGCAACTGTCTTGTTAGAATTCCTGAAGAAGCTTCCTTTTGTTGTGAAAGAGGAAGCCCAGCAGCTTTCCCCCCTCTTTCCTTCCTCCTGCCACAAATTGAAATTTAATAAGTTGACAAGGCTTTATTTGAATCTTACTCGAGGACCAAAGTAGTATCAGAGATGCTTTTGTGATATTCCTGAGATACAGATCTGATGTTTACTTCATGTCTCCTAAATTTCTAATTATATTTGGGCATAGCCATAAAATGGACTTATGTGCTTATACTTTACTTGAGAGAAACACAAGGAAAGGGAACCTGAAAACAAAAGAAGAGAGAATGCCTAGTAAATTCATGTAGGGTAGCACTACCTAGGTATTTATTTGCTCACCAAGAAAATATTTGGGAGACTGTTCTCAGCACAGGACTTCCTCATTTAAAATTCCAAATTCTTTCCTTCAATTTCTCATTCTTTCTCCTTTCCTTTATAAAATGTATCATTTCATGGTGATAAGGTGACATTATAAATTATTTGTTACATTTTATCCTTTGATAGTTTGTGAGCAATATAAAGACTGTAAATATTGTTGTAATGTATTGATTAATTCTACACTCTTTTTTACAAATTTTTTAAATTTTTTTACATATTTTTTTCTTTTTATTGAGTTTATTGGTACAATCTAGGTATACAATACAGTTACATTCATCATTGGGATCCTGTACCTTTACATAATAGGTCTTGATTCTCATTTTTCCCCTTGTCCCTGTCCTCCCTTCATTCCCTCCTCTCCTCCCCATTTACAAACACTTTATTTCCATTTTTTCGGTTTCTCATATTTTTTTCCTCTCCCTTATTACTTTTCCCCCACTTCCCACTTTCCCTACACCTTTAGCCCTTTACTTCCTATTTCACATTATTAATTATCTCATTAGGATCCTGTGTACTATTATAGTTTTTCACACCAGAGAAACTATTCGGTATTTCAGTTAAAGAAATCTCTATCTGAACATTAAAAATAGGGAATCCTAAAATAAAACTATAAAGGGAAGTAAAAGAGAAAAGGCAATGATGTAAGATTAAAATAATCCTTAATTCTGAAGATGAAAATGGTCCCTTAACATATTTAAATTGCTTCTTGCTTTTGTAGTCTTATTCTTTTTTTCATTATTTAGAGAATACTTTATTAGTTTCTATAATCAAACCCATGTAGATATTACCTTACATATTTAGTACAATCTGTTACCCCTGTACACATGGGAAAAAATAAAAAATAAAAATAAAAAAAATTAACTTTTCTAGACCAATATGGCTGTCCATTTCTGTACAATGCCATCTCAACACAGTAAATTGGAATAACTTTTTCCAAAGTTGACAGCACCAGTAAAGTTTCCCAAAATTCAATTTATATATATTTATATAAAAAGATAATAATAGCAGTATGTTATGCATCGATAGTAGCAACAGCTTTTCCAGGTTCTGCAGTCATCTGAACAAAATTATAGACATTCAGCACATTCCATTAAAAACAACAACAACAACAACAACAACAACAACAACAAATATCATGAATAATATCCAGACAACAGCAAAGTTCTGCTGCTATTGTGGTACCTGGCACCATTTTTTTATTAGCATCTTAATCATCATCTGCAAAGAGAACATTCTAGAGTAATATCATTAAATATAGCTCTGATAAAGCACGGTCACTACTATGTATCATAAAGCAGGTACAAGATATTTTACATTCACAGAGGTATGATACAGTACCGTTCTACATCAATAATTACACTCTTGAACTTTAATATATTTGTAAATCAGATTCATCCTTTGACAATTTTCTTAGTCTCAACTTCTTACTGTTATGTTTTAGAGATTTATAATGACCTTGTCTCAAAATAAAAAGAAAAGAGCTAAGGATGTAGAGATGTAGTTCAGTGCAAAGGCTCTGGGTTCTATTGCTCAGTACTAAAACAAAAACAAAAGTAGCCCTTCTCTCCCCAAGGAAACACCCTTTGAAAACCAAGATCACAAGATCAGCAGGCCAAATTTTACAGTGGAATGGCAAACAGTGGATCTGAAGGCAAACAGATTCACATTCTTGTTTGTAATTTTTATTATTGTGACAGTTATTATTGCAATACCTTATTCTTGTTCTATTGCTCAAACATTTTTTTCTTACTTCCCTATGATCACCTAAAAATTACTTTTTTTACACATTTTATTTTAGAACAAAAACCATACCCATTTGTTTCAGTATAACTTATGTTGCAAAGTGCTTTTCTCATAAAAATACTCAGTTGTTCAAGGAATAAATAAGACTGATTCTGTAAATCCATACTAATACTTTATAATCAGACCTTGTCCAGTTCAACCTCTTAACAGTTCATCTATTTAGCTCTCATTTAATTTTATGCTTCTTTGATATCGTAAATCATTATTTTACATGAAACAAATGAATGTCCCATTTCTACCACGGGCTCCTTACATAAGAGATATCATATGAGTAGATTATTACTATACTAAAGAATTTTAACATTTTTCCCTTTTATGATTTTTAGCAATTGTTGTTAATAAATGATTTATTGTATTTGTGCATTGATCTTAGTGTAATTTTTCAAAACTTAATTAGTTTTAGAATTAATGAGCTTTTTTTTTTTTTTTTTTTTTTTTTCCGGGGGAAAAAAAACACTATAAACTCTTTAACTTTTTGTTTTAAATAAAGATCATACCTAGAAAAATACAATGTTATTGTCAGATTTGAAATCTATGCAATCACATTGCCATCAAATATTACCTGTTTCTTTTGGCAATTAGACCATTTTATTTTAGTAATTGCATATCTATTCTAACCAGGGCTTTGAAGCTCTTCTGTTACTGACCAGATACAGAATTTGAAGTACAGATGTAGGAAGAAGTAGTAACAACAATTTCTCCTATTGAATTAGATTTATAGGGCTGGTATTCTCCTAGAACAGTTATAACCTCTACTTATGAATTTATTATAAATGGACTTCTCTCTAGTACTTTTGTAATCACTTTGTGATATGAGTCTTTTTTCCCTTGAGATATTTAAACCACCAGATGTGTATTTGAATATTTCTTGGAAGTTACCTAGTGTTTCAAACATACTGGCAATTAGTGATATACAGAGCAGTATCTTTCACCATCCTTATCCTAAATCAATTATTATGGTTACATTCATGGACTGGGAATACAGAATTTGAAAACTGCCTAAGCCCAAAGCTGTGACTGAATAGGAATATCACTAGTCAAGCCGTGGAGAAAGAAATTGCAGCCAAAATTTTGGCCATGGCAAGGTCACAGATAAATTCAGAATTTATTAAAAATACATCAACAGTGAAGACAGACCCATGAGAGGAGTTCTAGAGCGAAGAAAATATATATACCTGAATATCAGTAAGAAGGTTAGGAGTCCAGGCCATGAATATTATTAGAATATAATGTAACAAACTATGTTGCAGGTTGCTTTGTGACTTTGGGAATGTTTTTTCTTTTCTAAGCATGTTTCAAATTTTCTCTGAAATACGTATTGAAGAGCATAAATTTGCAAAGTGCTGATATGCTAGATATTGTACATAGTGAAGATTTTATTAAATCATATATCTTTCTGATTCATATAGTTTCTGACACAAGTGGAAACTGGATCTAATGTTGAAATCGGTGTAAATGCTGCAGGAGAAACTAATGGTTTTGGTTAACTTTCACTTTTTTTGGTTCCTATGCTTTAAAGTACTATCCAATAAAAATAGCACGTGAACCACAAATGTGAATCACACTCATAATTTTAATG
Organism: Fukomys damarensis; assembly: GCF_012274545.1. Lineage (NCBI taxonomy): Eukaryota > Metazoa > Chordata > Mammalia > Rodentia > Bathyergidae > Fukomys > Fukomys damarensis. The sequence continues at coordinate 41,525,254 of NW_022900916.1, read as the reverse complement.
TTTCCAGGAGCTTTAAGAGTACTTCATAAAAAGTAAAGTGAATAGGAAATTTTAATAGTATATCACATTTAACATTATACTTCATACATATAATTTAAATAGTAATTATAAAAGTTACTGAGATCTCTTACTTTATGAGCAGTGACATAAATTGAAACAAGGAGGATCCAGAATCATGTAATGTACATAATGGAAGTCATAGTCTTCTCTGGTATTAGAAGTTCAGAAATCAAGCAAACAAGTTGGCAGATTCTAATATGTGGAAATTCCATCTGCTGATATTCAAAGAAACATGATGGAAAGCTAGTGCCGGTAACATTATAATATCTTTCTTAATATTCTTGCACAAATAACATTCCATCATGTCTTCCATTTTAGCTCAAGCTAGTTCAAGGTGGAATCTGGAATCTTATCGTTAGTTTGCTAAGGCTTCCATAACAAAATACTAAATTGAATGGTATAAATAGTAGATATGACTTCTGTCAAAGTTCTAGAGAATTGGTTCTTTTTTTTTTTTTTTTTTTTTTGACACAGGGTCTCACTATGTAGTTCAGACTGCTCTGGAACTCACTGTGTAGCCCAGGCTGGACTCAAACTCACAGAGATCCTCCTGCCTCAGCCTCCTGAGTACTGGGATTATAGCCTTGTGACACAGCACCCGGCGAGAATTGGTTCTTTCTGAATCTTTCTGAATGTTTAGCCTGCAGAGATCCTTCTTATTATAAGTTCACTTGTTTTATTATGTCATTTCCTAATCTCTTTTCAAAAGGACACCAGTCAGACTTGATTACAGACCAACTAGATGAACTCATTTTATTTTAATTGTCTCTTTAAAGACTTAATTTTCAAATACAGTCATATTCTCAAGTACTGGTGGGTGGCTAAAATTTCAGCATATGAATTTGAGGAACTACACAGTTTGTAAAGCCATTGTGTTTGCAAAATAAAGATTCTTGATAACTATACTGTCTATGGAGAAGATTGAATTTATTTATGACAAGCTATTTAGGTGATTTTATTGTCGCAACTTGGTTTTAGAATTAAATTAAAATATGCTGAAATATTTCTATTATACATATTCCAGTAGGAAGCAGAATATGCAAATCTGATTATAGCTCAATAGAGCATATTTTAAAAGAGAAATGATGACAAACAGATATGATTATAGAATTGGTGGTTGTGAAAGTTGTAAAAATCATGTCCTTTAGAAGATTCTAAATGATCAATCTAGATACAAATACAAAAGGTGAAAAGTCAAAGCTGACATCTTTTATTTATTTATTTGAAGACTTTCCATTTAATGAGTGTATAGGTTATGAGCAAGATAATGACCAAAAAGTAAAAAAGGAAAGCACACTTTAGTTAAACATGAAAAAATATTTTTTACTCCCCAGAGATGGAGCTTTCTTGGTATATACAATTTGGCAAAGAAAATATTCAGAAAATGAAGGGTCCCAAATTACAGATATGACCTATAGCCATGTTGGGTGCCTGTATTCATTTTATAAAGAGCTACTGAGAATATTGTGTTTCAGGTAATGGCAATCAATCATAAATGAAACACTGATTCTGCATTTGAATCTAGGAAATTTAAAAATATTTTGGACTAGATAAACTTAAATATTTCTTTCTGCTTTTAAATTTTGTGAATCCATGGATTTAGTCTTTTTTCTTAACTTTATTGAGGAGCAATAAACTACATCCATTTAAATTGTAGAAGGGAATGAGTTTGACAGTTGCATATGCCTATGAAGCAACTGTACTGAATACAGATTATTTCTAGAACTCCCAAAAGATTTCTTGTGCCTGTTTGCTGTTCATCACCCCTGGCTTCTCACCCTAGGGAGGACCTGAGTGGCCTTTTATCATTATAGATTTGTTTGTGTTTTAGGTAAATGGATGCAGACAGAAAGTGTCCTTTTATTTGTTTTCTTTCACTTAGCGTAAAGATTTCCAGATTCATTCACTTCTCTCCCTCCCCCATCTTCTTATTTTTTTGTAATAGTGGAGATTAAGCTTAGGGCTTTTGTATTGAACTACATTCCTAGCTGATGGCTTTCTCTGATAGACAAAATGGCCCCAGCAGCCCTACAGTCTAAAATGGCTCCTGCCTACGGGAGATGAATGACATGGGGGTGGAGAATGAAATCTAACTTTCTCGCCATTTAACCCTCCTGCCAATCAATAGTCCTTCCGGCCAAGAAGTTCAAAGCCACCAATGAATTTGAACCTCGCCTCCAGCTACTACCAATCACCTACCTCCACAATGCTCTCCCAGCCCTTATAAACCTCACTCAGCCAGAGGCTGACTGCTACTCTCGCCATTGTTCAAGACAGGCTGGCAGCTCTGTCCCCTAATAAGAGCCTTGCCTCAGGTGTTCCTGTTTTGGCTCATTTTCTTCCTCTCACTAGCCTTTTAGTTTTTGTTTTGAAACAGGGTCTTGCTAAATTGCCCAGGTGGGATTGAACTTGCCATCTGCATGCCTCAGCCATGTGTGCTGAGATAACATGAGTGTGCTGCAGGCCCTGGTTAACTTGTTGTCTTTTTGATAAGTTTCTCTTTTGTTTGGCATTTTTTTGTCGCATAGATTTACCATACCTTGTTTATTCAAGTGTCAATGAACATTTAAATTCCTCCTACTTTTTGTTAATTGTGGATAGAGCTACTATGAATATTCATGTACAGGTATTTATGTGGACATATATTTTAATCTTTCTTGATAAATACCCAGAAATAAAACCAATTGTTTTACGTAGTTATTTTTTAATTCAAAGGAAAAAAAAACCTGCTTGTAATAGTTTTCCCTAGTGTTTATAACATTTTATATTCCTACAAAGCAATGACTAATTATTCTAGTTCATTCACCTCCTTTAATTTTTCACTGGAAATTTTTTTTTTCAAAACTTTGCCCATTTTAAAATCGGGCTTTTATCTTTTTTAATATTAACTTTTATGAGTCCTTTATATATTCTGAATATTACTCATTCATATGATATATGATTTTCAAATATTTTCTCCCATTTGGTAGATTTCTTTTATACTTCCTTGATACTATCACTAAAAGTACATTTTAAATTTTGATAATGACTAATTTATATATTTTTCCTAGTTGCTCGTGCTTCCAGTGGCAGATCTAAGGATCCACTCAGTATCAAATCTGAGATCATAAAGAATGGCTTTTGTGCTTTCTTCTAGAATTTTATAGTCTTAGCTCTTATAGTTGGGTCATTGGTAGATTTTGAGTTATACTTTCATTATAGTAAAATATAGTAGTGTAAATTTATGTTTTTGCGTATGGTTATCTAATTCTTCACTTGATGAGTAGATTATGTTTTCCTTATTCAACAGTCAGATATTAGAAAAGGAGAAAAAAATAGAAAAAAAAAGGATTAGATTAAGAGCAGAAATCAATGAATATCAGAACAGGAAACAAAACCACTAGAGAGTCAAAGCCCAAAGATAGGTAACCTAAATGATAAATAAATAGTACAAGAATTCTAATCATCAACACTGAGGGAAGAAAATGAATATCACTGCAAGTGCTACAAATGTTAAGGGATAAATAAAATTACATATAGCATTATGCCAAAAATAAAGATTTCTTAAAAGGCCAAAATTATGTAAGTTTATTCAAAAATGTAGAAAGACTTAGTTTTCTACCTATCTAGTAGACAAAATTATCAAGTAAAGTTTAATTTCATTCAGAAAATTGTGATGCAGTCACTTCAGTAAGAAATTCTACTGAACATTTGAGAAATGTTACCCATGTTACACGAATTAGGAAATTGATGAAACACTTTTCTTCCTCTTCCTCCTCCTCCTCCTCCTCCTCCTCCTCCTCCTCTTCTTCTTCTTCTTCTTCTCCTTCTCCTTCTCCTTCTCCTTCTCCTTCTCCTTCTCCTTCTCCTTCTCCTTCTCCTTCTTCTTGTTACTGAGGATCTAACTGTGGTCCTTGTGTTTGTAAGGCAGGCAATGGAACTACAGAGCTAAATTCCTGGCCACTTATCACATCATTATATGAATCAATACAATGTTGAAACGAAAAGCCATTATTAGACAAGAAAACTATAGAAAACTGTGTGTGTGTGTGTGTGTGTGTGTGTGTATACCTTTCATGAATATAATTGTAAGAGACCCTCAAAAGGATCTTTTATATAACTGTACACACTTTGTTATCTCCATGGTGGATTCCAGTCTGATTTTATATTGGGAGTCCCAATGAATTATGCCAGCCAGCATAGTAACTCCCATTTTTGTGTTCTGATTCAGAGATATCCAGTGTCCACAGGGGCCAGGTGACAGGCTTAACATCCAGTTTAGTATAAACTTCAGTCACTGTTGCATTTTCTTGGGCAAGCATTCTTCCCTTTGGAAATAAAACTTTTAGATCAAAACTTTATTTATATTTCTTTACACCCTCAATAAGCAATCTAAACAAGAAATGAAGACGACAATTTCATATGTTTAAAATAACATCTGTTATGATTTATATCTAATGTGGCCAATTGATTTTTGACAAAGTTGCTAAGACTGTATAGTGGGAGAAAGATAGACTTTCTCAAATACTATTAAAAGAATTAGATAATATAATATGAAACAGAATGGAATTAGACCACTCTCTTATATGATAAGCAAAATGACTTGAAGTGGACCACTGACCTAAACATAAGAGCTAAGACTGTAAAATTTTTGTTGATTTTTATAGGGGCTCATAGCTAAGAGTTTATCTTGAATCTCAAGATTATTTGGACTTGTATGTTTTAGTAATGCTGGAAATTTTAAGACTGTGGTGTCTCTTACAGATGCACAGAAACATTTTGCAGAATGAACCTGTTGGGAGACATGGTGGGATAGATCTAACTCAGATCTAAAATGTCTCTTAAAAGTCTCATGTGGGCAGAGGTGAGCTTTGTGAAAATAAGTGGATTATGCAATCATTAACATCTTCAGTGGATTAATTGATAAAGTTCTAGCTGAATTTGCAGTTCGGAGGTAGGCATATTTGAAAGAGGTGGGTCATTTGTACCTAGCTCCTCCCTCCTCCATTCTCCTCCCTCCTCCATTCTCCTTCCTCATCCTCCTCTTCCTCCTCCTCCTTACCCTCTTTCTTTTCTTTTTCCTTCCTTCCTTCCTTCCTTCCTTCCTTCCTTCTTTCCTTCCTTCCTTCCTTCCTTCCTTCCTTCCTTCCTTCCTTCCTTCCTTTCTTTCTTTCTTTCTTTCTTTCTTTCTTTCTTTCTTTCTTTCTTTCTTTTTCTCTTTCTTTTTCTTTCTCTCTCCCTTCCTTCCTTGCTCCCCCCTCCTCCTCCACTGCTGCTGCTGTTGCTTCTTCTCCTTCTCTTCCTTCTCCCTCTCCCTCTCCCTCTCCCCGCCCCCTGATCTCCTGTCTTCCTGGTTACCATAGGGTGAACAGCTAACCTCCACTGAATCATCCTATCCAAGCATGGATTAAATTCTCTGACTAAACCTTCTGAGAGTGTGAGCCAAATAAACCTCTTCTACTTAAGTGTATCATCAGGTCTTTTGTCCCAGCAACAGGAAACTGACTAATACAATTGCTTGCCTATATTTTTATTTACCTATAATGTATTTTCTGCTTATTTAACTGAAGTATGTGTTTCATTAATATTTAATTTACAATAAACATCAAGGTTGAATTTGTCTACCATTTTATATTTTATTTTCAGTTTATTCATTTGTTATTCTCCAGTCTACCTGATCTTCCTGACTTTTTTGGGAATTTTTGAATATTTTTGACATTTCCTATTAAAGGTGTGTATTGGACTTTTAACAATGTATCTTTGATTTATAGAGAGACTAATATATCCTTAAACTTTTATTTACCATTTCTGAAGATTTTTCATTTATTACTGAATATATATATATTTGTCTTTACTAGTCATTTCCCTCTGAAAAAATTCATTTAATGGTTGCTTTAGTTCCAGTCAATACAAGACAAATCCCTCCAGGTTTTCCAAAATGTGCTAGTTTTTTCTTCTTTCCTAAAACTTCTTTTTCCCTTCACTTGTAAAGGCTATTGCTCAGCATGTAGTGTCTTATTTCTACATCACTTTGGAGATAGTATTTCTCTGTATTCTAATCACCACTGTTCTAGAGAAGTCCATAGTCATTCAAAATATTGTATATAAGGTAAGGTACTCCATTTGTAGCTGCTATATCACAATAAAGCTGTACAGAAGAGAGACATTTCATGCCCTGTGACTTATCTCTTTAGCCTGAATAGTTTTCCCATACAAAAGCAAAGGATACAGGCCCACCTCAAGTGCTCAGGGTTGTGGTTTTCTTTGCCTCAGTTCTTGGAAATCTTGATGGTTTACTTTTTAGGATAGCAGATGCATCATGGAGGTGCCAGAACTTTTCAGCTAGTGGAGAACATTGCCTCAGTCTCATGTCATTTAAAGAAAAATTCTTAGATTCATTCTAATTCCTTCAATCCAGTGCCAATGAGTCTTGGTTGTGCACAGTGATGACCAATCCAACATGGTGCATTTATTGATTCTATTTTCTTTCCTCTCTTACTTTTTCCTACTTCTTTTAAAGAAAACATATTTATTTTCATTACTACACGTTTGCAGTGTATAATGTTAACATTCCTTGTGTGAAACCAGTACATGTACAAAACACATCTTAATTCCCTTTTCACCCCTTTCCTCTCCCTCCATCTCTTGATTTGCTTCTCATTTGAGAAAGATCTATCTTGCTACTTCCTATTATCTATCTTTTATTTTGTCCTTTATAATTTGGATTTCTCATACATCAGAAACTATGTAATTCTTAGGCTTGTGTGTCCAATTTACTTCACTTTACATTATGATCTCAAGGTGCCTCCATTTTCCTAAAAATGACCAAGTTTATCTTTCTTTATGGCACAGGAATACTCTATTAAGTGTAAATATCAAATTTCATTTTTTATTAGGGAATTTTAGGACCACTTACCAAATAATCTATTTGCAAGTAAATTTTTGTCACAGGCTCTGAAGTAAGGGAAATTCAAGTCAATAGAGACTGGTTTCATTTTGTTCCCTTTTTGAAAATATTATTATGAGAGCAAAAATCCTACTGGGCCCATTCCACCACACCACATGGGATGCTCTTTTTTGTGTGTCATCTACCAGACCTCTGTCACACCACATTCACAATATGTAGTCTGTTGTGTTTTGTTTCTTTAATTCAACACATTTTTAGATGAATCCACATAATTGCATTTATATTACATTACTTTTATAAATTTGTGAAGTATACCACAATAACAAAAAGTCACAATCTTACTAAGTAATAATTCTGTTACTACTTAATGGACTTTTTGAATTACTTTTGTGACTAGTATGAATAAAATTCCTATGGACATCGATGAACCAGCATTTGTACAGACATATTCATTTCTCTTGGTTAAATAACTTGGAGTTCAATTGCTATGCTTAATAATACATGCACATTTAACTTTTAAATATATTTGATTGGCCTCATCATATCTTGTTATTGCATTTATTGTCTTTCTCTCAAAATTAGTGTTTCTTTTGGTTAGGAAGAAATCAGGAATGATTAATGTTCTGTCAGTGAAAATTACGTGCTAAAGTTCATTTCACCAGAAAAATGATAGATTCTAAATGATGAGGCTTGAACCAACCTGGAGAAAGTTGTTTGTTCCCTTAGACTGAACTGAATAAATACATATTTATTTCTAGACTCCTAAATAAATATATATTTTCCAGGTTCTTTTTTTTTTGGTTTTGTTTTTTGTTTGTTTTGGGTACAGGGGATCAAACTTGGGTCCTTGTGCTTGCGAGGCAGGCGGCGGAAACACTGAGCTAAATCCCTGGCCCTTTGCCAGGTTCTTTTAACTTTTAAATATTATTTTTGATTGTCAACTCCCTGTGAAAGCAACTTCATGATAGATATAGTCAAATGAACATCGTATTATGTTTTATGTTAGAAAAATTTCAACATGTACAGTCATAATTCTGAGTGTGTGTGCATGTCTGAATATGTGGCTTTCTGTGTGTGGTTCAAAATTAGGTTAATGTCCTCATATTTTAATTTGTTAGGTATTTATTTCTGAAAACAGCCTTTTGTTAGGTTGTGAAAGTATATGCTTTTTTATGTGAGTATATTGATGTGTAATGCAGTAGATGAGAAATTCCAGTTGATGTTATGGCCTTGTAATGGGGAACCATGTCCTTTGCTTCACAATCCAGAGGTAACAAGCTCTGCTGGAAAGGGCTGTGTGTTTTAGCTTATTAGCTGAACCTAAAAGGAAAGAAGTGAGAACCTAAGAGGGTGAAGTCTATCTTCATTTCATATTTATTTTACTCCTTGAATTATATTTTCTCTCTTCCCTTCATAAAAACCTTTATTGGAGAAATACTCTGAGAAGCTTATCAACACTAATCTCCTTAATTATTATTCTGCCAAGGGAAATTTGCATTTAACAGAGGTTAAAGGAGTAAAGCTATAGTAATTTTAGAATTTTAGAACTTTCAAATTAGTCGAAGATGCTTCCCTAGGTAAAAAGTAGATGATGCCCTTCAAATCATGCCGATTATTAAATTCCTCCATCTGATAAAGCTTATTTAAAAGGATCACTATACGGAGGCACTTGATTGTGCTCTTGCCTTAAAACAAAAAAGACAAAACAGGATATATGTAAAATTAAATGAGATTTACCATTCCAGCTTTTAAAATTTGGCAATGAGGGGTCTTGAATCAGAATAATTTGGGAATAGTACTTAGGTTAGTACTGTATCTGACACAAGATGGTGAATTCTCTGGAGCCAGGGAAATAGGGAGCTGGCTATGATACATTAGATAACACGTAATTGCAAAGATTGAATAGAAAATAGAGTTCAAATGATAATATCCTGATCTAGTTTATTTAAATCACATACTTTCTAATTGACAACGTGAAATAGGAAGAAAAGGGCTAAATGTGTATGGAAAATGGGAAGGGTAGGGGAAAAGTAATAAAGGAAAGGAAAAAATATGAGAAAATGAAAAAAATGGAAATAAAATGTTTGTAAATGGGGAGGGGAGGAGGGGGTAAAAGGAGGGCCTGGACAAGGGGAAAAAATGAGAACCAGGACCTGTCATATAAAGGTACAAGATCCCAATGATGAATGTAACTGTACTGTCTACCTACAATGTACCAATAAACTCAATGAGGAAAAAAAAAGTTAAATACTTTCTTTACCCAAGACACTGATATTTGAGAACAGTCTGACAAATATAAATGCATAATTTTATGTTAGTTTCAAATACTTATTTGGATATATCAATATCCACACTTCTGATATTTAAGTGTAGTAAGATAAAAAATTCAATGCAGAACTAGAAACCAATCTTTTACATTTTGTCTACCAAACAATAGAGGAACTGTTGGTTTGTTAATAGATGAGTTTTAAAATATCATAAAAGAACTGAAATTTATAAAATTCCCATGGTCTGAATCACTCAAAGAAAAACTTGTCTGGGTATCAAATATATAAGGAAAACAAATATTTAACTGAAAAGTAACATTCTGGCATTTCATTCTACTTCTCTTTAGAAAGTAATGCCAAACTAAAATGCATGTAACTTCTAAATATGTACTGACTGATGGTCATTAAAACTCAGTGAGCCAGTTATAGAGATTTTAGAGAGAAAACTCAACAAAAGTGAAATATGCCCTTAATAAACATAACAATACAAATAACGTGCATAAACAATGTATATATTGCTACATATAAAATAATAGTGCAAAGAATATGAGTTAGTGAACAATGCATTTTTGTTACTTTGTCAATATACACAATAGTTTATTATTTGACTGATGGCAGAGAAAAGATTAACTAATGTGAATGTGAGTCACTTGCTATTTTCCTGACCAATTCTTCCTGAGAAGAAGTGTTCATCTCTTCAAATCCAATAGGGAAATGTATACCAAAAGAAAAATTGTTTATACATGGTAAAATCTTGAAGATTAAATTATATAATGCCCAATCCCTAGTTATGAATCATTAAACAAACCAAAAAGCCTTCACTGATGTCCAATAATAAAGTTAATGTGTAAGAGATCAATATTTCTGAGACCTAAGCTTTTGTGGTTTTTGGTAATGTTTTTATTACTGACAAAAAAATCTATTTGTGGCAAAGGAAATAATCCAAAGTATGACAGTGCTTTCAGTTACTTAAGACTTCATCAGGGTATTGTCCACAGCATTGACTTAGCTTCATGTTCGATTTGTGTATGTGAAGATCTTTTTGGGCCAACTTGAGCACTTAGCTAAGAAGATATGGAACTTTTTTGATGTATAAAAAGTCCATTTAGAGGCAAGCTTTACAATGACTCTAAAATGAGAAGTTGTGGCCAAAACCCAAGAACATTAGGTTTTGGGGAAAATAGGTTGTCCTTACCCCTCTGATTTAATTGGATTGCAATCCGATTATCTTGGTAATAAAATATATTAATCAATCTGTCAGGAAGGAAAAAATGCTGCTAGCAGAATCATGCTAAGCAATATCCAAGTATATTCTACATTAAAAAATTTCCTAGTCTTGGCCCACTCTGCCTGCATATTTGCTGTAGGGACAGAAGAAATATACAATATAAGCTGAAATTTGCCCTGACTAGTTATAGTTTATACATATCTCGGCTATGTTTTGCTAATATTATAATTCTACACATGCAATTTCTACCTATCTGGGACCAATCTCTAATCTTGTACTTAAAATTAACAGATATGAATTAATTGCCTGATAGCTTTAGATACATGATCTAAGGTTCGATCTGTGGTACTGATTCTTGAATTTACTAAGAGTCAAGCTAAGAAACAGCTCATAGTCCTTGTTCTCTCAGATGTAATATATATGTTTTGCACTCCCCTTCCTGAAGATAAAAGCATCACAACAGTGAGGAAATGCCTTTTGTACTAGAAAGGGATCTGCAAATGTTATCATCATCTTCATCATCATGTACTTCCTCCCAACAGTAGCATTTCCTTTCAGCTACTCAGTGGTGGAACAAGTCTCCTACTCCCCTTTCCTGTTGATAAGTTCTCGTGGTGGATAATTTCATGGATGTCATCTGTCATGTGAGAAGTTGTGATAAATTCTCCAGTGTGACATGGTAAGTTCTAATAGATAATCTTTCTGCTTGAAGTCAACAAGCAAAGAATGGAAGCTGTTTCCAGTTTCCCCCCACCCCATAGAATGAGACTCATTCCCTTGCTACCTCTACCTTTGAATCCCTTCATGCAGGGTAAATTTGAAGAAGAAATATGCTCAGGAGAAATCACCAGCTTCTTGTCCAGCAAAAGTCCTATTTTTAAACATCTATGAAAATTTGATTACTAAGCATTGAAGGCATTTAAAAAATTAGCACTTGCTGATTGGAGTAGATGGAACTTTCCATGTATCAATCACATATATTGATCCCCTTCACTGTGCCAAGTATTTAATTCTCAAATAATAATCTGTATCTTTTGTTTACAGATGAGAAACTTGACATTGTGGGTAACTATCTGAGAATATACAGTAGGTAGCAGATGGAGGACATCTCAGGATATCTGACTCGAAGGACCTGGTTAACTTCTGACTTTCTGTCAGAATTTCTGTTCTCCTTTAGTTTTCCATCTCACTTATTTTCCAAATGGAATAATTTGGAAGCATACTGGTTCTCAGGTACACTCCTAAAGGTACTCAGAGGGTTATCCAGGAAAAAAAAATATGAATATATCCTTTAACAGTCCTATACATACCTATAAAGAAGAAAATTCTCCATAAATACACATCTTTTCTTTTCAATCCTCAAAAGATATTCACATAACAATTCAAACATAGCATCTATCCATCTCTCCTAATAAGCACACACACACATCAGTATCTTAGAAACTATGTGTGAGGATAGCTGGCATATAATATCACAGTTGATGATTTCATGAGAAGTAAAGCTCAAAAATTATAAAAGTCATAAAAGATAATTAAAGCTGGTCATGAAAAATTAGTTTTGAATCTGTTTATTGCTTGAATTTTGAGAGAACTATGTGACAAATAACTACAGGAAGTAGTAATAAAAATTTGTTTCTAGGAGAGGATATGGAGGAGTTCTGTGCGGGGAAATGAGACAGAACTGACACTGTGGTCTGAGAAGGGGCCGGAACTTAAAAACAGCTTCAGTTACTACTCAATGCACAAAACAAGATTAAGTAAGAAACCCCCAAAGGCTGGTCTGTGACAAGATATGGTCTGACCTGGCATCAAATGTATAAATTTTGGAGTAAGCTTTTGCTATGGAGTGAGGAGAAAAGAAATGTGGAAATGGATACATATTGAAGATATACTCCTAAGTGAAATAAATAAGGCACACGTGTAAATACCGAATAGTTTCTCTGCTGTGAATAATCTGCAATAAAACATAAGATCCTAATAAGATTACTGTCATTTAGAAATGAGAAGAAAGGAGCTAAAGGTGTAGGGAAGGTGGGATGGGTAAGGGAAGGGTAATAAGGGAAAAGAAAAAAATGTGAGATAATGAAAAGATGAAAATAAAGTGTTTGTAGATGGGGAGGGGAGGAGGGGGTGAAGGAAGGGCAGAGGAAAGGGGAGAAAATGAGAATGAAGACTTGTCATGTAGAGGTACAAGATCCCAACAATGAACGTAACTGTACTGTATCCCTAAAATGTACCAATAAACTCAATTAAAGCTGAAAAAAAAAAGAAATGTGGGTGAGAGTGTAGCACAGCTGAGCACAGAGAGGTATGTGAACCATCTGGCAGCCTCGTCCCAGCAGGACTCAAAATATGCAAGTCTCAGGGCCAAGGAAGCAAGTGCTGCTACAGGAATTCAATACCAGCAGTGACCGTAATGAAAATTAGTTCTCTTTATTATTGTTGCATGTTGCAAGTTTAACAAAATGGCCTTTCACATGCTACCTTCCAATTCATGTGGGGCAGCTTCTAAGAAAATATAGGGGCTCTCTCCAGTGTACACATCAACCAGAAACTAAAGTAAAGGAATGGACCGGGTCAGGGTGTATTCCTTGGGCCCAAATAAAAAGCAGAACTTTAAAAAGTTGCTGATGTACTGATTCTACATCCAGAGACAACATGTTTCTTCATAAAAATCACACCACATTGCTGTCATGAACATTCTCTACACTATCCGTTTATTTCCTAGCAAGAAGTGTGGGAGGGATCTTCTACCACAACTTAGAAATCACAGATGAATAGCCTAGGCCTTCATCTGAGTCTCAGGACTGAGGAAAGAATGGCATTTCAATATGATTGGTTTCCTTTAATGGAATACAGCTAAAATCAATATTCTGATGAGGGTCCATGGGTTTTATTCAGCTCTCTAGAGACAATAGCAATACATATTTTAAGCCATGTCTTCCAGGGGATCCTGGTGAAAGCAGGACGAATTGCAACTACTGTGGATGCAAATGAAATTGGGCAATGGTAGGCACATATCACATCAGTACAACATCTCCTCTCACATGAGGGCTGGTTTCCCTCTAAGTGTGAAAGCCTTCTGTGTTTTTTGGTTCTGGAATTGAACCCATGACTTTGAGACTACCAAGCACCCTCTTTACTACCGTATTATGCTGCCATCTTTTGCCTATTGTTCCTTCAAGTAATATTCATGCTATGTTTATACTGATAAATATATATTATGAAATTAATATTCTATTACTTTCAAGTAAAACACTTTAAAATTCACTAGGTTATTTGTATTAGCAGTCACTTATTACATTTGTAATAGCTCTCTCGAGATGGTTAAAAACATGCATGCAATTAGTTTTAGTATGTACTGTTTTTTCATACATGTCAAAATAAGTTATATCAAGGAAAAGAATGCATATTTCTTACCTGGTTATAATTTCCAGGATCATATATCATCTTCAGTGAATACTAATTGCTACTAACTGGCATTTGATTGAAGCAGTAAAAAAGGTGTTTCCTTTCTGTTTTCACTAATTGATTCAAGTTGAATCATGGCCTAGTCTTATAACCTAAATGTCCAATAATAAGGGAATGATTAACTGAATCTTGGCACGTCTGTATGACAGAAAATGGGAAGCCATTAAAATGGTATTTTAGGAGATTCTTTAGTTAAGTTAGAAAATGCTTATAAATTTATAATCAGCACACAGAGAATGCAATCCAAGTTCATTGTCCTAGACTATAAGGATCTAAATAATCTTCCCCCTACATAACTATATTGCTCATCCCAAATCCCTCCCTCTCTCTCATCCAACACACCTCAGCCCCCTGGTCTTTGTTTCACTCTGTAACATCTCAAGACTCCACTATCAGAATGTACATCAGCTGGTTCTGTGGTCTGGAAGACTCTTCCTTACAGTGTTACATAAACAGAGCCTTCTGTCACTCAAATGTCCTTCCTAACCATTTAATCACTTTCAAATATGCCACTAAATTATATTTTCACCTGTCACTATCTGATGCTGCCTTATTTATTTTTAGTATATTATTCTACACTTCTTAGTAGAATGAAAGCTCTTTGCAAGTAGGGACATTATCTCATTTTATATTTTATCCCAGGGCCTGGAATTGTTCCTGCCATTTGTTGGAGTTCTAATATCTGTTTATTGATTCAATTAACAAATGATCTTTTTTAAATGTCAAAAGTAGAAACGTTTTTGTCAGAGCTTAAAATAGAGGTAAAAAGGACTAAAATAATCAATAATGACCTTATTATTCATTACTATGAAAGAAGAAAATTTATAATTGAACTGCCTATATAAATATTTTTCATAACTAGAGGCAAAAGATGTGTTTTATATATATATATATATATATATATATTATGAGTTTACTTCAACCATTCAAGCATCTAGCTATAGAAGATAGGAAATCAAAATAAGGTGTTCTTGTTAATTCCTCATAGTGGGACTAAATATATCTATGTTAAAAGATAGCAGTATTGGCTAAATATCATCACCAAGTTAGATAAAACAGACCAGGAGGATGTACTGGCATGCTGGATATCACAAGGGGCAAGGAAATATAGTAGTTTGCATATCAAAACCTGATCCAGATTTCATTTTTTCAATGGTCTTTTTATAAAAGCACTAGCAGGATTTCTATATCAAGCCCTATCTTAAACTGGGGATTTAGCTCAGTGGTGCCGCTGCCTCCCTCTCAAGCGCAAGGTCCTGAGCTCAATTCCCCCGTATCAAAAACAAAACAAAATACAAAATGGAAGCCCTGTCTCACTTTGCTCCAAAGACGGGCTTTCTCTTGGCTCTTGGTCCCTTTTCCACAAGCCCATTTTTTTGAACATGATAAGTTACTTTACATGTGATAATTGCAAATAGGCTGGTCTTTCCTCTATTTTCTGTTCTCTGGATTTCAACTTTCAGAATATAATCGTTCCCTCCTGAATGGTGCCTTCTCTGCTTTGTTGTTGCCTATTTGCATTTCTCCCTGCCTCATTCTTGTGAACATTTTTTTATTCTTTCCAAGACTAGGAGATTATGTAAGCAGAGTTTTGAAAGCCATAGGGTAGGCAATCAAAGCTCGTGTAGAAGTCAGCACCATCTCAGAAATTCCCATAGTTTTTCAAAATGTAGAGAGTGATGATATATGATTTTTGAGACTACTTACAGCTTTTTATAATCCATCAACTATTTCCTGAGCTCCATATAAAACAATTATTATATAAATAATTTACAAAACATTACTATAATTAATATTAATTTTATGTGTAATTTTCATTTATAAAATAAGGATCAGAGAAATGAAAAATTATCTCTCCTAAAAGTGAGCTAAATCTTTTGATTTAGTGCTCATTTCCTCCCTTTGTAAGACTTAAAGTCTCACTTCCACTCCACAGAGCGTGAACAGCCAAAAATGCCTCCACAATGCTGGGCCCTAACACCCAGCGAGGCTCCAGGAGCTCGACTGAAAAAAACGAGAAACCCAGGAGGGAACACACCAGGCTAGATGGTAAATAGACCTTTATTAGTCTGGCCAGACGGCACTCCCGGAGCCAGGTAGCTCAGAGAAGCAACTGCTCAGGGGCTGAGGTACTCTTTATAAGGTTTTTCTAAACACAGAGTCAGGGAATTCACAGAACAAGACTGCAAACACATTGCTTATCTTATGCAGGAAATGTTCTAGGGCCACCTTTTATCAAACCATTTGCCCCTGGGAGGGCTGTTAACCAAGGTAGCAATTAGCATATGAAGAAGCACATTCTGGCCTATTAGCATGGAGTCACTTTAGCTTATTCATGTCTTACACCTTATTGCTGCTCAAAACCTCTACTCTTTTCAGTATTCTTGTTTTTTGTTAGTTACCTATTATAGTTATAATGAATCACATAAAGTTGGTGGATTTTTAAAATGCAAATTTATTTTTATTTATTTATATTTTTTTGGTACCAGGGTTCTAACTCAGGCCCTTGCATTTGATGGGCAGGCAGTGGAACCACTGAGCCAAATGCCCAGCCCAAAGTGGAAATTTATTAACTTACCATTCCATAAGAAAGAACTACCAAATGGGCATTACAAGCTAAAATCAAAATGCCATTAGAGCTGTACTCCTTGGGAGTCTTTAGGGAGAACCTGTCTCTGTCCAGCTTTTATCAGTGTCCTGCATTTCTTGGCTTGAGGCCTCATAACTCTGACTTCTTTAACACTCACATCTTCTATGACTCCGAGTCTCTTCTTATAAGTACTCTTGTGGTTACCCTGAGCTCAGAGGAAAAATCCGATAATTTCCTCATATTAAGAGCCTTAATCATGTACAAAATCCCTTTTGGATATATAATGTTTTGTATTTATAGAAATTTGAGATTGAGTCACAAGCAAGTTGGGGGAAGGAAACATTATTTGGTCTACTGTATACCTGCCTTGCCAATAGATCAATTCTACTTGGATTTTATTTCTTTTAATTTACTTTTGCATTGTAATTTTCCCATCTGTAAAAAGAAATACTAGTACTAAATGCTTATAAGAGTCTGGCACATGTCATATACTTAAGGAGTGATTATTACTGTGGTGGATAATATAATTTTACAACCACCTTCATGAGGTTAGAAATTCTGTGGTCTACATAAAATACATGGAGAGTGGTAGAACTTCTGAGGTGATTCATGAGAAGTTATTAAGAGATAATATATTAGTAATTGATTCTAAGAACACATGCTCAAATATGAACGATATAGACTTTACATTATCTTGAAGAACCATTAATATTTAGCAACTCTAGAAGAAAGTTATAAACAAGTCATTTACAATGTTGCCTTCCTTTTCCAACTGTGACAAGGTAAAACTGCATTTGCATATTTTCAGTCTCCTGCCTTCCTTTATGTTCAAGAAAGATTCTTAAGTTTCTGTATTACTATTCTCCATTCTCACTCAACTCTAGTGAGGTTCTCTTTTGTGTCAGCTGTACCTTTAGGCCTTTGTGATACAATTACATGGTAACAAATAGAGGCACACACAGAAAAGAGTGTAATGTATTTAGGTCAAATAGAGACAAATATAAATTTAAATTATTAAATATTATTAGGGGCTTTACTTAAGAGAGAAAAGAAAGAACAATGACAACAAAAACAAAGCAGGAGTGAAGATTACAATTAGGGGAGATTTTAAGGAAATCATTTGCGATTCAAGAGAACAATATTGGTAACAATAGAATTCAAAATATTTTACAAATTTAAAGCAGTTAAACTGTTTTTTACTCTTTGACATTATTTCAGAGATGCCAGGAAATAGTGATTTACTTCTAACACTTCCTACTGTTGTATTCCTTTGTTCAATCTAAGTCCACGCCAGGGCTGGTTATGTGAAGCTTCACTTGTGTTTGAAGTAGACATTATCCAGTAGGTGGTATATTATATTCTCTTCAAGTCTCAGAAATGTTTTTCATTTCAATCATACTCATCAAACCATTTACAGTCCATCTGCCTTCTTTCCAGCAATATCTGTAATTCCCTATCTGTCTTCTCCCTAAGGACAAACTGATCCCTCTTCTGTTCAAGTTCACTTTCTCCAACTGTCTAATGACAATCATTCTTAACTTTAGTCTACAAATGTGTCTTCAAAATACTCAAGCACATGCACACTTTATAAATACTGCCTTCCTTCAAGCTGCTGCCCTCATTTCTGTCAGCTATCAACTAACTTTGTTAAAGGGTCCACAAAACCACTCAATTCTCTTTCATTTCCAATTTGTAATGCAATTTTATATTTCTTATTTAATACAGTAAAAAATTCACAGCCAGTGACTGCCTTCTATTTAATATTTTATGACAGTATCGATCATATATTTTACCCTTCACTATAGAATGTGATATTTAATTTACCCTATTACCTCACTGATTATTCTTTCTACCTTTATTCCTGCTCCATTCCTATTAATGAATCTTGTAGTTTTATTTTTACTATTCAACTGTTAGGCACGGAGATGATACAGATTGAACCTATGGCCTGCATGTATCCCACTGAGGTACATACCCACCCATGCTTTGCAGCCCCACCTATGCAGATTAGACACTACCAATTAAGCAAAAGAAAAAAGCCAAATTAAATTAATCTTTACAGTCTCTTATGTTTACTATTTCATTGTGAAGCCATTGGTGTTATTATCTGCGAAAGTGTTCACATTTGGCAAATTAAACATACTTGGTGTGCCTTCCTTCAACTTGACATCAGCTTGTTACCATCGTTTTTATTATTCTGCCTGTGCTAACTATAGAATTCTTCTGCTTGCTTGCATATCTCTATCAGGTAAGAATTCCTTTCCCAATTCTCTCAACTATTTCAAGTTCTTGATGAGTCTTCTTATGATATCCCTCATTCTTTGGGTCATTCTTTACAACAATTGGAGCATAGAACTCCCTAATTTAGCAATTTTTCTAAGTCTAGCCACCCCCATAAAAAGTAATATGTAAGACCCTTAAAACATAACCTTTGCTGGGGACTGAGTGTTCCATTTGAAGTGCATACATGGAGTCCCAAATTCCTATGACAGCAATGTTGTCTAGAGGTAAAGTCTCTGCATGGTAATTGGGTCAGGATGAGATGCCAGGATAGCAACACCCTATGATGGCACCGATGGTTCCTAAAATAAAATAAAATAAATAGAAACCAAAATACCTGTGGGCTCTGTGAGGATTCAGTGAGAAGGTGACTGTCCATATGGCAGGAAGCGGGTGTTCTGTAGAACCTGAGCCTGTTCACACATCTCCAGCCCAACTATGAGACATAAAGATTGTTGTTTATTTTACCTAGTATAGTATCTTGTTAGGGCTTTTTGAGAAAACTTCTTTTCTTCCCTTATCAAGCCATATATTATTTTTAACTCTGCTAATTTATTTTTTAAATGTGATCAGAGCTCAGAGGCACTTTTGTTAGAACATAAAGCGGAAACTCTCTTAAATTACACAAAATGTCAGCTTCAGGCATTTTGTCACAGTGCAGTTGTTGGAAAGATACTCTAATGGCCAAAGGACTAGAATACAAACAGTAGTAAGAGGCTGGTTATATCTGTGGCCCTCCAGTGACATGTTCATAAACATTCCACAGCATTGATCATGGCTCTCAAAAAATGTTTTTTTACATTTATAAAATTTATTTTTCCATTTCTGAAATCTTCCTCCTCTCTTTCTGGCTTTTAGCCTCCTCTCTTCTCTCTTTCTCAATAAATATGCATATCCCTTTACCCAAGGGCTTATAACCTGCTGAAGCAGCTTTCTATGAATACCACCAAGAAAATTTCTAATCATGAATTTTTGCTCAAACTCATATGGCCTACAATATATTTACACAGCACAAGCAGAATAATTTCTGTAACAAAATACTCAAATGCTTAACTACTTTATATTCTCTGTGGTAAATGAAATGGTATTTCTCAAGGTGGTAACACAATGTGTCACATCTAATGGACTTTTCTAGAATGTTTGAACTCTTTCATTGGAAAGAAAGTTGAAGAAAGATATATCATGTATAGTTGCAAATTCCCTATGATGAATGTCATCACTATGTATGTCTGAAATGACTTTGTTTCCATTTTTTCCTTTTCTAATACTTATTCATTTTCCTTCTTTCCTTTTCTTACTCCTCTTACTTCTCCTTCCCTTTTGGACCTTTTCTTTCTATTTTACATTCTCTATTATACATTTTGATCCTTATTTATACTTTCAGTTTCTCACACCACAAAAACTACTTGGCATTTACACGTTTCCTATTTATTTCACTTCAGTATGGCCTCAATATGACTCCATTTAGCTATAAATGTCTCTAGTTTATCATTCTTCATGGCTGAGTAGTACTCCATTTCATGAAAAAAAACCACATTTTCATTATCCAGTCTCCAGTTAATGGCCTTGTGAATAGGGAGGGTTTGAAGGGTTGAAGAGAGGGGAGAGGAATGGGGAAAAATAAGAACCAAGTCATATCATGTAAAGGTACAAATTCCTAATAATGAATGTCAGCATATTGTATACCTAAAGTGTACCAATAAAGTTAATGAATGAAAAAATGAAATATACCAAGTTAAAAAATTCAATTTGAAAAAAGAAACAAAAAACAAAGATGAACAGACTGATGACTCACCTGTATCCAACAGACTAGGTAAAAAAAGGTATAAAACTTTTGAGGCTTGTCTTAAAAGGCTATCTCATACATCTTGTTAGCTGAGACAATTGTCTTTGGATCCTTAGGCTTTGGTGTATGAAATCTAGCTGTTGAAGTTGCCATGCTATAAGAAGCCTAAAATAGCCTGTTTGGAGAAACCATAGGGACAAGCCATAAACTTACATAAAGAGAGAGGGAGAAATTTCATGGGTTATGCAGGCGGTGGGGAGGAAGGTAAAAGAGGTGGAGGAGGAGGAGGAGGAAAAGGAGAATGAGAAGGAGACAGAGAGACCTTTGTCTGACCAAAACCATATGAGCTACCCTGAGTCAGAATCACCCAGCGGACCCCAAATTTCTGACTCAGCCAGTGCATTTTTTGATGATTTATTATGTGTCATGAGTAATGGAGACACTGTCCAAGAGCAGATTAGGGTCATATGTCCTCTGCTCTTCCCCATGTTAAAAATAATTTTTTTTGTCTATGTCAACTTAAATTATCTAATCACACATCTCAGTTTAAGAATAAGCACACTTGAGGAATGACTTAGTTGTGGTCAATAAGACATCAATTAATATTTGTTGGGGAACTTCTGGGAAGGGAATCACATAATCAATAAAAATGTATTTTCTTTAACCATATATTTTCTATAAAAATAATGCTAGTGTATGAAAGGCACACTATGGGTTGTAGAATGAAAAGACAAATAATACTGAGATCCTTGACAACTTTAACCAAATGAATTAACCAATATGGGGAATGTATACCTCTTGCAGATAAAATACTATATTCTGCTTATTAAGAAATTTGACATCAGGTTTCTGTCATTTGTTCAAATAATCATGTTTAAAAACACCACAGTGTAGATTTGTATGGTAATAAAAGATTAGTGCTGTATCATTTATATTATAATTTAAGAGTAACAATGTTCAGAATAAGCAGAGGAAGGGAAACTATGACAATGTGGAAAAACAATTGAAAAATCAGGGAAGATAATTGGTAATGAAATCGACAAACCTGCAAACTGACTGGATATATAACAAATTATTGCCATCATATCTGAGAGTAAGATTTTTTTTTTGGTACCAGGCATAGAACTTGGGTCCTTCTGCTTGTGAGTCAGGCAGTGGCACCACTATGCTAAATCCCTGGCCCAAAATGTTTTTTAAATTAGGAAAACTATCAGGAATTCAAGTAATTAATCTTCAGGGCCATGGCTTTTCAGATGGTCTAGGGTCACAAGCAGACTGAGTGAATAGAATTTAAAGCAAACACAAGTGTTGCATTCTTTTTTAATGAAGTAATCAAAACTAGAATAAAATAGACATATAGTAAATAAACTGGAAACTCAAGACATTCAGTACATGGTATGTCTGTACCTACTATGAACTTAAAAGAAGAATACGGTAACTATTTAGTATTTGATTGCATAAGCAGAACATAATAACTAAGTTAAACCAGAGCTTATTTTGACTTAGATATTATTTTAATGATTTGACATTTAGAAACTTATTTAACCTTCAGCAAAACCATATGAAGAATATGTATTAGTTCCTTCTGAAACTTCAGATAAAACAGAGAGACTGAAGAGTTGGCACTTGGTCGAAAAGCTAGTAAGTGCAATTCTGTGGTTTAAACTTGGAATAGTCTATCCATTAAAATTATATTTAAAATTTTATATTTATTCTGAGGATTGAACTACATGATTGGTTTGCAAGAATTGGTCTAGGTTAGGCTCAGCAGCTCCCAGTAGAAGAAATTAACAGTCAGGGTGGTAAACAGCACAGCTGATACAGGTGAAGAGATAACATTCCCCTTTGGCGTAAATAAACTAGTGATGATGTATCAGGAGAATATTCTTGTTTTTCAAAAAAGAATGGCTATGCTGTTATAGAAATTCAGATATTGACACACCTGAAGTGCAATTAGTGGGTTTGATTACAGAAACTAATAAAGTATTCTCTAAATGATGAAAAAAAAAGAATAATATAAGACTACAAGACAAGAAGCAACTTAAATATGTTCAGAGACCATTTTCATCTTCAGAATCAAGGATTATTTCAATTTTACATCATTGCCTTTTCTCTCTTACTTTCCTTTTTAGTTTTATTTTAGGATTCCCTATTTTTAATTTTCATACAGAGATTTCTTTAACTGATCCTTATAATTAAGCATAAAGTCACAAATTACAAAGTCATATTTTGCTGAATCCTAGAGTTCTAAATTATTCATTCTACTTATTGTTTGTGGATTAGTTTATCTGAAAATTTCCAGTTTATTGTTGTTGTTTTTAATTTTGTACAAATAAGGCAGAGTTAGAAAAGAAAGGACATATGGAGATACCTCAAAGAGCTGGGACTAGAGGTTCCATTTGACCCAGCCATCCCTCCGCTGGGTATCTTTCCAAAAGAATTAAAAGAATCATACCACAGTGATATATGAACACCAATGTTTATAACAGCGCAGTTTATAATAGCTAAAACTTGGAAACAGCTCCTTTGCCCATCTGTTGGAAACTGAATAAAGAAGATGTGGTTTTTCTATAAATGGAATACTACTCAGCCATAAAGAATGATAAATTAGAGTCATTCATAGGAAAATGGATACATATTGAGGATATACTCTTAAGTGAAATAAATAAGTCACACATGTGTAAATACCAAATAGTTTCTCTGGTATGAAAAACTATAATAGTACACAAGATCCTAATGAGATAATTAATAATGTGAAATAGGAAGAAAAGGGCTAAAGGTGTAGGGAAAGTGGGAAGGTTGGGGGAAAGGTAATAAGGGAGAGGAAAAAATATGAGAAAATGAAAAAATGGAAATAAAGTGTTTGTAAATGGGGAGGGGAGGAGGGGAGGAAGGCAGGGCAGGGACAAGGGGAAAAAATGAGAACCAAGACCTGTCATGTGAAGGTACAAGATCCCAATAATGAATGTAACTGTATTGTATACCTAGATTGTACCAATAAACTCAATAAAAAACCCAAAAATAATTTATGATGAATATTTTAATGACATAAGAATAATTTGAAAGCACAGAGTCTTTTGCTCCTATGAGCCTTACAATGACAGCTCTGACTGGAGCTAGCTCATGCTGGTTTCAACCGCAGTACTTTTAGATAAAGTTAGGGTGCAATTTCATTCTACTCTCAGGAAATAGATATTGTCATAGCAGCATCCTCAAATGCCTCAAGATTCGATTTATACAGGATGGAGTAAAAATAAGGATGATTCATGTGTACCATTTCTTGACTTTTAGAATTCAGAGCTACAAAAAGACCTTTAAGAAAGTGAGTCTATTGAAAGGGAGAATGGCATGTGAACACTGATAAGAAAGCTGTACATTTGTAGAAAGTATGAAAAATCATAAAGTACTTAAGAAAAGAAGATCTGAGTTCCAAATCCCAGAAAAAAAACCTTAAAAACAGAAGTTTAAACATTGAATGCTAGAAAGAGATAAAAATTACAGTAACTGAGAAAAATACCGTTTTTACCTTAAAGGGGAGTATTTTTCAGTCATGTATTCACTCACAAACAATCTTGTTTGTTTGTGAATGAATAGATAGATGAATTCATAGATGAAACAGGACATCTATGCAAGACTTTCCACAAAAACCAACCAACTCTTGTCAAAATTGAAGAACAAAATGCAAAGAGTTCAGTTTTGAGAACTATCTTGTACAGAAAGATCTGTACTCAACTTTTTTCTTTCTTGTGTTTTAAAAGAAAGAAATCTAGAAAAATTGTGTAGTGTAATTTTGCTATCAATATTGCATAATTGGAGCAATCAAAATGTTATGAATTTCCAGTTATTAAGAGTTTTTCATTAAACAACCCCAGGCCTTGACGTAGGAATGGATCTCTTTTAGTTTGGACAGTCCAAAATCCACTGAGCATTTTCATGAAATCTGATTGTCGCTAAGAAGGAATATTCTCATTTTTATAGTCAGAGTCAATCAGATAGGGGAATTCCTGCCAGAAAAATGTATCACAGCAGCCAAACAGTTGAGAAGAAGAGAACTCTGTTATTCTGACACTACCTTTGCTTTTTTTTCTGGTGTTTCTCTGCTGTGTTTAGGTGTTGTCTTAGTTACTTTATCTCTCATTGCTGAGACAAAACACCTGACACCAAAAGTTTAAGGGGGGAAGGTTTATTTAGTGCACAGTTTATACAGGTTTCAGTGCATAGTTAGCTGGCTCCAAGGCAGAATGGCCTGTGAAAGAGGGGTGTCACAGAAGAGAAACAGTTCTTTGCCCTCAGAAGATACTAAAGCAACAAGGGAATCATAACACCATCTTTCTACCCCTTTTATCTTATCCAAAATGTTGGGATTAGAGCAGCACCAAATCAATCAGTATACTGGTTTAGTAATCACATGCCCTTAATCCCAGCATCACACACTCTATACTCAGCCACCCATGAAAAAGCCAACTATGACTGCATAAGGCTTTGGGGGAACATCTAGAGCCTAACCGTAACAGATGCTCAGAATCATCTAGCAAATTCACGGAAGTCTTAATGTTTGTAGAAGTATACTTCTCAGTCTTATCCTGGGTTTTGTAGAAGAGGGATGCATAACCTTTGCTTTTTAAAATTACAGAATAATTTGATTATCACTGAAATTATTTGTTAAATAATGTATTAAGATATAGGAAAGAAGAAAATCACTTCTAGGAAATTAGAACATTTCTCAAGGTGCTAGCTAACTAAAAGAAGCTTGTAACTGACAGAAAATACACAGCTATCAGAATCAGAGTTTCAACTTCTGGGGAGACGGTGAAGTGGTGAGCAGCAGAGAGAGGGCCTCTTCCAAGTTTGGTGTCCAGGCAGTGGAATAAAGCAACTCCAGGAAGAGAAGAAGGAGGAAAGTGGGTCCCTGGGACCCAGGAAGAATCTGAAGTGAGAAATGAAGCCCACGGGAAGAGTGGAGAGTCACCGACAAAGAAGGAGGTGATAAGTGGCACCTACTACCTGAACCTAGACTTTCTATGTGGGAAGGGTGGTTTGAACCTAGAGATAAATTGTTACTACTAGCAACCCCAGAGAGAGCAATGCACCGGTGGAGCAGAGTGGTGGACACAGCGAACTCTAGTGGTTGGTAAGTTGCTGTGGTTTGGATGTTCCCCAGGACAGAGCTATCAGTGGATAGCCATGTTGGAGAAGCTCTGATTTCCGAAGTCAGAACAGCTGTGGGACGGCTCCATCTTGTGGCTTCCAGTGTCAGTATTGGAGTTCAAGTTGGCAGGTGGTCCAGGATCCCAGTTTGAGCCAGTGGGGCTTGTGCAGGCTACTGCAGGCTCCACAGTTCCAGCCTCACAGCCAGAAACCAGCCCAAACTTCAGTGGATCTAAAGGTGCCGGATTACTAGGGTTATCTACCAACCTGCTATAAAGGTCTGGCTGGTTTGCAGGGAGTAGTCAAATCGGACCTGTATGCTGTCCACTTTGACTACCAGTGACAGCAGAGGCATGATTTTTCATTTTTTCTTATTTCCTTTCTTTATTTTTCTTTTATTGTTTTCATTTTATTTCTCATGATTGTTCCTATTTTTATATGAGTGTGAAAAGGTTTCTAATTTTTGTTGCTTTTTTGTTCTGTTCCTGTGTTTATTTCCTTTTTCTTTCTTTTCCTTCACCAAATTACCAAAGTTTGTGTGGTCTTCCTTTGTCCTTGCTTCAGTCTCTTCCTCTTCTATTTCTCTATTTTCCCACCTAACTCCTTTTGAATATTCTCCCTGAGGGTAAAATCGCTATGAAGGCTTACTTACTGCAAACATATTCTGGTTTGATTTAGATTTTGTGATATAACCACAAATCTAGTTCATACAGCTAAAGGTGGTAAATTAATTAATACTTACCACAGTTTGTCATTCTCTAGGATGTGTTTGATGCTATTATTGCTGATTGTACTACTTTCGCCAAGGTGATATAATTGATCTAATCAGTTGTTCTATCTGCTACAGTAAGACTGACACTGCCTAAGTGTCATGAATAATATTACAGGTCAGTGCCAAAGAACCAGGGATTAGGCCAAGCAGGTAGCAACTTCTCATCCCAAATAAACTGAAGAAGTAGGATCTTGCAACAGACTGAAACCTCAAAAGCCAGCTGCACCTGGAGGACATTTCTTAGAAATAGTAATTTCCTAAGGGTTCTAAATGCTAGCAATAAAGATACCCATCATAAGCAATCTAAAAGCATCAGCCTAGAAATTAAACTTAAATAAACAAACAAAAAGAAAATGAGAAGACAGTTAAACAAAATGCAACCCCAGATTTCCAGCTCACCAAAGGCAAATCCAGGGGCAATGAGGTGGAACAATACAAAAGTAACCCTCCTGAACTCTCTGAAGTGGTAATGGTGGAAGTGACTAATTAAACGAAAGAGGCTCTAGAAAATAAAATCAGAAATAATGTTTCAGATAACTACATAGACCACAATGAAAGCCATGATTAGTGACTCTAGAGCAGATACAGATTTTAAAAAAATAGATGACCTTAGGAAAATGATAGGAACCATGAATGCCCAGCATAGGAAAGAAATGGAATCCATGAAACACATCAAGCAGATATCCAGAAGATTAAAAAGTCGATTTAATTTAAAATTCCATTTAAAATATACACAGCAGAATGAGCCAACATGAGGATAGAATAGTAGATAGAGAAGACATGATTGCAGTTGGTGATCATGAAAAGATTTTTTTAAAAAAAATAGCAAAGGACCATGAAAAATCAATCCAACAGCTGCTAAATGATGTAAAGAAGAATAAAAAAAAAGATTGATCAGATTTTATAAAAAAGAAAGAGATATCACAAATGACAAAAATTGTTCACAGATAATGGTAGAAAACTTCCCAAATAGAAAAAGAATTTGACATGCAGATAAGCGAGCCATATAGAACTCCAAATAACCATGATCAGAAACAATTTACAAGTAGGCATATAATAGTCAATATTCCAGAAATTCAATACAAGAACCGAATACTGAAAGATGTTAGAGAAAATAAACAAATCACATATAGTAGAAATTCCATCCAAATCACAGAAGACTCCTCAACACAAATCCTCAGGTCAAGGAGATCTTGGAGTAAAGTATTTCAAAACAATCTACAACCCAGATTGCTATAACTCAGAAAACTATCTTTCAAAATTGATGGAGAAATAAGATTCTTCCATGACAACAGACACCTAATAAAATTCATGAACACCAAGCCAAAATGTTCTGAAGGACATCCTAGAAAGAGAAAATGAGGATTACAACTCCATAAACCTCAAAAGAAAAAAAAATCTACCAAATCACAAAAGAAATTAAACAGAGAGGGAAGAAAGGGAGTCAAAATGGGAAAATAAATAGACAAGGATAAGTCAATACATATGAGTTATAAGCATCAATTTTAATGGTCTCAATTCCCCAATCAAAAGAAACAGATTGGAGAATGAATCAAGAAGCAAGATCCAATAATATGCTGTATATAGGAAGAACACTTAATTAAAAAAGAAATTCATAGACTGAAAGCCAGAGATGGAAAACAATACTCCACGTGACAAGAACCCCCCAAAAAGCAGAATTATCAATTTTTTATTTGCAGATAAAGTGGATTTTAAGCCAAGACAAAGAGAGAAAAAGAAGTCAATAAATATATCCTTATAAAAGAAACAATCCAAGGAAGACAGAATTATAAATATATATGAACCAAATAGTAGTGCACCCAAGTATATAAAAAGTATTAATAGACATGAAAAATCAAATCTGTGCTACTACCATTGTGGTGGCAAACCTCAATACCCCACTGTCACAAATGGACAGACCAATTAGACTAAAAAAATCAACAATGAAATATGAAAACTGAACCAAACTTTTGAACAAAAGGACTTAGTAGATATCTATAGAATGTTCTATCCCACAACATCAGAATACACATTCTTTTTAGCTGCACACGGAACATTCTCCAAAATAAGCCACATACTAGCTCATAGACCACACAGGAACTGATGTTATCCAATGCATTTTGTCAGACAATAGTGCAATGAAACTGGAAATCAGTGGAATTTCATAAACACAGAAATTAAGTAACACCCTCCTGAACATCCAATGGGTCACAGATGAAATTAACGAAGAAATTAGGTAGTTCCTGCAATTAAATGATAATGCCAGTACAACATACCAGAATTTATGGACCACAATGAAAGCGCTGTTATGATGGAGATTTACAGCAGTGAACACCCACTTTAGGAAAACAATAAGCACCAATAAACTACCTAACTTAGTACCTCAAGCTCCTAGAAGAAAAGCAAGTCAAACCCAAAGCACATACAAGAGAGTAAATTATAAATATGAGAGCAGAAATTAATGCAATGGAGAAAAATATACAAAGAATCAACAAATCAGAGTTGCTTCTTTGAAAAATTAAATAAAATTGGCAAACCCTTAGTCAACTTTAACGATGAAAGGAGAGAGACAAATCTATGCAATTTTTAATGACCCTGGAGAAATCCAGATAATCAATATCTACTTTGAGAACCTGTATTCTAATAAAATGGAAAACATAGAAGAAAGGGACAGATTTCAAGATACATATGAATTACCAAAGCTGAATCCAGAAGATATCAAAATTCTAAGTAACCTAATATCTGTCAATGAAATGAAACTGTAACTAAAAACCTACCAACAAAGAAAAGCCCGGGCCCTGACAGATTCACTGGTGAACTCTACAAGAAATTTAAGAAGACTTAACACCATTCCACCTTATCTCTGACAAACGAGCCAAATACCTTCACTGGAAGAAAGATGGCCTCTTTAATGAATGGTGCTAGAAAAACTTGATTTCAGCTTGCTGAAGATTAAAATGAGACCCACATCTCTCACCATGCTCTAAACTAAAATTGCAATGGATTAAAGATGTAAATATTAACACAGAAACACTACATCTGCTAGCAGATAGATTAGGTAGAACCTTTGAAGACACTGGTATAGGCAAAGATTTTATGAAGAAAACCCCAGTTGCTCAGGAGCTAGCACAAAGAATCAACAGCTGGGATCTTATCACCAAAAGAGTGAAGAGATCACTCACAGTGTGGGGAAAAATGTAAGCAGCTATTCCTCAATGGACTACTATCTAGAATACATAACCCCCAAATTTAAAGACACAATCCAAAATTGGGCATCTGAAATAAATTCACAGTTCACAGGCAAAGTAGAAATAGCAAATAAATATATGACAAAGTGTTCCACATCACTGGTCATTAGTGAAATGCAAATTAAAACAATGCTGAGATTCCATCCCCCTCCAGAATGAATAGCTGCTATCAAGAAAGCAACTAATAAAAAATATTGACAGGGCTGTAGAGTAAAAGGACCTGTTTCCACGGCTGGTGAGAATGTAGACTGCTGTAACAACTAGGGAAATCAGTGTGGAGAATCCTCAAAAAACTAAAACTAGTGGTTCTATTTGACTCACCTATTTCTTTTCATGGTACCTTCCTGAAAAATTTAAAGGCATTATATCATGGCAATATAAGCACACCTGTGTTTATAGTGTCATAATTTGTAATAGCTAAATCTTGGAAACAGTCCAAATGCTCATCATATGGTTAAAAAATTGTATAATTGAGTACTACTGAACCATAAAGATAAATTTGATACATTGAGTTATACATTGAGTTATATATGAGTTATACTTTCAAGTGAAATAAATCAGGGACACATGAGTCAATATCACATGGTTTCTCTGGTGTGAGAAACCAAAAGGACAAAATAAGGACAAAAATGAATAATAGATATTGTGATATAGGAAGAAAATATTCCAAAGGGAAGGGGAACTAGGGAGGAGTCTGGGGGAGGGAAGAAAAGGAAAGGAAAATATATGAGCGAAGAAGGAAAAAATGGAAACAAAGCTTTTATAAATAAGGAAGGGAAGAGGACTTGAAGGGAGGGTAGAGGAATAAGAAAAATAAGGATCAAGATATATCATGTACAGGTACAAATTCCCTATGATGAATGTGAACGCTATACATGTTTAAATTGTATCATTAAGCTTAATTAATTAAAAACAAACAAATGAAAAAAGAATTAGGGTTTAGGTTCAATCTTCTCTTTAAATGAAAATATGAATCAATGAAGATATACGTGGTTACTAAAATAGTTCACTGCAAACCTTCTTAGAAAAAGGAAGGAAAAGTCAAGCAGGATACAAAGGCACCACTGCATCCGTTTTTGGATTGCTTGCCAGTGTGCAGCTGTCATGAGACCTGAATTCAGACCAGGACCTGAAGTCCATATAAACTGCGCTGCTATGTGACCTGGGCAATGTCACCCATCTCACTGCCATGTGAGCACAGTGATGCTGTTCAGGATTCACAGTAACAGAAGCATTTTCCTATTTGAAAAATAACATTAACTTTATAGCATTGTAAGTGGAGACATTTTATTACCTAGATTTTGTATCAGCAGGGAAGAAGATGGTCTTGGCAAGAGCCTCGAGTCTGATTTCAAAATTTCTCAGAGGGGGGTTGGTTCACCCTTCTCAGCAAATGAACCTTTCATTTGCTTAATAAAAGCAATCTATAGAACATTTATCTCTCAGCTACTTCATAAAAAAGGCTTCCCAAGAGGGAGGATGAATTATTTTCACACTACCACAGTGAGAGTTAATGACATTTTAAATAAATAATAGTATCCTATTTACACATATTAAAGTCTTACCATTTACAGGATTTCTGGGTTAGGTTTTTAAAAATGCACTGAGTCAAAGATGAGAATCATCCTTTATAATTATTCTATTACTATTTCTGAAACTATTTCATGGTAGGAAAGGTTGGGGACTGCTGATGGCACTCTAGTAGCAGAAAGTTAATGATTCTCTTGTCTTTTAGTAGAGTGAGACTGCGGTTCGTGCAAAAACACACCTCAAGGCTGCGCTTTAAATGCTTAGCTCATTTATCTCTCATCAGTTAGGTAAATGGGATACGGAAGGGAGGCCTAGTTTCTAAATAACTTTTATACACTACTAAAAATCTTACAGTCTATTTTATATGAAATTCCACTCACATAATATATTCTTAGTCTGGGAGACTCTTTTTTTAAAGCCTCCAGGCGGGCTGCTGATTTCACACACAGTATGCTGATTTACTTGCTTGTATGGGGATGATTTCAAACTGTATGCACAATAGTTATGCAAAATATTATCAGTAAGGGTAGTTGAATAAAAAGTAAACTTAAACCTAATAAATCTGAAATTGTTTGAAAATAAAAATTTTAAAACATTACACACTAAAATATACTGTTTTCCTCCAAAAAGATGAAGAATATGTTTGCTTAGCATAAGTTTTGAAATGTACAATCTAGCCAAGTTTTACAAAAACCACTGAAAATGTAAATGCCTAATAAGTAGTCACAGCCTACACATTCAAAATGTCATTCTACTTTTCTTCCTACAAATCACTCTCAATACCATCATAATTGAAGGAAAATTGAATAAAATATTTTATTATCTCATTGCATTGCTTGTCCTCAATCATTTAGCTTTGTTGTTGTTGGTGTTTCTGTTGTTCTAATAGAAAAAGTCTCTCAGAAAGAGGAATTGTTTTCCATCTTCTACACTTACACATTCTAGGGTCAAAGGAAATATTTAAGAAAATTATTTTTTGATAGGTAAATGGCTATAAATAAATAGTTGAGCTACAGTTTCAGAAAAAAATAAGGTACATTTTCAAATTTTAGCCCTCACCATTTTATGGAGGTTTTGATTGTTAGCATTAGGTGTAAGCTGGGCCACAGTGTTGAGGTGATTCTACTGATTCTGTTTCTCTAGGGATCTCATACTGATAGAGAGGAAGAAAATAATTTGGATTGCTGTTGATGTTGAATACATTATGTACTAAAGAATGTTAAAAGCCATCTCAGTGATAAACTGTATTTTTTCATCATAATATTTTACTATTTTAATAATAATATTAATTGAATGAAAGTTATAATAAGTAATTTAAATATACCATTTAGTTATATTTGATTGAGTCTAAGATTATATTAGGCTTTAAATACAAAATTAAATGTAATTTTTTCTTCGTTATGGTTCTTTTAACAATGTGCAGTAACATTGATTCAGTTAAAAGTGGAATTTATTCATAATCTCTGCTCACAGGATTTTGACCCTTCCATCTTTGAACTTCAGAACTATGCCTCAATCTCTTCTTTTTTTTTTTTTGTACTTTATCCATTTCCTCACAGGGCATAATTATAACTCATCAGTTTTACCAAGTCAAACTTTTGACTCCAGTTCTACATGGACTGTGTTGTTAATTTCATGTGGGATCTGATATTCTAAAAATGGTTGTGCAGATTATTGGGTTTCCCAACTCAGTCATCCTGTTTCTTCATGGAATTCTGAAGTTAGTTTACACTTTATTTGTTCATTTGTTTGTTTGTTTTAGTTTTTTTGAGACAGGGTCTCACTATGTATTTGAGACTGACCTAGAACTCACTATGTAGTTAAGGCTGGTCTCGAACTCACAGCGATCCTCCTGCCTCAGCCTCCCGAGTGCTGGGATTACAGGCGTGCGCCACCACACCTGGCCAGTTTATAGTTTATGATCTTTTTAGTTATTGGTACTGCTGGCATCACCTGAATTTTGTTTTTGCCTGAAAATCCTCTCAGGAATAAGAACTCCTCAGATCTGAACTTAAACCTAGAGTCCAGAGTTAATGTAAATGTGGAGAGGGGACTGTAACAGAAGAATCTGAGGTGAGAAACTAATGGTAGACAGAAAACCATGAGCTCCTGGGAGAAGAGGGAAATTCAAAGTGACAAAAACAAGGATGGGATTAGGATAAAATAGAAAAACTGGTACAACTACAAATGACTTTCAATGATGCTCAGTAAGATTGATCAGAAAGGATCAGGGCTGTGTATAAAACTGGTTCTTTGATAGATTTCCTGACAAAGGTAGCCACTTATAAAATGCTTAGCTTCTCACCCATGAGGAATGGAAAAATGGATTCAAAATTATTTTGCAAAACACTGACTTGCTATATCTATCAAATTCTAATTGTGTATTAATTCAAACTAAATGGATGCATTGTTTTTCTCAAATAATAAGAGATAAAATAATGAACATAATAAAAATCATGGGACAAATTGTAGTCAAAATTATACAAATGTCTGAAGCACTTTATGTAATTTTTCCATATTTAAACCTTAAACAAAAATGTGAAAGTATTTTGTTTCTTTTATCCAAATTCTTTGAGAACAGATTCTAATGAGAAAAAGAATAACATAGCCCAAGTATAGAAGATAATTAATTTAGTAATTAAGATAGTACTAATTGTTTTACCTAAAACTGACATGACCTACTAATTTATTAAAATTTGTCATTGTGGTTGTGAATATTGTCATAATAACTATAATTTATAGTTATTCACATACACATATTACAGTAAGTATGAGAAATTAAATGCATAGTATTTTTTTTAAATAAAGATAAAATGATTAAAGTTGCACTATTACAGTTTTGGAATGCAGAGTAGGAAAATACCCAAGTGAAAGTTTATTTCAATGTTTTAAAATTCTACAAGTTTCATTATGTAGCTATTAAAAAGCAATTTTTTTGTCCATATTACTTTGACCATATCACCTTAGGCCTTCCAATGGTGTTATCCTGCCAAGAAACAAATTAAGCATGTATTTGAGGGTCACTAAGGCATCATTACAGGAATAACTGCTCACTATAGTTTCTTGTCATTAGTTCATTTATTACCCTGTTTACCTCCTACAAGCTTTACACAATCATGGATTTTTAATAAGTCTTGTACTCTGCAGTGTTCCAGGTTACATACTGCTCATAGAATTTGCTTCCTTTTTTGATTCTGACAGCACACTGTACACAAATTGCTATGGTCTCCTTGCTAGAAGGCTATAAAATGTCTTGAAGAATGCAATAAAACTTAGTACTGAATATAAATTATTATCTTTTTTTTTTTTTTGTACCCGGGATTGCAAGGTAGGCCACCAAACTGCTGAGCTAAATCCCTGGCCCTGAATATAAATTATTAATTATAGTGACTGGCTGTCTTCTCTGTGACTTAATTAGTCTTTTTTCTTTATCATTTTAAAATTTCCAGTGTCAGGTGACTGTCTAACTGTATAGTTAAACTACAGTGAAGTCTGAAAATAAGGTCAATAGGTTAATTTTTTAAAGCTTCCAATAGTGCACCCGTGTAGATGTTTTTCAAATGGAACTATTTGTCTATTTCTCACTACCAAAGGCCATGCCACTCATTTAGATACATATCTAGGAATTCCTTTGGGGAAGACACTACATCCTCATGCAAAAATAGAAACTACAATATATGTCCTTAGCACAGCATTATATTGCCTTTTCGCTATTCTGAATAGGAATATCATTGACTTTGCTTTCACAGGAGACAGTCATTATGCAGCTAATTTTTATATGAGGGTGATCGTACAAGATAGTCAAGGATCTTTGCATACAGCCATAAGCAAATGAGATAAAAACTGTAGTTTACACTCTCATTTTTGAAGGCATTAATATTGTGTGACAAATACTGTAATGCATAAAAATGATGTTTTAATGAGTTTCTCTAAGCTTCTTGGAATATGAGAATAGCTATAATGTAAAAGGAAGCCAAGCATGGATAGAATAATGGGTTTATTGTTAAAATTCTGTGTGTGACAGTACAAGGAAACTGTTGCTATGCTCTATGTTTCAGAACATCACACACTATAATGCTGGTAGCATGCAGTTATGAATTATTCGCCAAAGTTTCCTTAGAAAAGCTGCTTCTCCTTTTCAACTAGAAAAGTAAACATATCTGTATCACAGCTGTCATTGAAATAATGCATGTGGTAATCATAAATGTCATTCATCAGTTTTATTTGTCTCCTTTTTGTCCTCCCTGCAATTGGAAGGACATATGAGCTGCTTTGTCTGGTCCGTGACGTGTGAGTGGAAATGATTTGTGTCACTTAGAGGGTGAGACTTGAGAATGAGCATTTGATCTACTACATTTGATCTTTCTGCCATAGCAACCAGCAATATTCCAGGAAATGGTTTCATGTCCAGCGTAAAGTGATAGCAATCCTGCAACGTATTTATAATGTGATGAAAAATAACATTCATTGCTTACAGAGTTAATAGCCTGTTCTGCATTTTAATCTAGTATCATAACTGATGCATAAATGAATATTTCCATAAAGAGGAATACTTAAATCTGCAGCACCTATTAGGGTCCAATTGACACATTGTAAATAAATGAATGGATATTGGAAATCAAGTAATGCATGTTATGTAGTGGTGAAAAGTTGAAAAAGTCATTTCCTTGATAAAATTGAAGGCAGATCAGTACCTAGCGGACTTGTGCCATTGAGGAAGAAGTTGTAACTTGCACTTTTAGGAGCATCTGCTTGTGATTTTTGGTTATATTTGACAATATATTGAAAAGAATAAGAGGTGAGAAAATAATTGAGAAATTTCTAAGTGGAGATGAAAAGGATTGCAGAGAATCTATACAATAAGATTCTAGGAAGTTTGGACTAGCCAATTGTTTCTCAAGTATCAACTAAATAAACTAAAAGTGATATAAAATATTTAACATAATTTGAAATAATATTGAGATAACGCCATTAAATATTATTTTATATGAATAATGTTACAAATACTGCATTTAAAAATAATGCAATGCATAAATGATACTAAAAATAATTTGAGTGTTGAAACTCAGCCTTGCTGCAAAAATGAAATTAATACAATGAACAGGACACTGTCACTCACTAAATGGATTAAAGTACTATCTACTAAGTCCACTCAGTAGCACAAAATGGCACAGATAAAAGAGGACAAAGGTACAGCTTCCCACTCTATTTGGTTCTTGCTGCTACTGCAACCACTTGCTACAAATTTAGTGGCTTAAAGTAACACAAATTTGTTTTCTTGTAGTTTCAGCAGTCAGGAGTAAAAATCGGATCTTATCAGATGAAAATCAAGGTGTCAGAAAGACTATTTTTTTTAAAAGTTTTGTTGAAGAATCACATAACTTGACCTCACCACTTTAGATACTGCCAAAATTCCTTGGCTTAAAAAACAATGGTTAGTTGGATCAGCTCATTTAACTGCTGTTTCTGATCTCACATCACCTGCTTGACTGGTTCCACTGTCCCTTTTTTTTTACCTAGAAGGATTACATTGCATCTACTTGTAATATTCAGGATAATCTTTCCATCACAAATCTATGACTTAGCTGCCATCTAAAAAGTCCCTTTTATAAGATAAAATATTATGATTACAAAGTTTATGGCATCAGGTTGTGGATATCTTGGAGAAGTCACTCTTCTGTCATATCTAAACTTTCACATCTAAAGATCTGTGGCCATCCCAAATACAAAATGCATTCATCATTTTCCAACATCTTCAAAACTTTCTGTCCTCTACAGAATCTATTCAAAGTTGAAACCATCTCTTTGAAATTATATCAGATGAATATTTCAAATCTCATTATCTAATTCGTTTAATTTATATGTGGATAAGACTGGGTGTAATGCATCAGTAAGACAAATGTATGAGCATCTTTAAAATTATGATACAAGCAAATATGTTATCTTCCCCTAAAATACATTGGTATGACAGGAATAGGAAACAAATTACAAACACTAATATTAAAAAGGGAGAGATGGAAGTTTTTTAAAAAATAGATAACACCTTGAAAATTTTCAAAAAATCTATTGTGCAATTTCCACTGAGTATAAAGTCTTAGGTTTCATACTCTGTGGCTAGCAGCTCTGCTCTTATGGATATCTTTTACCTCATGGAGATAGAACACTAGCTGAGAAGTTTTCTCAGCCTATTTCCTGCACTTAGTAGAAAGCTAATAGTCTTTTCTCAATTGTTTCTCTTTTTATTGCTTTTAACCAAAATTGGCTTGTGTTTATGATGACATGAAATTCTCAGGGTGGTTGTGGGTTTCCTGCTCATCTCATGGACAGTCACTTCATCAGACAAATTCCTTCTTAGTACTTTCCTTGATATTGTAGTCTTTATTTGCTACTGGATGGGGGAGAGGATCCATAAATCGTCCATTGATCTCTTCTGAGATCCTTCCCTGTGACAAAACACAATGACGTTTCATTCCAAGGCAAAAGGTTGTTCGCTCATATACATGGCTTTCTGTACAGAGGAGCTTGCCTTACAATAACTTTCCAAATGTTACCACCCTTTCCAATCTGAATGGACTATGAATTTGAAAAATCAAATTGTTTCTTTTTTATTGTATTTCCTTCAATGTATCTCTTTCCACTTACATTTTACTATAGGGACCAATGAAAAGCTACATTGCACCTTTAGCCCTTTTCTTGAAAAACTATTCAGCAAAAAATCTGATCATTTATCATGTATCAGTTTTGCTTTCCAAGTAATAGAAGGTTACAATTTAGCTGCATTTTCCACCTCTCTAGAACACTATATAACAAGAACTCCATTTCCCCAGGCTATGGGTTACACCTTCATAATCTCATCTGAGGCACTATGGCAATATTTTGAAATTTCTTATTGCTACCAACACTCTTGTCATGGCCAGGTAGGTATTCTCTAAGGTGACCTGTTTTTTGTTTTTGTTTGTTTGTTTGTTTGCCATGCTCCTCCCTTCCTTCTGAGTCCTTGTGTACATACTAAGTAACCAACAGTCTCTTCAAGGTCACCCTAGACTATTATTCTATTTAATATTCTACAAGCTTTTGCCACTGTGTAATTCCAAGGTAACATCTAAGTTTTAGGTATTTGCTACTGGAATAGCCCACTTTCTTACTAAAATTCTTACTCATTTCCTATTACTACTGTAGCAAGTGACCACAAATGCTGTAGCTTAAAACAACATATATTTATTATCTTATTGTTCTACTCATAAGACATCTAAAATGGTAGTACAAGATGAAAAATAAGGTGTGCACAAGATTGTAGCTCTTTAGGAATATTCTGGGCGAGAGTCCAGGTCTTTCCTTTTCTAGATTTTGGATCTGCTCATGTCTAGTATGTGGCTCTCTCCCCTCTGACTTCTGTTTCTATTGTAACATCTCACTCTCTGACTCAGCTTCCCATGCTACTGTCTCACATAGTATAAGAAACTTTGTAACATTAGATTCACCTGGAAAATCTCTGATAATTTTCACATCTCCAAGCTCTTCATTAGATACTATTTACAAAATCTTGTTTTGTCATGAAAGGTAACATATGCACAAGCTCTGAGAATGAAAATACGAGTATCTTTAATACAAGTGTCTTTAGATGGTCATTATTTCATCTACTACATCCAGCAAAATATGATAGCCTCAGCTGACATAAAATTAACAAATGTAGCATGACAGGGCTATGAATAGTAAAACATAACAAATCTAGGAAGTAAATGTACAAACATTTTAATTGGAGTTCCTGTAATAAGGGCTCCCTGGAATATCATAAACCTGAATTCCTTGTTTAGATTTGGCAAATGTGAAAGTAAGATTTACCCCTAGGTGAGATCCAGGGAATAACAGTCTGGTGAGAATTACAGCAGTGGAAAGCCAACAACAACAACAACAACAACAACAACATATCCCATAACCTGGTGCAGGGAACTTTACAACATATGCAAAGGGATTGTAGATTTTTCTCTGAATAAGCGACTAACACTTCTTTTATCATTCTCCATTTAAATGAAATATTTATTTGTTTCTTTTCATGCTTCAGGATGTATTAGAAGTGGATAAATGGGGTTTAAGTTTACAGTTTTATAGATCAGGAGGAATGATGTCAACCCGATGAAGAGACATCATCATTATACTCAGATCCTAGACTTTTGGTTTATCTTGTGCTCCTAAATGCTCAAAGATATATAAAGTGCATATTTGATGACTCGAAGGGCATATTTGTGTTCATCTGTGATGTTGTGACAATACTTCTGTTCTATTTCCTTGTCACATCGATGTTTGTACTTCCTCTCGGCTTTAAAGTTGGAAATAACTATGTTGCTTGATTGACAACAAAACAAAACACAACACGTGTGCCAATGACCTGAGTAACCAGATTAAAGTCTCACAAAGGACTTTAGACCTTCCTTTACATAATCACTCAAGATCTGAATGGGTCACTCAGTCTTTCAAAAAGTTTTGCTGAATTTATGAGAAAAAAATTTAAGTCACATCCAAATTGAAGATATTTAATCTTTATATGTGGCAACTTACAGAAAATAGACAGAAATATTTTCCCCAGTATAACCAGAGATCATGTGAAGAAGAGTTCTAAGTCTTAGAAAAACTGAATCACATAAAAATTGGTTCTTACTTTACATAAAAATAGTTGTTACCTTACAAACCATATGAAAGAACTGTGCTCAAAACGTTCTTTGTAAGATATTTATTTGGAAGCAAAATTTTGTGTTCTCAAAGAAAGAGCAGTATTTATGGTAGCTAGTAAGCAACAAAACTACTTTTTTTTCAGTTTTTCATCAGACTTCTCATGTTCCCAAAGTCATTAATATATGTTCCAAAGAAAAATATAACTCAGCAGGTAGAATTTCCTTAATGATGACTTGAATATAATTAAAGAAATTTTCTTACCGTAGGATTCTTCAATGCCTTTAATACTATGTTAAAGTATGCATTGTAAGAATGTGCTATGTTGCTTGAACATATTGAAACCTTAGATCTCTTTTAAAAGCTCATGGAACGAGCCATTTTCTTTAAGGCACACAAAGACAAAATGGGTCTGCAGTGGTCAAGGAGGGACAGAGGCACAGGAGACCAGCATAGGACAATGGTCAAAGAGTCTAAGCTTTGATGAAGGTAGCAAGAATAGGGTTACAGAGCATCATATAATGTGTTTTTAGAAATAAAAGTAATATTTGTAAGTATCAGACAGAAGCAGGTATTTTTTGATTATCCACGGAAATATTATTTCTAGTTATTATGTAAAAGATCTTAAAATAGAACAGTCTAAAATTGGTAGAACAGTTTAGAACTGGCCAGACCTGACCAGCCAATTAAATCCCAGGTCTGCCAATTACTAATTATATGACGAGCAGATTTTTAGAACTGCCTTAAGATTGAAAGTTAACTTTAAAAAGTTACATGTAGGTTTTAGTCTTTCAAATATATTTTTCTTAAACAGTGTTTTGGAATAAAACATCTTCAAAAATCCTAGATGAAATTATTGCTGTACAGGAGGCTGTATGTGTAATTCTGAAACTACCTGAATAGATGCTGTAAATTTGTAAATTTTTTTGGGGGGCGTACCAGGGATCTAACTTGAGACCTTGTACGAGTGGTGGAACCACTGAGCTAAATCCCCAGCCCAGATGCTGGACATTTTTGATGATTCATTTGCAGCTATCAAATCAGGTATTTCCAAATAGTGAATATACTTAATTTATCAATCAACTCAATAATAATTGTCTTCTTTATTTCACTTGAGTATGGCCTCAATGTGCATCCATTTTGCTATAAATATCTCTAGTTTCTCATTCTTTATGACTGAGTAGTACTCTATTTTATATAAACAAAACAAAACAAAACACATCTTCTTTATCCAGTCTCCAGTTGATGGGGCAATTGGGCTGTTTCCAAATTTTAGTTATTATGAACTGTGCTGCTATAAATACCAAATAGTTTCTCTGGTGTGAGAAACTGAATGTATAAATAAGGATCAAAATGTATAATAGATAATGTGAAATAGGAATAAAAGTCCATAGGGGCAGGGGAAGTGGAGGGAGTAGAAAAAAGGAAAGAAGGGAAAGGTATACATATGAGATAAGGAAAAAAAATAAAAGGGAAACAAAGTCTTTATAAATAGGGAGGGGTGGAGGAGTTGCAGGGCAGGCAGGGGAATGGGAAAAGAATAAGAACCAAGATGGACTCTGCAAAGGTACAAGTTCCCAGTGATGAATGTCATCATGTTGTATACCTAAATGTACCGATAAACTTAATTTAAAAAATTGACCTCTTACTAAACAGTGTAACTTCACAACTAGTGCATGTGTAACTTCAATAACTAATGACCCAATAATTGATCAAAACAACTACTTTCAATTTTTCAAACTGTTTTGATTCAGTCAGCAATTTTTAATTACCTTTTATATACATTTATATGTATATCTAAAATCTAACACTCTCATTTTATCGTAATTGAATATATATTGCTTTCACTTTATAAAACCAAAGAGACAAATTCAGTCACTAGTTACTAAACTGAAAAAGAACACAGGAGGTATAGTTTTTTTTGTCAATTATAGTGGCCCAATATAAAATAACTAAATTATATTTGTAAACCATAACAAATTATTGATTAAACATTGATATTCTAATAATTTTTTATTTTCTACCTTTCTGCTTTGACCACTGAAGCTTTTATCATAATAGCATTTTAATGAAAAATAATACAAATTCAATGAGAATATGAGCCTATTTGTAAGTAAATGCAAATAAAATATTTATATATTTTTTCTACCATTTCTGTGGCAATGTAACAGGCCTTATAACTTTTAAATATACATTATTCATCTTATTATTAATCAGATGTCAGGTAAAATAAATAGAACACACAGGCGTAAATACCAAATAGTTTCTGTAGTGTGAGAAACTGAATAAGTAAGGACTCAAAGGTATAATAGGTAATGTGAAATAGGAAGAAAAGGGGCAAAGGGAAAGTAGAAGTTGGAGGAGCAGCAGAAAAGAAAGAAGGGAATGGAATTATTATTAGAAAAAGAAAAAATGGAAAGAAAATCTTTGTAGATAGGGAGGGATGGAAGGGTTGAAGGGAGGTCAGGGGAATGGGGGAAAAAAAAGAACCAAGATGGATTATGTAAAGGTGCAAATTTCCAATCATGAATGTCATTATATTGTATACCTTAAATGTACCAATAAAATTAATTGATAAAAAGGAAAAAGCTTGCAGGATTAGTAGACATACTCAGAGTTGCACAGTTTTAAGTCTGATAAAGCATGAAGCTTGAATCCTAACTCAGGTAATCTTGTTAAAAAATATATTCCACTAACTATTATGACTTGCTGCCTCATTATTATCCAAAATAAACCTTCTTAACACTGAAAAAAAAATTAATTTGTAGTTTTATAAATACTTTAAGACTCAAACCCTACCAATTATGTCAAAATAAAAATTAGATGACTAGCTGATACAGAAACAATAATAGCATAACACATTTTAAAACATTTCCTGAG
The DNA here is from genome assembly GCF_012274545.1 of Fukomys damarensis. Classification (NCBI taxonomy): domain Eukaryota; kingdom Metazoa; phylum Chordata; class Mammalia; order Rodentia; family Bathyergidae; genus Fukomys; species Fukomys damarensis. The sequence continues at coordinate 41,482,441 of NW_022900916.1, read as the reverse complement.
TAATCAATAAGTACTAGGTTCTGTACTATGTGATTGAACGTCCACCCTGAATTTAATTTCACAGATGAAGAAACTAAGTGAAGACAGAAATAGAAGATATGGTAAAAAAACATACATGAATGCTTAAATTAAAAATAATGTATTAAAGAAAAAATACACATTGTCATTAATCCCTCTTAAAATACTGCCCTTTGCTTAAAATATACTTTACTTAAAATATTAGATTTCTGTCTAATAAAACACTACAGGGTGTCCTCATCAACTGTAGTCATCAAATCTGGCACTGCGTCATTTCTGGCTCTTCCCCAGAGTCAAAATTACTATGAAAGATAAATATTTTGAATTGATTCAGGACATAGATGTAGCCACAACAGCACAACTAAAAGTACTCCCACAAAACAACTTCAAGAACTGTTCTAGAAAGTGGTAACAAGAAGAGATAGCTGTTTACAATGAGAGGGATTATTTTGAAGGGGTAGTAATGGTAATATCTATTCTACTGTAACACATTTAAAAAATTTAAACATTCACCTTATCTTTTGACCACACCACCTATAAATATGTCTGTCCCAAACAACATATAGTTAATCTTCAATGTTTTTAAGTAACTGAGCTATAATAGTCACCTGGATAGCCATGTCTTCCCTTTTCTTCCCATCTTCAGATAATCAGTTTCTCCAGATAACTGGAGAGCTACTTCTCCACTTGCAAATGTTTTAATACAGTATTTAAAAGGACTCAGTGTAAATGCTTTATGTTGTGGTAAAATGGAGAATCTATAGATCAACTATCTACATTCCAACCTCTGTGGGTATGTCAACTCTTTTAAGTTTTGAATTTATTTATGTCAGTCTCTTCATTCACAAAATTAGGTTATAAAAATAACAAAATTTTAGAAGGTTACTGGATGAATTCAATAAATAATATTTTCAAAATGTGTAGAATATCTGTAATAAAGAAAAAAAACATATAAATATTTGCCAAATACCTAAAAAGAAAATCTTCCTGAAAACTTTGAAGCAAAGTGGCCTTTCCAACCTGTCTTCTGATGTATTTGTGTCACCACATTGCTCATTCTTATAATAACTTATTGGCATACCTTCTTACTCAGGGTAGATTTTAAACTCCTAGAGAAAAAAGACTATTTCTCCCATAGTCTAAGAATACTGTTCAATAAGACTCTTCTGTAAGTGAATTGATGAACAAATTCCATTCACCTATAGACAGCACATTGCTGGTGACTGTAACAGCATTACAACCTGTGTCAGAACATAGCGGCAGCAACACTGCTACAAATTTTCAAATTCTGAAATATCATTTAGTGCTTTCTGTGTATATGACATGTAAAATAATTTCCCTATAAAAGTGTCCAATTCCTAATCTCCAGAACCTGTGGATATGTTACCTTATGGGACAAATCAGACATTGCAGCTGTTATTAAATGAAAGATCTTGAGAAGAGGAGCTGACCCTGGAATTAATGAATCACAAGACTCTTGACAAAGATGGAGAGGCTGGCAAGAGGCTGGAGAATTGCCATTGCTGCTGGTTGGAGAGGAGCTGTGTGCCAAGGCATATGGAAAGCCTCTATGAGCTGGAAAAGGAAAGTAAGCATTGCCCCATGGAATCTCTCCAGGAAACCAGCTCTCTTGAATCATTGATTTCAAGACTTCTGACCTTCAGCACTATAGGACTCCATATTTGTAGTATTTTAAAACACTAAGTTTGTGGTAATTTATTTCATCAAGTAATAAGAAACTAATACATTTGCTTCCAAAAGTAAAAAATAAGTATATAAGGTATTTAAAAAGTGTAGAAAGAAGGAAAGGAGGAAAAAAACGAAAGAAATAAAAATGTTTTGCAAATAACTCTCTGAATGGTGTGAGTAAAAGAAACAGAAGCCATATAGACAGAAAGAATTGATCATCACAAATAATGGAGGGCAGCAAATAATGTGAACTACTGTGAATAACATTTTAAAGCAATTACTTTGCGTACTTTCATAGAAGTTGGTAGAAATACATATGAAAATAATCAATACTGTAATTTACATTAAAATTGCAGGTATTATAAACCAAGCTCAGAGTTTCATTTTATAAAACTAATTTTGGAAATGGAAAGTAAAAGTTTCACATATTCTGTCAAAAACCTGTAATACACAATTATGTCTACTTATGCCTCCCTGCCCCTTCCCTCCCTTCTCTATACCCTGATTCTTCTTTCACCCACAGTGCTGGTGTTCAGGGGAGTAGTTGAGGGAGATTAAACTCAGTGGTAATGGAGTGGCTACGCCTGTCAGTGGTGTTTTAATAAAGGGTCCACAGAAATATTTTGTAGAAGCTTTAATGGAATTCCTGCCTTAATCAGCCCTGTTCTCTATGTATTTTGTATCAGATTTAATTTGAATTGAATAGAAATAAAAAACTCTTTACCATTGCACCCTAATGACTGTAATTTTCTCTCAAGCTGTTGCTTCCAGACACAGTATGCTGCACCTTGGAATGAAATTTCATGGTCCCTTTTTTATTCATTCTCAAGGCTAATGTCTTGCAAACTAAATTTTAAAGGACGAACCTCAATCCAATTAATTAATGTGAAGTAAAAACCCTTATAAATTCTCCAGAAGAGAAATTCTCCATTTAGATGGCTTCCTTTTGTTACAATTATTCCAGCCATTTCAATTATACTATCCAGTTTGTATTCTCTAATGCTGTGACACTCCTGTCAGCATCTCTGTGTGGAGAATTTAACTCACTACATAGCTGTAACACTGATTTCCAGAACCAAAGTGTCTCCATTATGATTTCAAGAAGCTCGAGTCTCTGGTGCCAGATGGTATGCAAATTATCCCTTCCCACAGATGCAGATGTCACTGCGCCCAGAGTTTGTTAGACTGTCTACATCCACTCCTTTTGGGGATATAATTTGGTAGCAAAAACCCTTTGGCCTACCTGCTCATATACTGTGGAAGAGAGGCTTATTTGCAGAAGGCAGTTTTCTATTCATCAGAATGACAAAGAACAAAAATTTAAATTTGGGGGTGAATACTTTAAAAAAATATCTTTTGGATAGAACATATACTAGAAAGAAGTGAAATTTCCCCCCCAAATTACAATGAGTTCATGAAATTTTGTTGAATGAGAGCTCTACTTTCTCCGTTACTCTTCCCCTTATTATAAACACTTCCAAAAAGAGTAGCAATTATTCACAGCAAATGGAGCAGGAGGATCTGTTTTCATTCAAGTAATATCACTTTGATATATAAACTAAAGCAGGAATAGATGAATGGAATATTAATGATAATACATTTTAAATAAAATTTAAAATTTAATTAAATAAGAATTTTATTAGATGAATAATTGCATTGTTACCATAAGTTTTTCCTTTGCTAATATCAGACAATTATACACAGCTTCAAATTTTCTTCCAGTGGTGGAATAGGGTTAGTTTTTTGTTTCTATGCATTGTTAAGTAATGCTATAACTATATTATTTGTTCAATGGGTCGTATGTTTAAAGATTGTTAGAAAATTTTGATCTAATACAATTACATCTGGGAAGGTAAATATGTCTCAAAAGAAAATTATTTATACTACAGTCCACTATAAGTTTTCAAAAAAATTGCTTGCAATTTTAAATCGCCATCTTTTAATTAGAAAAAATCTACAGAACAAAAATACATATTTTATATATTGAGTATAATCTGGGAAAATGAAATATAAGGCTACATAGAAACATTATACTTTCTATGTTATTTCTTATTTTCATTGCTGTGCATGTACTGTACTTTAGTCTTCAAGCATGAACAAATATAAATAGTATCCTGGTGATCTAATTCATCAGCCTACCAATTATTAATATATTACCAAAATATTTTTAGAAATTATCCTATGGAAAATTCAAGAGCTCTATCCTCCACCTAAGTTAATAGATTCATTTGTAAGCATCTTCTTAAGACATGTTGTGTGCTATCTGAATTTGATGCAACATATTTAGTATTCAGTAAGGAAGAAAAAACTACTGTTGCCTGTATACTCTAAAGTAGAACTATTGCTATGAAAAACATATCTAAGAAAGAATAAGTTCAATAAAATGATATTATTTTTAATTATAAGAAGTGTTCTTTTATGTGAAGATTTAAACAACTATCCTACACTACACTGTACCAGTAAGAGAAACTATAATACTTACCATGTATTTTTTTAGTAACTAAAATTGATTTAATAAAATAAGTGACAGTTAAGTTATAAGGTAGAAGTATTTGCCCAAGGTCATCCTACTACTTGATGAAGTAAAAAATCTTGGATTCAATCAAATTTAATTCCATCTGATTGAAAGGGAAATTATTTAATTTTTGAAGCAAGGTTGTAGGAGACTTTTAATGTATTAACCTGTAAGTTGCAAAACAAACAGAAAATCTGCCTGGGTTGGTAGGCACCAAGTATAGTGTTTGACCCATGTATTGATTTGTTTTAACACTGATGATGTTGGTGGTGACGATGATGCTTAGTATCACAGATAGCTAATACTATATATATATATGGTTTCTGGATTCCTAACCCTTATTGGTTCTATTTTTAAAGTAAATATAATGGAAGTCACATTCACAAAGATACAGTCTGTGCTAGATTTTTTTTTTCTTTTTATTGAGGTTATTGGTACAATCTAGGTATACAATACAATTACATTCATCATTGGGTTTCTGTACCTTTACATAATAGGTCTTGATTCTCATTTTTCCCCTTGTCCCTGCCCTCCCTTCACCCCCTCCTCCCCTCCCCATTTACAAACACTTTATTTCCATTTTTTCAGTTTCTCATACTTTTTTCCTCTCCCTTATTACCTTTCCCCCACCCTTCCCACTTTCCTTACACCTTTAGCCCTTTACTTCCTATTTCACATTATTAGTTATCTCATTAGGATCCTGTGTACTATTATAGTTTTTCACACCAAAGAAACTATTCGGTATTTCAGTTAAAGAAATCTCTGTATGAACATTAAAAATAGGGAATCCTAAATAAAATTAAAAAGGAAAGTAAAAGAGAAAAGGCAATGATGTAACATCAAAATAATCCTTAATTCTGAAGATGAAAATGGTCCCTGAACATATTTAAATTGCTTCTTGCTCTTATAGTGTTATCTTATTCTTTTTTTCATTATTTAGAGAATATTAGTTTCTGTAATCAAACCCACATAGATATGACCTTACATATTTAGTACTATGTGTTACCCCTGTACACATGGAAAAAAAAATAAATGAACATTTCTAGACCAATATTTTTGTCCATTTCTGTACAATGCCAAGTCAACACAGTAAATTGGGATGACTTTTTCCAAAGTTGGCAGCATCGTTAAAGTTTCCCAAAATTCAATTTATATATATGTGTGTGTGTGTGTGTGTGTGTGCATATATATAAAGACTAATAATAGTATGTTATGCTATCAATGTGCTAGATTTCTTAATGACAATTTTACATCACACCCTGGGAAGACTGGGAAGTATATATTCCATAATCCCCTTGATTGCATGGTTTTTGCTTTGAAGTTGCTAAGAAAAGAAAATTCTGCAAGACTTTGAAGTTGAAAGTGCAGTGGAAATTGTTGTTCTAAGAAGGTTAAAAAGGCTCTAAACAGTAATTCCATAGACCTTTGATGCGGTAATTCTTTCATATCTCTCACTTTGTAATTTTGGTAAAGCAAAGTGATGAAATCTCAGATTTTTCCTTCTCCAAGACTCTTGGCTTTCATAGTTACTCTGATGAGTTTTTCTCCTATTTTTAGCTCCAGTCTCCCAGAAACTCATACTACCTCTTCTATATTTTTTCCACTATGAGCAATTTTATTTTATTTTATTCATTAAGTTTATCGGTACATTTTAGGTGTATAATATGATGACATTCATCATTGGGAATTTGTGCCTGTAGATGATCTATCTTAGTTCTTATTTTTTCCCCTTTTCCCTGTCCTTCCTTCAACCCCTCCACCCATCCCTATTTACAAAGTCCTTTAATAATGTTTTTATTTTATTAGCACATGTTTGCAATTCATACGATTTGCAATCATCTTGGGGAGTGGATACTTATACATATTACCCTCTGTTTCTTATTTTTTTAAAAAAAATCCCCTTCTCTCCCTAAATTTTATCAGACATGTAGGAGGATTCCTTTTTCATCACAAACACAGTAGCATTTGTTATTGCTTGATTTTCAAATGATTGCTTTTCTTTCTGCACAAAGATGAAATTTTACCATTGTTTCAAATTGGTAAAACACAATGGTAAAATTTCATCTTTGGCCATGTATTGTTGACCATTTGTATTTCTTCCTCCATGAAATGTCTGTTAATTTCTCTTGATGATTTCTTCATTAGGACTTTAATTATAGATGATTTAATATTTTTGAATTCTTTTATATTCTGGGTATTAGTCTACTGAGGAGTAGCTGGCAAAATTTTTACTGCTCTATAGGCTGGCTCTTCATTTAATGATTGATTATTTTGCTGTACAGAATCTGATCTAATCCCATTTGTGAATCTTGTTGCTATTTCTTGAGCAATTGAGGTTCTATTTATTAAATATTTTCCCACACCTACTTCTTCAAGTGTTTACCTATTTTTATCTTACAGAAGGTTTAATGTTTCTGTTTTAAGTTTAGATTTTAATTTTAATTTTGATTTGAGTTTGGTACAAGAGAAAATGGTTGTTTCATTCTTTTTCAGATAACTAGTTTTTCCAGGGCCACTTGTTGAATAAGTTATCTCTGCTCTAACATATGCTTTTGGTGCTTTCATCAAAGATCTAATAGTTGTATACGTCTGGGGAACTTCCTGTATCATTAATTCTGTTCAGTTGATCCATGTGTCTGTTTTAGTGCCAGTACCATGCCATTTTTATCACTATTTCTTTGTACTATGCCTTGAAGTCAAATATTGCTATTCTACCTGCTTTTCTCTTATTGCAAAAAATTTACTTTAGCTATTCTGGGTCTCTTCTACCTCCCTATGAATTTTAAGATTATTTTTTCTAGATCTGTAAAAAATAGTTGGTATTTTGACTGGGACTGCATTAAATCTGTATAACAGTGTTAGAAGTATGGCAATCCTGTCAATATTGGCTCTGCCTATTCAGGAGCAGGGGACAACTTTGTATTTCCTGATGCAATCTCCTTCAGAGTATTGGAGTTTTTTTCCTAGAGATTTTTCACTTCCTTGGTTAGGTTAAATCCTAGATATTTTATTTTTCTTGAAGCTAGTATGAATATTACTGTTTTGATAATTTCCTTCTTGTCTTGTTCATCAGTGGTGTACATAAATACTAATGAATTTTTGTGTTGAACTTGTGTCCTGCTACATGGCTGAAGTTGGTTATTAATTCTAAGAGGTTTTTGCTGAAGTTCTTTGGGTATTCTATGTAGACATTTGTAAATAATAATAATTTGAGTTCTCCTTTCCCTTATGTACCCCTTTAATTCCTTTCTCTTGCCTGATTCCTCTGACTAATGTTTCAAGTGTTATGTTGACAGTGAGCATCTTTGTCTTGCTCCTGGTTTTAAGGGAAATGCTTTTCCTCACTTGGTATGATACTGTCTACTGGTTTGTCATAAATAGTTCTTATCATTTTAGGAATGGTTCTCCTGTACTTATTTTATTTAGGGTTTTTGTCATGAAGATAACACTCTTGTATATTCATGTCAACCCTATTTTTATTTACATACCTGATTCTTTTCATATATTCAATGGTTGTATGTTTCTGGAGAAAAAAAATGATAAAGTCTTTAAATTCTATTTTTTAACGAATTAAAAGTAGAACAGTTCTATTTGGAAGAGATTCCAAGAGTTATTAGAATATACTTAAGTATAAATCAAAACAAACACAAATAATGGATAATATAGTTGATTGAATAATGCCTTTAAAGAAGACAGATTTCTTCATCATAGATCAAATAATGCCCCCTAATTAGACAGAACCTTAAAATGTGACCTGATTTGGAAATAAGGTCTTTGTATATGTTAACAGTTAATGGTTTCAAGATCAAATAATTCTGGATTCAAGATGAGCCTAGCTCTAATGCCTGTGTTCTCATAGAGACTACAAGATTTGAAAATGGTTAGGATATGGCACCTCTAGTAAACCCAGGAGTGCCAAAGATTTATGAGAGACAAAAGGAGACAGGAAGAAGTAAAGATAATTCTTCTCTAGAGTGTTTAAAATGAAGTTGGCCTTAGTGACAACTTGATTTCAAGCTTTTAGTCTCCACAGCTATGATAAAGAAGTTTGTGTTCTTTAAAGGCATCAGTTTTATGATTAATGCTTTTATTCTGGCCCAAGAAAATTAACGTAACTAGTTTGAAACAAAGCTCTTCAAAAAGAAGTTAATATTATTAAATGTTTCCTTTTCCTTCATGTAACACAACTATTACTGATAAATATATTCTGGAACATTATATTGTGAAGATAATTTGACATATTTTATGCAAAGTTTGTCGTACTTTCAAAATCTATTACACAAAAGATAGAAAATTTTAAAACCTTTTCATATATATATGTATATACATACACACACACACACACACACACACACACACACCTATAGATAGATCACTAAATCAGGACTTGTGCTGAGCTGGTGGTACACTCCTGCAATCTTGGCTATGCAGGATCACAAGATTGAAGCCAGACTGGAAAATGTAGTGCAACCTTGTTTCAAAATTAAATGTAAATAAGGAGTACAGATGTGGCCCTGGCAGAGAGCTTGTCACATGTGCAAGGGCATGGGTTCAACCCCTAAAACCACAAAACAAAAACTAGGAGTTGTAAAACACAACCTGAGGGATAAATTCAGCCATCTGAGTTTGTGTAATTATAATTTATTGGAACACAGCCACATCCATTCTTTTATGTGTTATAGAGACTTGTTTACACAATATAATAGGGAAAATATTGAATATGGCACAAATTACAAAGTTCAAAATTTGTATTATCTATCTCTTTAAATAAAATCACTTTCCAAATCCTGGATTAGACAAATTGAAGGTAGTAAAACATCTCATTATAAACGTGTTACATTGTGTTATAACATACATGCTAGCGTCTCACCATCATTAAATGGAAACATGCCGCCATTGTATTTTTTTGTTATTATCAAGTGACTGCAAGTTTGCCTTGGGAACTGATTTGTCATTGTCCTACAATCTTCATCTAATTACTAGAGTTGTAGATAAATGTTTGTTGAATTCAGTTCATTTATTTAATCAGAAATTTGTCAGCTGTAATATATGGATGAAATGTTAGTATTAATTATATACTGAAGTGTTAATTGTAGGTTTGCAGTTGTACCATTAACACTAGCATAAGCATATTAATTACAGAGACTCTTGATGAATTTTTTGACAGATATGCTAGTATAGAAGCTATTAAGACAAGATAAGCTTGGTTGATGGTAGTGAACATAAAAATCAAAGATTCCAGTTTATTTATGAACAGGGGTTTGAGTCTGCGGGCTACTGGGAAAGCAAAAGAAAGCTCATCATCAGACACTTGGATTCTTTCTTTGAAAGAGAATTAAAAACCAACTAAAACACAAAGTAAGATGTCCAAGGGATAGAACTGTAGGGAGAATGAGGGAACAGTAAGCCAAATAAGAAAACTTTTCAGTGTAAAAAACAGGTGAAGTGAAATTGAAAGCTCCAGAAAGATAGAAAAATAAAGTCAAGCATAGGTGGTCCCTAACTGCCCATTTTTCTAGACTACAATAAACAGAATAAATTTTAAGACCTTTGTTTTCTTCTTCACCATCTCTTTTTGCTTTTTGTTCTTTCATATATGACTTTAATGTTTCTAGTCTCAGGAAGTGAGGTGTGGGACTTGTATTTTCATAGGTGCCATCATTTTGATAATCTTGGTAAGCTTGGGGTGATATTGCACTGTGGTTTGATTTGTATATCTCCTGTATTTAGTGACAAGAAACAACTGGTGGTCAGTCAGAATTCTTTTTTGGAGAATCCTGTATACTGAAAATCCTATTACTTCCACTAAAATAACTATTAGAAAGGAAAATAAATTTGCGAAATTGGCAGAACAGAAAATCAACATACAAAAATTAATTGTTTTTGTATAATAACTGTGAGCTATCCAGAAAGAAAAAAAAAATTAAAATCTCACTTATATAATTAATAAGAAACTTAACTAAGCAGGTGAAACAATTATGAACCAAATTTGGAAAAAGTGGAAAAGGGGCCAGGGAGTTAGCTCAGCAGTTCGGTGGCCTGCCTTGCAAGCGCAAGGACCTGAGTTTAATCCCTGATACTAAAAAAAAAAAAAAAGAAAAGAAAAAAAAAGTGGATAAAAGATATTCCATCTTCATGGATTAGTAGACTCAATACTGTGAAAATATTTATACAACCTAACATGGTCTAGAGATTTAATGCTTTACATATCCAAATTGCACCGGTATATTTTCTAGAAATAGAAAAAGCACATTATGGATTGCAGTAAAAAAAAAAACAAAACAAAACAAAAAAACATAAACCCATAAAAATCCTACAATGGTCATGGAGACATCATATTTTCTGGTTTCAAAATATATGCAAGTCTACAGTAATTAAAATAGAATGGAAGTGGCATAAATGTTAGTGTTAATTATAATTAATTATGTTGTCAACATGACTGGATTACAAATGACTAACATCACAGTGAAGCACCCTTCATAATGTGACTGTAGGGTGCTTCCTTATGTTTGTCATTCAGGCCAGCAAACTGAGAGGGAAGAGCCACTCTGGCTTTCTGTATCAGAGAGGGCAGGCTTCACACATGCCTTAAGGTTTCCAATTGAAATAAATGAAGGAAACAGGCAAACTCGTTCAGTGTTCCTAAGCTAGGCCATGGCCTGGTTCTGAGGCTTTGGATTCAAACTGAATCAGACCAGTGACTTTTCTACTTCTCCAACTTGCAGAAAACTTATTGTAGAATTTCTGCATCTCCATAATTGCATATATGTCTGTACCTATTCTGTTGGTTCCATTTCTCTGAAGAAATCTGGCTAACACACACTTTACTAATTTGTTTTTCTAAAAACTCTAATTTATTCTAAAACCACATGAAATTTCCTGCCTTTCCCTAAAGTTGTTTTGTTTGTTTGTTTGTTTTTAATACCAGGAATCCATAAATTTAGAAGTTCTCTGTCACCTGTATTTTCACTGTGTTTTTAACATTCTGTAGCCAACCTAATTACTTTGCAATATTTTAAAATATTTGTGTGGTGGCCTCTTCTCTGAACTGTGGTTCTTTTCTGGGTCAGGTAAAATTTCTAAGTCCCAGATATTTTTCATCCATTCCTGATTAAAATTGGAGCAGATATCTGAGGTCACAAATGTCAAGGCAATATTTGGTGATACAATTTTAATAATATTTAAAAAGAACCAAGCAAAGCAGTGGATTATTCATTATGTTTGTGTACAAAGAACAATGATGTAGCCCTCCAAATATTTACATAGCAGCTACCAAGAAATTCAAATGGAATCTATACTTAACATGAATCTTTTTTAAAATTTTTTTTCTATAGAGGGGAAAGATTTTCCATAATACAGAGAGATTTGATTAGTTCCACATATAATTAAGCTTTAACCTTGAGATTTTAAATATTGGTTTTCAGGCTAACACTACTTTGAGAATTTTGGAAGACTGTTTCTTCTAATTTATAAGATTTCTTTGACATTAGAGGCTGATTTCCCTCATTTCACTCATAGTAAATTGCTTGATGATTCCGACTCTCAGTCTGGTCCTGATTAATTCAATTATTGTAAAGATACTGAGTGCTTCATAACATGCTTTAGCTTCCAAGTAAAATAAATCTGGCAAAGAAATCCAAATTTGAAGCATGGTAGAAACTAATATTCCATTCTAGCAAATGTTTTCTGAATACAGGATATTCCTGCGTTCACATTTCAGAGTTCATGGCTTTAGTCATTTGCAGATTTTTCCTTGGAACCTAACTAGTAATTGTTCTCTGTATGACCAAAGACCTGCAGTTTCAGGGAAACCTTGAATATCCTCAATTGTTTTATTGTTTTACTGGAGGTTTGTAAGAAGCCAATTCAAATGCACTATTCAGTTCTCCTTGCTGGATCTGCTGCTGCCCTGTAACCCACCTTTGGCAGATGCACCATGATTCCCACCAGTTTCTTGGTACATTTAAAGCAAATGATACAGTTACATTTATCACTGGGATCTTGTACCTTCACATTATATATCTTGGTTCTTAATTTCCCCCCACACCCCTGTCCTCCCTTCACTTCCTGCACCCTTCCCTATTTACAAAGACTTTGTTTCCATTTTTTTTCTTTTCCTGTATTTCCTTTCCCCTCCCCTTCCTGCTTGTCCTTTAGCCATTTTCTTCCTATTTCACATTATCAATTATACCATTTGAAACTTATTTACACTTTTAGGTTTTCACACCAGAGAAACTATTCAGTATTTACCCAGGTTGCTGTGCCAGGCGTAGCAATCTCAGGTGTTTTCAGTTTTGTTCTTAAAGCCCTGAAATCCCTAAAATACCGCCCAAATGCCCTGTACCTTCTAAGATTTTATCAATGAAGTGTTTTATTAAATTAAATCACATAGCTGTGGGAGATATAGCATATTTAGGGTATAAACTGTAAAAATAAGGCACTTATAGGCATGTTTCTGAACATATCCAAAATTTACATTTTTTCACAATTTGCAAGTGCTCCAGGAACATAGCACCAGTGAATTTCAGTGTTCCAATGAAAGTGTATATGATTTTTAACTGTGGCGCATTAACTGGAATGGATTAACAAACACCTAGCCTATTACTAGAGCACAATTGTGGGTGCGTGTGGATGACTGACATCTACGCTCAAACTGAGGAGTGCAGGCCTTCTGTGCATGCGGGTGGCTTCACCAATAGGCTTGTAGCCTGGATGGAATAAAAAGGGAAAGAAGAAGGGTTTCCTGTGCTTGTTTAGAGGAGTCCCAGTCTTCACACTGCTGTTGGAGGTTTATCTCCAGTTCCTCTAGCCTTCTAGGGCCAACTTCTGAGCTTTCCAAAGCAGAACTTTCAGCTTCCTGACATAAAGTTGTACCAGACTCTTAGAGTGGCCACCAGGCCATCCACACGATCCTCCACCGTTTGGAAAGCCATGCTACAGTCTTCCATCCCCGATCTCACAGGAGGCCATGTAAATCTATTTAACATTCTCCTCTATTGAACCCTAACTGATACAGTGTTTAAAAATGATCACATTGATATAAGAAAAAAATGAAATGGCAGCTTAAAAGGTTACTCACTTTTGGATAAAGATTTAAATTGCTGAGCAGTGTTTACCTTTACTAAAGATGTATAATTGATATTTATATACTACAGTAATGTTTCTCACCAAAATGTTAACCTGTCTTTGAGGCTGAAAATATGTTTCTTTCAGTGAACTTGCAGAAAGTGTTAAAATCCAAAATATGAAAAGTTACAAATTCTTAATGCTTTTCAAATCTTTCTCTAAATGAACAATAATACAATTTCAGTAGCTATATGAATTCAGTGAATATAGTAGATGAAGAAGAGAAAATTAGTTATAGAAAAATAGGGCACTCATCAGAAGACAGTCAAAATCTTCAATTTTGATTGAAGATAGTAGAAATCTAACTAGAGAGAGAATGTATGACACACCTAATGAGATTTTAGGAATCATAAAGCATTATCACTTCTCAGAAATGACTGTATCAGAGATTTGAAAGATACCAGGTGTTGCTCATTTTGCACATCTTTATCTAACTTTGCTCTCACAATTCAGGCTTTTCCCTGCTGACTAGCTAATTCTTTATGGTAAAAAGGTGTGGCAAAGTCGCCTCTCAGGGCAGTACACTCAGCTTTGCTGTGCAAGGGACATTTCACATTTTACCTCAGTCTTCAATTTTAAAGAGTAATATAGGAATAACCTTACTAGTCTGATTTTGCTCACCTGTCCAAAAATATCAGCGTTGTTGAGTGCAGTTATTAGTTATTCTCAATACAACAACATTATACGAGGGAGCTCTGCTATTCCTGGGATATTTTGTAATTAGGCAAACACATCAGTACAATTCTCTTAGCTAGAAATTGTTTGTAATTTAACAAAAACAAGCTAATTTACCAGATTCTATAACATTTCTGGTAATATGAAGCAACCCAAAACAAAAAAAGTTTTGTGTGTGTGTGTGTGTGTGTGTGTGTGTGAGAGAGAGAAAGAGAGAGAGAGAGAGAGAGAGAGAGAGAGATTTTCAAATTAGTTTCCCAAAATACTTTTATGTCTCATTTTGTATGTTTCTGACAATGGTATAGTGTCTAGTAGTTTAGATATCAACATGAGATAGGTATTGAAAGTGTCCTCTAACCACAGACATTTTAAAGCAACAGTGAAATAAGGATAAAAGTGATAGTAGACAAGTTTATATATATTGCCACACATAAAGAAACTTGTTTGTATGTATTAGAAAGAATACATTGTCTTTATAAAATGTGTTTAGGTTGTTTAGTTTTTAAATTGAGCAAAAACTATAGCTCTGAAAATTTAGAATTATGTTTCTCAGATTTGAGATGAACATAAGAAAATTCAGCTGATTTTTTTTCTTTTAGAGTGTCATTTCAAATACACTAGTATTCTTACGAATTTTTAGAGCTAAAGTTGTTTTCCCATTGCTGTAGGTATTAGGTCCTCCAAAATGTAAAAGTTCACCTCAAAAGAGACCTCTCTTTCTACAGTTCTAAAAGAACTAAAAACACCTATAATCATTGAGGTATTTTTTTTTTCTCTGTAACCTGGCATAAATTAACTGCAGAGAGGGAGAAAGATTTGTCTTTCCTTCAAGAGAAGCCCCAAAAGTCAGAATTCAGACATTTTAAAAAATTTCATTGAAATAACTATATACATAATAAAATGTACTAATTTAAGCACAGAGTTCTTGAATATTGTATTCAGTCATGTAACTCTCATCACAATATGAATATTTCCATAACCCTTCATTCTGCCACTAGAGCTTTGCTTCTCCTAGAATTCTGTATGAATGGAATCACCTCGGCGCATTTGTATCTCACTTTATATAAAGTATAATGGCTTTGTGAGTCATTTCACATTGTCTTAATGTTTTGTCCATATTCTTAGAAGCACTGTTAAGTTGTAAGGATACACTGTGATTTATTTGTCCATTCATCATTCACCAGTCAGTATACAATTGGGTTATTTTCAGTTTTCATTTGTTATGAATAAAATTGTCATGGAAATATGAATATAATTCTTTGCATTAAAATAATTTAATTTTTCATCTAGTCCATAAGTCAGCTATATGAGTCATATTATGACTGCATACACTTTTATACAAAGATACTAAGCTGTTTCCAAAAGATGTATTTCATTTTACATTTCTAAAAGCAATATATTGGCTTATTAAACTTAGCTATTATAGTATGTACTGTAATCTCATTATAGTTTTAATTTGCATTTCCTTAAGAGAAATTTATGGGCTTATTTTTCATCCATATGTCTTAAGCAAAGTGTCTATTCTAATATTTTGTGCAGATTTTATTGGAAAGTGATATATTAGAATTTATTGTTGAGTTATCAATGATTTTATATATCTCTACTTTGTTATACGTGTTCTCTGTAAATATTTTCTCCCAGTTAGTGACTATTAATTTCTTTTATACTGTCATTTGTATACAAAAAAATTTTAGATTTATAAAAGTTTGTCGAAGACAGCATTCCATGGTATTCTTCAAACTTCTCTAATTTTCACATTTTATATCACCTTGTCATATCTGTTGAAACTATGAAATTGAATAATAATAACACCATTTAAGCTGGACCTGGTGGCCCACACCTGTAATCTCAGCAACTTGGAAGGTTGAGGCAGAAAAGTTGAAGTTCTAGTTCAGCCTAGACCACATAGCCAGACCCTTTTTCCAAAAAAGGAAGAAAAAAAAAAAGAAATGAAGCCAAACAAAATGAAAATATAAGTTATAGACTACTTGTGACTAATTTTTCTATTAATGTGCTTTTGCTGATCCAGGGTCTGATTCACAATACCACATGGCATTTAGTCATTGTTTTAGTCATTTCCTTGTTACTGGGACAAATACCTGACATCCTAAATAAACCTTCTAAGCAGAGGTTTATTTTGCTTCATGGTTTCAGAAGTTTCAACCATGAATGGAGGGCTCAAAGATAGAAACAATGTTATGGAAGGGCCAGCCCAGAGGAAAGCTGCTCACGTCCTGGCAATCAGGAATAGCTGTGGAAGGAGATACATCCTTGCAGGCCATGCCACCATGAGCCACCTCCTGTGACCCGGCTCTTCTTCTAACAGCATGTTTACTACTGAGTCCATTGGCAGATGTGTCATGCTCCCCATCATCCAATCATCTTTCAAACACATCAAGTTTGGGAGGGAGACCCAGATCTAAGCTGTACAGTCATCAGGACACCTCTTCCTCTCTTATCTGTGATGACTTTTCAGTTTTTACTTTTTCTCCATTACCTTAACAGTTTTGAAAATTATTGGCCAGGTATTTTGTGTAATGACCCTTATTTAGTTTTAGGTTTGTTGCTTAGTTTTGTTATGTTTTCTCCTGAACATAAAGAAGTTATACCTTCTGGACAGTAATACACAAAAGGTGATGTGCATTTGTCATATTACATCAAGTCTATAAATTTTGTGTGGCATTGGAGATTGAAGTTGGGGGTCTTTGTATTGAGCTACATCCTCAGTCCTTTCACTTTGTGTGTGTGTGTGTGTGTGTGTGTGTGTGTGTGATAGCATGCTGTTAAGTCAGTTAATTGCCCAGGCCGGGCTACAATTTGCCATCCTGCCTCAGACTCCCAGAGTGGTTGTGTTACAGGTGTCAGCTATTAGCCAATATTAATAGGATATTACTCAGATAAGTTAATTTAAGCTGTATTTGCTAAGGTAAATGACAATTTTTAATCCCAGAAATTTCTATTCGTCAGATGTAATTTACTAAAACAAGCCCATAAACAAGAGGTGATGGGTGTAGCCCTGCTTCCCAGAGAGACAATAATCCAAGAATTTGTGCATGTATCAAAATAACCATGATATCAATGAACATATGGTCACATCAAAGTTATGCAAATACTATGCTTCTTCTCCTTAATGTTTTAGTTACAAGTTTCAAATTCTACCCATAAATGTTGTCTATAGTGATTGTCACTGTCTTATGCTAGTGATTATCTCTTTTCATTTCTTCTATATTTATTTTCTCATGAAAGTGAGGTCATTCTGGTATCTCTGCCTTGAAGCAGGTATCACTCCATTCATCTGATATTCTCAGGATTGCTTATTTGCAACTATTCTCTGGACTTGAGGAAACTGTAGTCCACACTTTCTAATTCATATATTTATTTGTACAAACTCAGAATATAATGTGTGTTTCTATTTAAAAGATTTCCTAGTTTATTCTGATGTTATTTTAAAAAAACTTTAAAAAGGCCTGATTCTGACAGGTGATATAGGTTATAAACTTTATACACCCTTGACCTTCAGTAAAATGCACAAATCCCTCAGAAGTCCTAGCTGCCTCTTATGTTTGCCTGAAAAAATAATGCAGAGTGTCTTTGGGCTTCCAAAGTTGCCATATCATTTTCATAAGTTTTTGAAGAGCCCAGGGAATAGCTACTGCCTTCAAAGAAATCCTAGAGAAAGAACCTCTCACAAAATGGCTTCAGAATTTTCTGTTTTGGTTCTGAACCTGAGAAGAAATATTGCTAAAAATTGAAGCTCAATAGGTCTGCCAGTGACCTAAAGGAGTGTCTAGTAAGATTACAAATTCTTCTGAGAGCCCAGATAACTCAGGCTGGGACTCAACCTGGAGAGGGATTTCTTAGATACTAAATGCTCCTCCAGTATTTTCTAAGTCAGCTTGGGGGACTAGAAGCTACTCTTGCTTTTCAGGAAAAGTTAGAGAAAGTTTTATCCCTGCCCAGCATCCTCAGAGTGTTCTAGCTCAGCTCAAAGCACAGGAACTTCCATGCTGGAAACCGAGATGCAAAGAAGCTGTTAACCAGACCACTGGAACCAACAGCCATTTTCTAAATGCGCTTTTTGTCCTGGGGAAGTCACAACAATGCTGCACCGGACGTCATTTCAGTCTTGTTTTACATTGATTTTGAATATATTTTGGTGCTGATAGAAATCTGTGTTAAGAGTTATGCCTCTAGCATTTTAAATATGTCACTGCAATATGGTTCAAAGAATTTATTATGAAGATAATGTCTTGAAATTTTTATCTTTAAGCCCTATACCTTCTGTGTCATTATTCTCTGGTTCCTCTGAATACTTTATCACTGGTTTCTAGCAGTTTATTGTGCTTTGTTATGCTATTCTTTAGGTTTATATGATTTAAGCACCACTGAGATTGTTCACTCTACATGTTCATAATTTTATCAATTTTTCATGTTTTTATTTCAAAAATTTTCTAGTTATATCCTTTATGCACTTCAAATATGCCTATGTGAGATTGCACAGATTTTTAAAAATTATCAATTGGATTCATATTGAAAACATTCACATTCTATATACTTAAGTAATCCTTTGTCTCACAATGTCTAACCTAGTCTTTATCCCATCCATTTGTGTGTGTGTGTGTGTGTGTGTGTGTATGTTGCTTAGATATTATCATTTTCATCTCTGAGAGTTCTGCTTTTTATGTCTTCCATTTGTATACATGTGATATTTATTCTATGAATATTGTTGAGGATTAAATATATCATTTTCACAATCAATTTGGGGGTCTATATACCTTTTTATTTTCACTTTTTTCTTTTCACTCTTTTTTTTCTCTCATTGAATTTATTGGTACATTTTAGGTATACAGTACAGTTACATTCGTCATTGGGATCATGTACCTTTACGTGACAGGTCTTGGTTCTCATTTTTTCCCCTGTCCCTGCCCTCCCTTCACCTCCTTCTCCCTTCCCTATTTACAAATACTTTATTTCCATTTCTTTCATTTTCTCATTTTTTTCTTTTCCCTTATTTCCTTTCCCCTACCCTCCCCACTTCCCCTACACCTTTAGCCCATTTCTTCCTACTTCACATTGTCAATTATACCATTAGGATCTTATGTACCATTATAGTTTTTCACACCAGAGAAATTCTTTGGTATTTATACATGTGTGACTTATTTATTTCACTTAGGAGTATATCCTCAATATGTATCCATTTTCCTATGAATGAATCTAATTTCTCATTCTTATGGCTGAGTAGTATTCTATTTTATAGAAAAACCATATCTTCTTTATCAGGTCTCCAACTGATGGACAAATGGGCTGTTTCAAAGTTTTAGCTATTACAAAATGTGCTGCTATAAACATGAGTGTGCATATATCACTGTGGTATGATTCTTTTAATTCTTTTGGAAAGATACCCAGCAGAGGGATGGCTGGGTCAAATGAAACCTCTAGTCACAGCTCTTTGAGGTATCTCCATATTTCCTCAGTGGTTGCACCAGTCTGCATTACCACTAACAATAGAAAAGGGTTCCTTTCTCCCCACAATACTGCCAACATTTGTTATTGTTTGATTTCTTGATAGCAGCCATTCTTTGTGGGGTGAGGTGGAATCTCAGTGTTGTGTTTATCTGCATCTCTTGAATGACCAGTGATATGGAACATTTTTCGTATATTTACTTGCTGCTTTTATTTCTTTGTCTGAAAGATGTCTGTTCATTTTAGATGCCCATTTCTGAATAGGGTCTTTACATTTGGGGGGGTGATTTTTTTGAGTTCATTATATATTCTAGATAAGAACACTTTGTCTGAGGAACAGCTGATAAACCTTTTTTTTTTCCTCACATTGTAGGTTCTCTTTTAGTTCTGTTGATGGTTTCTTTTGCAGTGCAAAAGTGTTTTAATAAAATGAAATCTCGGTTGTTGATTCTTTCTGCTAGTTCCCATGCTACTGAGGATTTGTTCATAGTCTTTTCCTATGCCAATGTCTTCAAGAGTTCTGCCTAACTTATCTTCCAGCAAATTTAGTGACTCTTTTTTAATATTTAGATCTTTAATCCACTTGGGTTTTAATTTAGTGCATGGTAAAAGATAAGGGTCTAGTTTTAATCTTTGGTAGGTTGAAATCCAGTTTTTCCAGTACCATTTATCAAAGAGGCTATCTTTCCTCCAGTGAGGATGGTTGGCTCCTTTGTCAAAGATAATATAGCTGAGTGCATCTGGAATTGTTTCTGTATCTTCTAATCTATGCCGCTGATCCTCAGGTCTGTTTCTTTGCCAGTACCATGCTGTTTTGATCACAGTGGCTTTGTAGTATGGTTTCAAATTGGGAATTGTAATACCTGGTGCCATGTGTCTGTTGCCTAGGATGGCTTTTGCTATTCTAGGTCTCTTATGGTTCCAAATGAATTTTTGGATTCTTTTTTCTAGTTCTGTGAAATAAAATGTTAGAATTTCAATTGGCACTGCATTGAATTGATACAACAGTTTTGGTAGTATGGCCATTTTCACTTTGTTGATTCTTTCTACCCAGGAACAGGGTATAACTTTCCATTTTTTTAATATCCTCTTCAATCTCTTTTGTCAGAGTGCTGTAGATTTCAGTGTAGATATCTTTTGCTTCTTTTATTAGATTGATTCCTAGATACTTCATTTTTGGGGTGCTATTGTGAAAGGAATTGTTTCCCTAATTTCTCTCTCAGTGAGTATGTCATTTGTGTACAAGAAGGCTATTGATTTTTGAGTTTTGACCTTGTATCCGGCTACTCTGCTAAAAGTTTCAATTAAATCTAGAAGTCTTTTGGTGGAGTTTTTTGGATCTTCAATGTAGAGTATCATATCATCAGCAAATAATGACAGTATAACTTCTTCCTTTCCTATCTTTATTGCTTTAATTTCCTTCTCATGTCTAATTGCTGTGGCTAATGTTTCCAGAACTATATTGAAGAGGAGTAGTGATAGTGGGTATCCTTGTCTTGTTCCTGATTTTAACGTGAAGGTTTTCAGTTTTTGGCTATTTGATATGATGTTGGCTTTAGGTTTTTCATAGATGGACTTTATTAAGTTGAGATCTAGACCATCTATTCCAATTTTTTGCATGGTTTTTTATCATGAATGGGTGTTGAATTTTGTAAAATGCTTTTTCTGCATCTATCAAGAGGATCATATGGTTTTTGTCCTTGACTTGTTAATATAGCTTATTACATTTATTAACTTACATATATTGAACCATCCTTGCATCTCTGGAATAAATCTAACTTGGTCAGGATGTATGATCTTCTTGATGATCCTTTGCATTCTGTTTGCTAGTATCTTATTAAGGATTTTTGCATTTATATCCATTAGAGAGTCACACATTAAGGATTTTTGCATCTATATTTATTAAAGAGTCACAATCAATTTTTAAAGTTTTTTCATCTTCAAATCCTGTTGAATATATCATTTCTGGTCTCTTTATATTCACTTTTTATGGATAATAAATCATATTTTTCTGTTTTTTTGCATGTGTAAAAATTTTTGCTTAGGATAAATTATACTTTGTTGGATGCTAGATTTTACAGAATTTATAAGAGTGTTGCACTTTGTTTTTGCAGATAAAGTGTAAAGATGATTTGTATGATGTATACCTTGCTTTTAAGTTTTGTTAGTTTCCCAGAATAGCCTTTACAGTTAAATTTAGTATCATTATGAACATAATTGGCTTCTGAGTTCTCTATGCAATGTCCTCTTTTTTTTGTTGTTTTTGTTTTGTATTTTTTACTGTGGATCAAACTCAGGACCTTGTACTTGCAAGGCAGGCACGGAACCACTGAGCTAAATCCTTGGCCCAATGTCCCCAAGGTCCCTGTACTCTGACTCCTAGAAAATAGACTATTGCTAATTCTCCAATAATTTCTTGGCCTACCTCTCCCCAGAAGTCATGAACCTTATGGAGTTCCAATTCAAATTTGCTCAGATAAGCAGTTGGAGTTAGATAAACAAATGAGTTAGATAAACATTTAAGCACACTCCTTTGCAGTTTTCCACATTTCTTTCTCTGTGCACATTTCTTCTCTGTTATTCTGCACCACAATTCTATGCATATTTCTCAAAATTGCAATCTCTGTCCCCTTCACCCAAGGAGTGAATTAAATTAATGGATTTTTTGTGGGTTCCTTCTCCTTCCATGGTGATCTAGAAATATATCCAGGCTGTAACAGGGCCAATCATAGGCTATCACTGTCACACTTTTTTTTTTTTTTTTTTGGTACCGGGGATTGAACTTGGGTCCTTCACTTGCACGTCAGGCCACCAAACCACTGAGCTAAATCCCCAGCCTTACTGTCACACTCTTGAACTACTTCTTGCTCAGAGAGCAAATTTGTTTTCTATCTATGTATGATGGAAGGCAATTTCTGTAGTATGTAGTCTTCACAGGTAGAATTTCTTTTTATTAGAGAATGAGTGCAATGATATTCTCCATATTTTCAACATATATTAGTAGAGTATTTAAAGATTTTCCATACTAATATACTTGCTGTTGGAAGATTTAATACTGGTATTAATATATTTGTTTTTCAAAATAATTATGTAATCATATATATATGATATAATAAATATAAAATTATAATAAAATATTATTATATTATAGTGTTGTGTATATATATATATGCATATATATATATATACACACACACACACAGTATATATGTATATAAGTTGGACACAGACAAGTCCAGTAGATTTTAGGACTTTAGTCTGTTTAAACTGAATAATTCAAGTTATGCAATGATTTATATTTTAAAGGAAATAGCATCTTTCTCAGTTCAAAAAGTAATACGTAGATTTTGATTGCTGAAAACACAGAGATTGACTAAATAAATAAAGCCATTATTAATGACCTAAAAAAGTAACAGATGTAATTTTTAAAGTACTGATTTTTTTTTTTTTTTTTACAACAAAGAAGGCAAAATTATCTGGATCATCAAAAAGTGACTTCTAAAAAATCAATACAATAGCTGGCAATAATGCTGAAAGCATTTTGTTCCTTGTAGGAATTGAGTGATTTTGTTACTATTTTATGTGCTTTCCCAAGGAGAAAAAAATTAGTCTATTGAGTGTGGAGAGTTATATGAATATATTCTTACATATATTAAGGAAAATCAAAGATTTACAAAATCAATGAAACTCTTCCCACAAGCGCAATGATAAATCAAGGTAATCTTTTATTTTTCTTGAAAGCTAAATTAAAAAGTTACCAACTTTGAATATTCAAAATAATCAACTTTCTTTAATGAACTTGCTTCTCAAATATATATCAACCACATTGTCTAGGAAACTAACAGCCAAGATGTTTTTATAGAGTGAACTTAGGGTATAGGAGATTTTGTGTTCTCTATGTAGGACAAGTAAATAAAAACTAGGTATTGTAAAAGCAAACCACAGTTCAGACCCCATACAATACATACAAATAAATCACTGTTAAATAAAGGCTCAATATTCAAGATTCAAAACATATTAGAATATAAATTACTTTGTGTTTAGAAAAACACCACACAGAGTAATGAGATTTTCAAGAATTTTAAACAATAGAATAAAAAGTAGAGCATACAAACAAATTAAAAGTTATTGGTATAAGTAAAAGGTAAATAGGAAATATTAGATAAAAGAAATATACTTTATTTTAAAAGACAAAGGAGATTTGGAAAGATGAGCAATGAAAAACATAATTGCAAAATACTCAGTGAATCTTTTAACAGATTAATTATGTAGAGAAATTTAGTAAATGGGAATTATGTATGAATATATTGCTAAGAATATACAAACAGCAAAAATATGATAAAAATATGAAGAGATTGATATTTATGAACGGTGCTCCAGTAAAGTGTAACTATAATTACAGAAAAAAAAATATCTTTATAGAGAGAAAGGTAACATCTAAGATATTATTAGAGCTGAGAGTTTGTAGAATTAAGAGGACATGGATTCTCAATTGAAGAAAACATAATCAAATCTAAGTAAGTTGAATTTATTATAGCTTTACACCTAGAAACAGTAGTGGAAAAAGTAGAATTCAAAAGACAAAGATAAGTTACTATAATCAAGTAGAGGTCAGAAAACACAGGCTATGTAAAAACTACATAGTTTTATAAAATTTTTAGTGAAGTCCCCAAACATGGATGAAAGCATGTCTAAAGTTGGAAAGTAAATGTGTGCCAAAATAGAAATTTAAGCACAGGTTGTCAAATGAACAAATTTTAAACAAAGAAAAATGAAGATATTTAACAGGAATAGCACGTCACAGGAGAAATTTCTAAAAGATTTTCTTATGGAAGAAGACTATTTAATTCAGATGGAAGAGCTAGTGTGCAAGATGTGACAGAGAGAAGCTGCAAAAGTTGATGTGTACATAATGTAGAAAACCTTTCCCATTATGTACTAATAACAAAAACCGTAAGATTGACTTATTATGGTTCAGACTAAGAATGTTCCCCAAGCCTCATGTGTTCAGTAGTGGGGATTTTGAAAGGTGTCTATATCATATGGGACCTGTAGCTGACTGGCTGTTAAGAGGTGGGGCTAGTTAGATGTGGATCCCTGGAGACATGACCTGGAAGAGCATATATCCCTATCTGGCCCTTCTCTTCATTCTCTGCTTCCTAGTTGCTCTTATTTGAGCAACATTACTCCATGTCAGGTGGGTCTCTCATGTTTGTGGATTTGAGCCTGTAAACTATGGACTGAAACATCAGCAAGTATGAGCTAAAATTAAATGTGTCTCTCTTTTAAGTTTCAAGTGTTGGGTATATTGTTCTTGGTAATAAGTGCTTACAGCAGGTTTTGGTACTGGGAATGGGTTCCTTCCTGTGAATATACTTGACCATGTGTTTCAGAAGTCTTTAAGACCTGTTTGAGGAGAAGTGTTCAGAAAGATTTAAGAAACTGGCTAGAGAATCCCTAAAATGCTATAAACTGAACTTGGTGGCATCTCAGGACTCAAGATTCTGGCTTCTTAGGCTTAAATGTGTATAAGTGAAAGAGTGCTCAGAGAAGAGATCTGGGAAGGGTACTGAGAGGGGCCTCAGAGGAAAATTATTTCCAGCATTTAGATCAGTGCTCTGTCTCTGGGGACTTGGAGGCCTCTGTAACCATCATTCTAAGAGCATGGCTACTGCTTGAGGTGACAGCAGACATTGGTATCATGTATGTAGTTCTGGTTTACAGGCATACAGAATACAGGAGTTATGGAGTAGTGGAGCCTTTCAGTCAGATTTCACAAGAAGGCCTAGCAGGATAGATAGTGTGCCCTTGAAAGGGTAATGTGTGAAGTTGTGAGATGAAGCCAAAAGTGCATTGGAGATTTCAGGAAATTACAGATACCAGGTACTTGGAACATCTGCTGAGGAAAGCTGTGAACTGTAAGCAAAGCCAGCCCAAGAGGGAAATCTTCAGGGCTACAATCTGCAATAACCAAGACATTTAGAACTTATATCTTGCCGTGCGCTAGACATGGAGCTACAGAATTTAATGTTTGTCCTGTTTGGTTTTAGTATTGCTTTGAACACATTCTTTTCTTTCTTCTATCCATCTTCTTGGGGATTGAGAATATGTATCCTGTGCCATTGTATATTAAAAAGTTTTAACTTTCTATCTGATTTTTATAGGGGCTTATACCTCAGCCTGAGAAAACTTTGGACTTAGATTTTCAGCAGTGTTGGAACTTTTAAAAAATTTGCTTACTCTTAGAGGCAGATTAAATATATTTTATATAAAGAAACAGACACAAGTATTTTGAGGGCCAGAGGCAGAATGTTATGGTTTAGATTGAGAATGTTAGATCATGAGGGCCCTATAGCTGATTTGCTTTGAAGAAGTGAGACCTGATTGGATGAAAATCACTTGGAACCTGACCTGGAATAGTATATCTCCCTACCTGGCTGCTCCCTTCTCTACTTCTTACCCACTGTGATGTCTCAATGGTAGGCTGGTCTTCCATGTTTTTTCTGAATTTGAGCCTGTGAACTATGGACTACAACTTCTAAAAGAGTAAGCCATAATAAACTGCTCCTTTAAATTGTGTGTCTCAAATGTTTTGTCTTTGGTGACAAGAAAGTGACTAAATCATGACTGATGTAAAGGATATAGGAAAAATATAAGATGAGAGGAGTGTTTCTATACATAACATTTTTAATTTCTTCTATTTTCCTAAAGAGATTATATACATGTATACATAAATACATATAAACTGTTTCATAAAACACATATAATCTTTTGATTGTATTAAATACACACACTAAAATTTTAGAATTGGTATTGAATAAATAACCATAGAGGTTATAACATCCAAACTAGAAAAAAGAAAGACAAAATCAGCTAGTTATTCAATTATGAAATACCCATTGATCCAAAAAGTATGAGAAATAACTCATTTAGGGACAGAATAAGATGTTAAAAATGAATTCATGCTCATTAGGAAGCAGTGTTTGTGATGTACAAGATTCTTCACCTTACAAATTACTCCAACTGGAAAATACATAGCAGTATATTGACAGGATTTTAAGGGGAAATTGACAAACCTATTATTCTACTTGAGAACATCATCACAGATTTACATAAAGAAACATCAAAAAATGCCTATGTATGTAAAATGTTTGACAATGCCATTTATGAGCTTCGTTCAGGGGACTAGACTGCTTAAAGAAAGTAGGAAAGAAATGTTCTTTTCTGGAACATGCAAAATATTTATGTTTGCCTATATTAGTCCACCAACAGCAGAATACTGTTCAAGCTTATTATCTAACATGTTCGAAAATAATAAAATGGAGACTAAAAACAAGCACAAAAAAGAAAAATAATAGTTCATTTGCATATAAAGAAGAAATAAAACACTTATAAATAGCACAGAAGACAGCCAATTGATGAGTATAGAGTAAAAATTCAAAAGTCTAAAAAAAAGGGAAAAAATAAATTATATCTCTAAAAATATAGATGTAAGGTAATTAATATTTCTAGGACTTTTATAATTAGATTAATATATTGTATAGCATTAATAATTAATTGGTGAAATATTTAATATCAGATTTGAAAATATTTTAATTAATATTTGTAAGTATAGTATAATAACAGATTAATATAACACTTTTTTAAATTTTCAAACTAAAGTTTGATAATGATATTATTAATGTCATTTTTCCAGTGAAGAAGTTGAGTCACAGAGACTGGAAAATATGCACTAGAACACAGAACTTGCTTAACTCAGAGAGTTCTGAATAGGCTAGTTTCAGAGATTGCAATTTTAGCCACTCAATATCATTATGAATTGGTCAGAGAAGAACAAAACAAAAAGAAATAAAAACAGGAAAGAACAAATGAGTTCAAAAATAAAACACATAAGACAGACTGAAGTAAATCAATAAGGATAATTTATTTGAATATTTTAGATATAATGAAGAAATATTTGGTAGGGTAAATCCAAGAAAAGTAAAATTTGTCACAAAATATTAAGAAGCGTGAATATAACTATAAATGCAGAAAGATCATATAATACTACAATTACTGGACAAGATAATTTCTAAATACTGGTGGAATGGATATTTCTGAAGTAAACAAGTCATTTATATTGAAACAGGAAGAGATATATTGTATATAGATGTAGTGAGTCAGCATGTACAACATTTTCAAAACCTTGCACACAAGTATACACAAACAAAACATAATAAGCATTTAGAGGGAATTTTATTAAAAATTAGGAAAATTAGGAAATATTCATTTTAGATGCCCACTTTTGGATTGGGTCTTTAAATTTGGGTATCTGATTTTTTGTTATTTATATATTCTAGACAGTAGTCTTTTGTCTAAGGAACAGCTGCTAAATTTTTTTTTCCCATATTGTGGGTGGTCTCTTCACTCTGTTGATGGTTTCTTTCTGTGCAAACATTTTTTTTTTAATAAGATGAGATCCCAGTTGCTGATTCTTTGCACTAGTTCCCTTGCAACTGATTCTTTGTTCAGGAAGTCTTTTCCTATGCCAATTTCTTCAAAAGTTCTACCTAACCTATCTTCTAGCAGGTTTAGTGCTTCTGTTTTAATATTTAGATTTTTAAACCATTTCAATTTTAGTTTAGCACATGGTGAAAGATCTGGATTGAGTTTTAATCTTTGGCAAGTTGAAACCCAGTTTTTTCAGCAGTATGTATTAAAGAGGCTATCTTTCCTCCAGTGAGGATGTTTGGCTCCTTTGTCAAAGATGAGGTGACTGCATACATCTGGAGTTGTTTCTTCATCTTCTAATCTGTTCCATTTATCCTCAGATTTGTTTCTTTGCTAGCGCCATTCTATTTTTATTACAGTAGCTTTATACTATAATTTCAGGTTGGGGATTGTGATTTCTCCTGCCTTGTCTTTGTTGCCTAGAATTTAGCTATTCTAGGTCTCTTGTGATTCCAAATGAAGGTTGGGGTTGTTTTGTTTTTAGTTCTGTGAAATATGCTGTTGGAATTTCATTTGGGATTGCATTGAATCACAGTAGTTTTTAAAGTAGGGCCATTTTCACTATGTTGGTTCTTCCTACCCAAGAACAAGGTATATCTCTTCATTAAAAATAAAAACCAAGTTAAATTATGCACAAGTACAAATTCCCAATAATAAATGTGATAATAATGTATACCTACAAGATATCAATAAACTTAAATTTTCAAAATTAGAAATTATAACCTTCTAGATACTGCCAAGGAAAAATATGTCTTTTAGGAATCTAAGAACATGGGTAACAAATAAGAAATGCACATTATCTAAAAAGAACATCACAAGTCATACTCATAAATGAATACTGTAAAAATCATAAACAATTATAGTTATTTCAATTTCATAGTTCAGTAAGATACAAAAAATAACAAACCAAATAAATCCAATTTATTGAAACACATTGAACATTAAAAATCCAGCAATGAAATATATTACAGGAGGAAATAAGGAAAAATAGCATTTAAAAATGAGCATTTAAATTGTGAACATATATTTCATAACTGCAGTAGGATTTATGATAAAACTGACCAATTAAAACAGAAGGAAATTTCCTTATGAGAAACATCACAGAAATGAAAAGTGAGATAAATCTTAGGGAATAACTGATGAGTATTCTCCAAAGCACTAAAGTAAGAAATACAAGGAAACTCTAAGGCACTTCACTGATCACAGGAGGCTAAGGTGACAGTGGTAAATGTTTGTCAGCATTAGTAACAAGCCTAGCCAAGTCCATATAAATTCTATAGTTTACCTAATAACAATGTACTGATATCAATTCCCTGATATTGGTAATTGTTTTGCTATTGCATAAAGCATTACTACTGGTGTACAATGGATTTAAGATATGTAGAAACCCTCAATTTTTGTAACTTTTTGATAGGAACAAAAGTATTTCAAAATTAAAACTGAAAAAGAATATTAAAAACTAAGAATCTAGTTGATGCTTGTTTTTAATTTTTTTAAACATAGAAATTGGAGATTCCAGCCAGTTGCTGGTTAAAAAAAACAATTTACTAGGCAAGTTAAGGAAAAAACAAAGCTGGGGATGATGATAAACAACTAAAATCCCAGCATTCTAGGACACTGAGGCAAGAATATTATAAGTTCAAGATCAGCCTGGGTAACTTAGTGATTTAATGATTTAAAATATTATAAAAAAGAGAGGAAGGGGGAGGAAGGAAGAAGAGAGAGAAAGAGAGGAGAGGCTGACTAATGATGTAATTCAGAGCAAAAACCCTGGATTCCATCTCCATTACTGCCAACAGAATAAAAAAGTAAATAAAATTCTCATTTGTGACAATAGAATTGTCTATATCTGGACATTATTAACATTTAAATTATTATAAAATTAAATATCAGTTAGGTAATACCTATTAATATTTCAATATGTAAAATTTATGATGATTCATTTCCTTTCCTGGGATTTTTTTTTGGGGGTGTGGTACAGGGTTTGTATGTAGAGCCTTTACATAGAGTTACATCTACAGACCCTTATTTATTTTGTGACAGCATCTCTCTAATTTGCTAAATTGCGCAGGCTGGGCTTGAACTAGAGATTCTCTAACTTCAAACTCCCAGATTGCAGAAGTAACAGGAGTGTTCCATTGCTCTGGGCCTAGGAATCACTTTGAACACCTCATATTAATTTTTACATTGGAGATCTTAAAAGTTCCCTTTGCTATTAAAATTAGCCCTCACTTCACTGAGTCAATATATTCATTATTTTATATTCACAAAATTTGGGCATATTTCTATCTTGATTATATTTTATTAATATCATGCTGTCCCCTTTCCAAAAAAAAAAAAAAGAAAGAAAGAAAGAAAAGCAAA
Organism: Fukomys damarensis; assembly: GCF_012274545.1. Classification (NCBI taxonomy): domain Eukaryota; kingdom Metazoa; phylum Chordata; class Mammalia; order Rodentia; family Bathyergidae; genus Fukomys; species Fukomys damarensis. Next base: position 41,452,101 of record NW_022900916.1, on the reverse strand, counting down.
GAAAAACTTTGCAAATGCTTTCATTTCACTGTACTCCATGGAATGAATTAAATTGAATTAAAATTATTGGCTCCTTTTATGTTGATATTTTGTCTTATATCAAAGAGTATATATATATATATTGTATTTAGCAAAATATTTCCTTGCAAATTTTCTACTATATTTGCAAATGTATTTTTCAATTTTCCTTCATTGTTTCCACTGATCTAATAGTTACTGATTTTTCCATTTTATTTTTTCCATTTGCATTTTTATAGAACCATATCATTGATTTATTTATTACTTGTGATTTACTATTTCCTGGTTCACTACCTTTAGCTTTTGTCTTTCTCAGTTCAGTCTTTTTCTTTTTCTTCTTTGTTTTACATGTCTATTTTTTACTTCAGTGATTTCTTGGGTTCGGTGGTCAATGCATTTTTATCTCTACTTCAGTAGTAATGTAAATATTTAAAGCTATTTGCAAAATGCAATATTGGTTACAGATATTTTCAATATCAATATTTTCTAGGCATTCTAAAATTTTGTTTTTAATTTATTGCCATAGTTAAACATTTAAAATTATCTTAATATTTTCTATTGTGCTATCGTACTTTATTTTGAATTTGCAATTTTACTTCAGTGATTATAATGTATAATTTTAATTTTATATTTTCTTTGTAGTTAAGTGATTTAGAAGTTCATTTTATCTCTGAAAAGGAAGTCTGATTTTTTTGTACCCTTTTCTTATATTACATATCTTATTTGATTTTTATGTATTCTTAAAAATAAAATTTTCTAACTACTCTGTTTCCATGTTTCTTCTTTTGTTTCCAATAGTCTGTAATTATGAATATTAAATTTACAGTCTTTCCTCATAATATTATTATACTATTTTTCTAGTGTACCTACTGTGATTTTACCTCTACTAACTTTAGGATATTTTTATTTTAATCTTTTAAAATTAATGTTGATACAGAGTTAATTATTAAAAGTATCCATGATTCTCTTTCAGAGTTAATTATTAAAAGTATCTAGTACCTGCTTTATGATACATAGTAGGGACCGTGCTTTATCAGAGCTACATTTAATGATATTACTCTAGAATGTTTTCTTTCCAGATGATGATTAAGAGGCTAATAGAAAAAATGGTGCCAGGTACCACAGCAGCAACAGAACTTGGCTGTTGTCTGGATATTATTCTTTTCTTTGGTTTTTTTTTTTTTAATGGAATGTGCCGAATGTCTATAATTTTGTTCAGATGACTGCAGAACCTGGAAAAGCTGTTGCTGCTATTGATGCATAACATACTATTATTAGTATATCACACACACACACACACACCAACACACACACACACACACACACATACACACACACACACACACACATATATATATAAATTGAATTTTGGGAAACTTTAATGGTGCTGCCAACTTTGGAAAAAGTCATACCAATTTACTGTGTTAACTTGGCATTGTACAGAAATGGACAACCATATTGGTCTAGAAATGTTAATTTATTTTATTTTATTTTTTTTCCATGTGTACAGGGGTAACACATCATACTAAATATATAAGTTCATATCTCCGAGGGTTTCATTACAGAAACTAACAAAGTATTCTCTAAATAATGAAAAAAGAATAAGATAAGACTAAAAGAGTGAGAAGCAATTTAAATATGTTCAGGGAACATTTTCATCTCCAGAATTAAGGATTATTTTAATCTTACATCATTGCCTTTTCTCTTTTACTTTCCTTTTTAGTTTCATTTTAGGATTCCCTATTTTTAATGTTCATACAGAGATTTCTTTAACTGAAATACCAAATAGTTTCTTTGGTGTGAAAAACTATAATAGTACACAGGATCCTAATGAGACAATTAATAATGTGAAATAGGAAGTAAAGGGCTAAAAGTGTAAGGAAAGTGGGAAGGGTGGGGGAAAGGTAATAAGGGAGAGGAAAAAAGTATGAGAAACTGAAAAAATGGAAATAAAGTGTTTGTAAATGGGGAGGGGAGGAGGGGGTGAAGGGAGGGCAGGGACAAGGGGAAAAATGAGAATCAAGACCTATTATGTAAAGGTACAGAATCCCAATGATGAATGTAACTGTATTTGTATACCTAGATTGTACCAATAACCTAAATAAAAAGGAAAAAAAAAAAAGAAATAAAATGAAAAAAAAAAAGTATCCATGATTCCCTTTACCACTCGTTTTTAAAAAGTACTTACTAATCTGATGAAAATGTGTCTCCCTCATAAATTCAAAGTACTTACTTAAGATTAAACTTGCTTTTCTGTTGCATTTTCCATCCATTTTATTTCAGACATCCTTTGTCTTTGTTTTAGTATTATGTCAAGTTTAAAAACATTTCTCCTTTTCTTCTTCTCTTTTTTTTTTTTTTGGTACCAGGGATTGAACTCAGGTCCTTGCACTTGCAAGGCAGGCCACTGAACTGCTGATCTAAATGCCCGGCCCTGTCCTTTGCTTCTTAATAGCTGCTTACTGACATAGTTTAATATCCCTCTCTATATATGTTCTTGTCTTGTTATGTTTGGCCTATATTGCTTCGTTTTAAATTGTATTTTGCTTTAATTAATTAATTAATTATTTTTAATCTTTAATCTTCTTTTAAAATCTTTATTGGATTTTTATTGCTTTTGTCTTTTTTACATCTTTTTTTTCCCTTCTGATAGTTTTGGAGGCTTATCCCAGTACCTAGCTATCATCATTGGTACATTCATTACATCAGACGGTATGTCAGCTTTCAGATGAATGCTGCTGATTGGTGCCTTGTTGAGAATGATAAGGAAAACAAAGAATTAGCCATTTCTATTTCCTCCCCTTTTCATCCTTGTCTTGCTGTGGTTAGTCCCATTTTTTTTTTTGTAGATTTTTTAACCTAGTGATTTATACCAGGCTTCCCATAATTTCTAAGGGCAGATGTGGATGAGAAAACCTTTAAAAATATAGTGACTTCTGTGTGTCACCACCAAAGATGCTGATTATTTGTAATGAATCCTGTTATTGTTAATATGATTCCTAGCAAATTTAATGTACAACTAATGTAGAACACTACAATCAGTATATACTTTTTAGGACTTTAAATAGTTTAAGTCCTTTACTCTTGAGTATGGTACTACTTCTCCTGGCACACAGGAAATACCTCTGATTGATAATGTAGCTTTGATGGTGTAGAAGATTGTGCTTCATGGACAGGTTATGTATATGTGAATGCATGTGTGTGTTGATGTTGGTGTGCAGATGTTTTCCAGCATGACTTTGCCACTGGGACCTGTTGCACAAAGCAAACATTTGCAGGTCCAACACTTATTCCCACTCATTTCTCTTTCTTTCTTTTTTTTTGAGACAGGGTCTCACTATGTAGTTGAGACTGACCAGGAACTCACTACGTAGCCCACTCTGGTCTCAAACTCACAGTGATTTTCCTGCCTCAGCCTCCCGAGTGCTGGGATTACAGCCCTGCACCCCGACTCATTTCTTTTTTACCCTGTAAACTGCTTTTTGTAGAAGTAATTTATGCATTTGCTTATATATGTATTATCCCCGCCCTGTCTCTCATTACTACTGCACACATTCTAAGCAGCTATAAAAAGCAGGTTAATGTGGTACAATATTGGAAATTTAAGGCAAAATGTTTGATTTTTTTTTCACCTACTTTAGAGAATTTTTAATCCAATTGATCTGAATAGTCTCCATTAATTCTGAATTTTCTCATTGGGTACACTCAGTTGCTCTTTTTCATCTAGTTTGGAAGGATAAAAGGTAGTTGGTGATTTATTAGGAGCATTTATGTTTTCCTGTGATGCATTTACCTGATTTCAGGTAGGTACTTTAAAAAATTCTCTATTTTTATTTTATTTGTACATATCTACAGTTCATGGAGGATATATTCAGTATGACCATGGAAGCCCATATTCACCAAAGTAAAGCAGTACAGTTGCAGGCAGATACCATCCAAGGCCCCACCCTGAGCCCAGCAACGTGGACCCACAGGCCAAAAAGCCCACTTGGAAAAGAGCTATATAGGCACACAAGCCAGATACCACTGGTAAGTGCCTGCAGAACCCAGCCAGAACCCCACCCAGAAAACAATGACCGGGGTACTCAGCCCCCAGCCAAAGGCCCTTACAAACAACAGCTATATGGGGGGTAGGGCCCAGCAAAAGTCATGCTCTGATACCATCCCAAGTATTCACAGGCCCCAGAAAGAACCACCCTGGACAACAGGGCAGCACAGGGGTTTGGAAGTCCATTATTCTGAACCAGGAACTGGCACAGGGCAGAGGCCTCTCAGTGGCTAGACTTAGAGCACTAGATGAGCAAAAAGTCACTTTAACAAAGGTGCAGTGGGCTGCATCTGGTGAAATAAGACACACAAAAAAGTCTCAAAACCAAAATCCCAGGCAACCACAAAAGGCAATGAGATGGAATAATCTGATAATCAACCACCTGGACTCCCTAATCTAGCAATGAAAGAGGATCTGGAAAAAATGAAATCAGAAATAATTTCTCAGATAACAACAGAGATTGTTCCCATTGTGCAAGACATGATTAATAACTTTAGAGCAGACACAGATTAAAAAAAAAAATTGAGCTGAGGAGCACTATGGAATCCCAACCTAGGAAACAAATGGAATCCATAAAAAAGACACAAACAGATTTCCAGGAGATTAAAAACTCCATTGAAAGTTTATGCATCAGAATGAACCAATTTGAGGACAGAATTTCAGATATAGAAGTTAGGATGGCAATTCATAACCAGGAAAAAAAAAATTCTTAAAAATCGGGAACATGAGAAACCAATCCAGCAGCTTCTACACAATGCAAAGAATAATATAAGACTGATTGGAGTAATGAAGAAATAGGAAAGAGTGCAAATAACATTAAAAAAACAAAACAAAACAAAACTGTTCACAGAAGTAATAGCAGAAAACTTCCCAAGCAGTGGAACTTGACATAGAGACAAGGGAGGCATATAGGACTCCAATTAGCCATGATCAAAAACAAAACAAACAAACAAAAAAGCTACACATAGTCATATAATAGTTAAGATTCAGCAAACCTAACAGAAGAACAAAATTCTACAAGCAGTTAGAGAAAAGAGACAAATCACATACAAAGGGAAGCCCATCAGAACCACAGAAGACTACTTAATATAAAACCTCAAGGCAAGAAGTACTTGGAATGACATATTTCAAGCCCTAAAGGAAAACACCCTCCAACCCAGACTGATGTACCCTGAAAAACTGTTGGGTTAATTGCTTTTCTCTTTTCTCTTATTGCTGAGACAAAATACCCAACACCCCAAGTTAGAAGGGAAGGGGTTTATTTGACGTACAGTTCATAGAGGTTTCAGTCGATAATTGGTTGGCTGTGAAGCTGGGATGGCAAACAAGTGTTGCAGAATAGGAACAACATGGTGCACACACAAGGCAGCAAAGATAAGAAGAGAGTTAAAAGTGTCTTCCTGCCCCTTTTATCTTATTCAGGCTACGTAGGTTGGGTAGCACTTAGTCCTACTGCCCTTGAACCTGGTGCTGCATCATGAATCAATTCCAGCTTCACACACACACTAGATTAAGCCTATGACTAAATGAGGCTTTGAGGGGAAGTCTAGACCCAAACCATAACAACTGTCTTTCAAAATAAATGGAGAACCGGGCTGGGGATTTAGCTCAGTGGTTTGGTGGCCTGCCTTGCAAGCGCAAGGACCCAAGTTCAATCCCCAGTACAAAAAAAAAAAAAAGATGGAGAAGTAAGATACTTTCATGATAAAGGGCACCTGAGGAATTTCATGAATACCAAACCAGCACTCCAAAAATTCTTAAACCGTGTCCTAGGAAAAGACAATGAGGATCACAACCCCAGGAAGCCCAGCAGAATGAATCCATAAGGCACAGCAAGAACTTAAATGCGAAGGTGGAGAATCCAATAAAAAGAAAAAGTCATGATGAGGATAAGCTAATATATATCCATTAGAACCATCAATGTTAATGACCTCAATTCACAAATCAAAAGAAATAGACTGGCAGGATGTAGCAAGAAGCAAGATCCAGCAATATGCTGTATACAAGAAACAATAGATTCAAACAGAAACTCATAGACTGAAAATTAAAGGGTGGAAAACAATACTCCATGTGGCAGGAACCCCCAAAAGCAGGAATAGGTATCATCTTAGCAAACCAAATGGATTCAAACCAACACTGATTAAGAGAGAAAGAAAAACACTATATCCTTGTAAAGGAAAAAAATCCAAGAGGAAGAGATGACAATCATAAATATACATGCAACAAATACTAATGCACCCAACTTATGAAATGAGTATTAACAGACATGAAAAATCAAATGAACACTAATATAATAGTAGTGGGGGACCTCAATACCCCACTATCACAAATAGATCAACTACACAGAAAATGCGCAATGATATTCTAGAACTCAAACTCTTGAATAAATGAACTTAACTGATGTTTATAGAGTGTTCCACTTTACAAAATCAGAATAAACATTCTTTTCAGCTGCACATGGGTTCTCCAAAATAGACCACATACCTACTGATAGAATATGTTTAAGTACAAAGGAATTTAAGTTATCCCCTGTGTATTATCAGACAATAGTGTAATGTAATTGGAGATCAATAGCAAAATAAAGGACAAGAATTCCATAAATACATGGAAATTGAACAACACACTTCTGAATAATGAGTCACAGAGGAAACTAAACAAGAAATCAGACAGTTTCTACAATTGAATGAAAATGTCAGTATAACATATTGGAATCTACGGGACACAATTAAAACAGTTTCATGAGGGGAAATTCATTGCATTGAATACTCATATTAGGAAAATAGAGGAAGCTAAAATAACCTAATGCTGAACCTCAAACATTTAGAAAAAGAAGAGCAAGACAAATCCAAAGCTCAACAAGGGAGGAAATTCTGAAGATCAGGACACAAATCAATGCTATCCAGACTAAGAGAATAATACAAAAAAATTAATGAAGCAGAATTGGTTCGTTGAAAGAACAAACAAAATTGACAAACCCTTAGCCAACCTTATCAACAAAAAGGAAAGAAAAGACCTAAACACATGCAATTAGGAACCAAAAGGGTGAAGTTACAATGGACCCAGCAGAAATCCAGAGGATCATCAATACCTACTTTGTGAACCTATGTGCCAATAAGATAGAAAACACAGAAGAAATGGACAGATTCCTCCATAAGAATGAATTACCAAATTTAAATGAGGAAAATTTAAAAATTCTAAACCCAATATCAATCAACAATTTTGAAAACACAATTAAAACTTACCAACTAATTAAAAAAAGAAGCTATCAGAACCTGATAGCTTCACTGCTGTATTCTACAAGGCATTTAGAGAACTATTGCCACTACTTCAATAAACTATAAGGGAAGCAATACTCCCAAATTCATTCCTAGAAACAAGCATCACCTTGATCCCCAAAACAGAGACCTAACTGAAAAGAAAACTATAGGCCAATCTCACTAATGAACATAGATGCAAAAATCCTTAATAAGATAGTGGCAAATAGAATGCAGAAGATTATCAAGAAGGTCATACACTCTGACCAAGTGGGATTCATCCCAGGGATCAGGAATGTTTCAATATATGCAAATCAATGAATGCAATACACTATATTAATAGACCCAAGGACAAAAACCATATGATCATCTCAATAGATGCAAAAAAAGCATTTGACAAAAATCAATATTCATTCATTACAAAAAAACTAAAGAAAACTGGAGCAGACAGTCTATGTCAACCAGATAAAAGGCATCTATGAAAAAACCAGTAGCCAATATCATACTAAATGGTCAAAAACTGAAATCCTTCATACTAAAATCAGGAACAAGATAAGAATGTCCATTGTCACCTCTCCTCTTCAATATAGTTTTGGAAACATTAGCCATAGCAATTATACAAAAGAAATAAAAAGAATAAAGATAGCAAATGAAGAAGTTAAGTTGTCATTATTTGGAGATGACATGATACTATATTTAGAAAACCCCAAGAGCTCCACCAAAAGTCTTCTAGGCTTAATAAACAAATTCAGTAGAGTAGCTGGTTACAAAGTCAACACACAAGAATCAATAGCTTTCCTGTATATGAACAAAAGACCCACTGAAAGAGGAACTGGAGAAACAACTACCTTCACAATAGCATCCAAAAAAATGAAATACCTAGAAATTAACCCATTGAAAGAAATCAAAGACCTCTACTCTGAAAAGTATAGCACTGTGAAAAAAGATTAAAGAGGATATCAGAAAATAGACATCCCTTGCTCCTGGGTAGGAAAAACCAATATAGTGATAATAGTCATATTTCCAAAACTGCTATATATATCAAAAGCAATCCCAATGGAAATACCAGCACCATACTTCGTTGACCTTGAGAAAACAACCCAAAACTTCATGTAGAACCAGAGGAGACCTAGAATAGCAGAAGCAATGTCAGGTAATAAAGACAAGATGGGGGCATCAAAATCCTCAATTTGAAACTATATTACAAAGCTACTGTGATAAAACCAGCATGGTTACAGCAAGAAACAGATCCAAGGACCAGTGGAATAGATTAGAAGATGCAGAAGCAACTCCAGATACACTCAGCCACCTCATCTTTGACAAAGGAGTCTAACACCCTCATTGGAGGAAAGATAGCCTCTTTAATTAATGGTGCTGGAAAAAGTGGGTTTCAATTTACCAAAGATTAAAACTGGTCCTCACCATAATATCTGTATCTCTCAGCATTACAACTATATCATTACAACTATATATATCACCATTAATTAAACTGAAATTGAAATGGATCAAATATCTAAATATTAAAACAGAAAAAAGTCCTATTTGAATTAGCTGTTCCCCTACTGGGTATCTATCTTCTCCACAAATTAAAAGAATCACACCACAGTGATATATGTGGACTCATGTTCATAGCAGCACAGTTTGCATTAGCTAAAACCTGGAATAGCCCAATCTCCTATCAACTGGAGACTTGATAAATAAAATGTGTGGTTTTTTAAAAAAATAAAATGAAGTACTACTCAGCCATAAAGAAGGAGGAATTAGAGACATTTATAGCTAACTGGATGCACATTGATTGCATAATCTTAAGTGAAATAAATTGGACACACGTGCATATACTGAATAGTTTCTCTGGTGTGAGAAACTGAAAGTGTAAGGATGAAAATATGTAATAGATAATGTGAAATGGGAAGAAAAAAGTGTAAGGATGAAAATATATAATAGATAATGTGAAATGGGAAGAAAAGTTACAAAGGGGAAGGGGAAGCTAATTGTGTAGGGGAAAAGAAAGAAGGGAGTGGAATTAATATGAAAAAAGGAACAAAAGGGAACAAAGTCTTTGTAAATAGGGAGGGGTGGAGGGGTTTAAGAGAGGACAGGGGAAGAGGAAAGAATAAGAATCAAGATATATTTTGTAGGGCTGGGGATTTAGCTCAGTGGTGCCAACCCTGCCTAGCAAGTGCAAGGACCCGAATTTGATTCCCGGTACTAAAACAAAAACAAAAACAAAAAAAGTTACATTATGTAAAGGTACAAATCTGTAATGATTAATGTCATTATATTGTATACCTAAAATTTACCAGTAAAATTAATTTAAAAAGGATTTAGCTATTTGACATTTAATAGTTGTGAAACAACTCTAGTAATGAATTCAGAATATCTTTTCTTTTTAATCACTGTGTAATGTTCAGTATCTACTTCTTATGAGACAGCTGTTAAAATATAGTCAGGATTAATGCATGTAACAAAAATACAGTGAAAAGTTTATGGACATTGTCTATTTTGGCTTTCACATCAATCCTCAGCCCTCGTTTATTGAGTAATTCATGGAAAGGAAAACTGGGTTTTACTTCTTTCATCTAATAGGAGCATGTTATTCTTTGAAAGTATTTCCTCTTAAGTCTCCTCTATCATATAAATTTTCTACATTGTACTATAGGAGCATTAATACAATGTGCATGTTAATAAAATATTTATAAATAAAACATTTTCCATGTAGATTATCATGTTTAAATTATATTCAAGTATTACTGGGTGGCATCCTCAGAAGACAAGCATAAAAATTCATATATTTTATTTACAGAAAAAAGAATTACAGAGGTGATTATAGTGCACAAAATTGCTCACAAATTTTAATGTAGTTCAACTCTACAACAAACGCTTTCCAACAATGTTTATTCTTTTCTTTCATTCCGTCCTCAAAAATTTAAGATTGCCTTATTTTTATAATCTAACAATATTTCAACTACTTTGATGAAGAGAGAGCCTGTTTGAAGATAAAAATAAGTATTTTAAACAGGATGAAATGGTTGTTCTTAAGTGTGAGGTATAATTTTCTAGCTGTTGGATGATAACAGAGGAGGCAGAAAGAAAAAGGATCACAGAGAAGATTTAGGGAAAGTAAGAAATTGAAGATTATTTTCTTTAGGAAAATGTGGGAAACTTGGATTATCCTAAAAAAAAATAATTGTGAGGAACAGATAATATAAAACAATTTTAAGAAAATTTTAAGAATACTCTTGTTATTATGTAGATAATGCTTATGTAGAAGGAGGAGGTAGGGAGGACAAAGAAGGAGAAAAGGAATGGGAAGAAGTAGAGGAAGAAAAAGAGGAAGGAAGGAGAGGAGGAGAAGGAAAGGAAGAGAGAAATGGAGATGTCTTGGTTAATAACAGGTGACTAGGTGAAAATAGTTGAGTTTTATTACTAAAACATGAAGGGTTCACGAAAGTAGAATACCTGCTATATGGGTCATTAATATATGACATTTCCAAGAGGGAGCTTTAATTAACAAGTGTGATAGGAAGAATTTGTGGCTCTCAAGATTGACTTTGACTTTGGTCCTTGCCCCTGTCAGACAGTTGCATTGTCATGTGATACCTTAATGAACACATTAAAGGACAAGAGAGTTTGCCTGTTTGTCAAGGAGCATGTTGTTATATTTTATACTCTACAATCTCTTCACTCAGTTACATTTCAGTAAATTATTTTCTTTCATTATACATTTTAAAGTCTTTTTTATAAAATTACGGGGTTACCAGATTAAAATAACAAGCAGGCACAGGTATATTTTGTTTGTATAAATGTTGAGTGAAGGTTTAACATGTGAAGTTCTAAAATGTACTTAAAACTCCGTGTACGCAAATTTTCTAAGACTAACTCACTGCACATTTACCTCATTTTGAGTTTATTAGTGTTACTTAACATGAAATGATTGAAGCCACATTGTGTTTTGTACATTAATAACATATTTAACACACATTTCATGATATTGCTGTAAGTGATGCTTTCATGAGATACTTATGCTGAATATAAGTACAATCTGGTACATTTCCAACTAAAAGAATAAATGCCCCCACATATGTACAGTTATCTGTCAACAATAAGGAAGAAGTATTTTTTTACAGATGCCATTTGATGTTATGAATTGGATTGAGTTTAACTGATTACAGGCCTTTTGGATAAGAAAATGTAACAGCATGCTTAATATTTCAATAAAAAGTACAATAAAATAAAAAATTATTATCTGTGTTATTCTTAATGTTATTTAAATTATGGCCAAAGAAATGTCCAATAGCTACATATAACTATGGGTGTCAGTATAAGTTTATACTGCACTTGTAAATGAAACTCAGTTTTTCCAAATGAAAACTTACTAAAAATATGCAAGAAAAATGTTCACTAAGAGCTTGACCAAGATGTCCTAAAGACAAATATATGAGAGTTATGCCCTGCAATTTTCAATGTAGAGCTGAGGATTTAGCTCAGTGGCTACTGCCTGCCTTACAAGCTTAAGGTCTTGAGTTCAATCCCCGGAACAAAAAAATTTTTTTTCAATGTAATGTAAAATAAGCCACAGTGATCCAAATGAAAAAATTCAGGAGGGGAGGAAAAAGTGACAGGTTTCTGCATTTATGATGTGCATGGCAGCAGAACTTCTTCAGTTTATTAATAACAGATAATGCAAGCTAGATGCATAGCATAAAAATGATGGAAGCATCATCACTCAGATGTCTGATGGCATCAGACTACAGAACACATCTCAGTACCTACTCCATAAAATTCTCTCTTAATTCTTTTTTGCAAAGTTACATCAGCCCAAGCCAGAAATATGGGAGGTATTTCTGACCTTCATACAGAGGCCTGTGATTCTATAGTTTACATATCTCTTGTCTCTTATTCAATTTGTCCCAGTTGCCACTATTATATATTGTCACAAGTACAGGTGAAAATAGCTTCTTGACTAACATACCTGCTTTGAAACCAATTATTTACAATATACGTAGAGTAACTTGAAAATACAAACCTCTTAATAGTGTCTTCTCTTTGGCTTGGGGATAAAGTTAGATATGACTCTGGCCACTAACTATACAGTTCATCTTTAAGCAACCACTACTTAAATCTCAACTTTCATTCATATTTTTAATTTATGAACGTTAGATGCTACCCAAGGGAAATCTTGAGGATATTCACTTTCCCAAAAGTGCAAGTATTTCTGTCAGATTTAACCTTCACAATTACTAAAAGCATAAGAACCAGAAAAATTATGCTATAAACTATACACAATAACTTAATGCAAGCTGGGTGTGGTTGTGCCCACCTATAATCCCAGTTTTTGGGAGGCTGAGGCAGGAGGATCTCTGTGAGTTTGAGACCAGCCTGGCCTACATAGCGAGTGTCAGGTCAGTCTCAAATACACAGTGAGACCCAGTCTCAAAAAAAAAAATGTTCATAAAAAAACACTTAATTCACAATAAAATTATGAGCAATGTATGTATGTATTTGTTTGTTTAAAGGATCAGAATTTATATTACTTATCAATTATGTTTGTTTCACTTTACCATTTCAGACATTCACTATTTTCTTCTATTCAACGTATTGATCACATTTGCAGTTCACACAAACAGAGGGAGTGGAAGCTATATCATTTGGATGGCAAGATTAAAAACATTACCTAGAAGAGTTATTGCTCTAGGACTTTGTACCTCAATGGAGAAGTCTGAATAAAAAGTGGTCTCAGGGGGTGAAGGGAGGGCAGAAGTAAGGGGAAAATGAGAACCAAGACCTCTCATGTAAAGGTTCAAGATCCCAATGATGAATGTAACTGTACTGTATACCTAAAATGTATGAATAAACTCAATGAGGGAAAATAATGTGGTTTCACTAAATCAAGAGCAAGGTTAAAAAAAAAAGAATTACCAGTAATTTTAGGATATCAGTTAATTTTAGAAAAACAAACTGCACAAGGAATAGGAAAAACTGATACCTGATAAATTTTTGTTTGATGCAAAATATTCTACCTTGTTGGATGCTAGACATTTCACCTACTTATAAGCAGTACAGAGCTTTAGCCTGAGAAGCAGCTGCATTACTCCAGAGTAATTGTATTGTTTTATGTCTTGCTTATAAGCTTTGTGGACTTTAAGGCACATATCATTTCACTATGGAGCCAAAACACACAGTATTCTACTCAAGATCCAGGTTTTTACTCCAGCTGATGACAGGAATTTTTCTGACTTTGTGTGAGGTTTTGAGGGTTTTTTCCATTTATTTCTCAAAGCCTCAAGGAGTTTTCTAACATGCAAGCTTTTCCTTCCTTAATCATTTAATTTTTAGATAATTGTAAACTCACATGAAGTTGGAAGAAATACTATGAGGGGGAACATCCTTACACCCGTTCCCTCCAGTGATCTCGTTAGTAATATTTTGCAAAGTGAAATATAGTATTAGAGCAGGACATTGAGAGTGATGCAGTCAAAGGGCATAGCATTTTCACAAGGGCCCCTAATGCAGCACACTCGCTTTCTTCCTGTCCTTTCAGTGTTGCCTTTGCCTCTGAAATGATTTATCTAGTCCTCATTTATGACATCTTTCACTTCAATAATGTTTTAAAAATTGAATCATGTAATATGTAATATGCTACATTTTTTTTTCTTTATTGGTACATTCTAGGTATACAGTACAGTTACATTCATCATTGGGATCTTGTAACTTTACATGATGTATCTTGGTTCTTATTTTTCCCCCATCCCCCACCCTCCCTTCATCCCTTCACCCTTCCCTATTTACAAAGACTTTGTTTCCAGTTTTTTCCTTTTCTCTTATTTTTTATTTTCCCTCCATACCTTTCCCATACACCTCCTACTTACCCTACACCTTTAGACCTTTTTCCCTATTACACAGTATCAGTTATACATTTTTATTCTTATTTACACTTTTAGTTTATTATACTAGAGAAGCTATTTGATATTTACACATGTGTCCTATTAATTTCACTTAAGATTATGTCCTCAATGTTCATCCACTTAGCTACAAATGTCTCTAGTTTCTCATTCTTTATGGCTGAGGAGTACTCCATCTTATAAGAAGACCCACATCTTCTTTATCCACTCCAGTTCATGGGCAGTTAGGCTCTTTCCAAGCTATAGCTGTTACAGACTGTGCCACTATTAACATGGGTGAGCATATGTCACTGTGGTGTGACTCTTTTAGTTCTTTTGGGAAGATATCCAGCAGGGGAATGAACAGCTAGGTTAAATGGGACTTCTAATCCTCGTTGTTTAAGCTATCTATCTTCATATCGATTTCCACAGTGGTTGCTATCTCTTTTTTCACTGCTTCTAATTCTCTGGATATTATTTGAGCTTGTGACATGTGTGGCAGATCATTTGTGTAGACCATAGTGTATTCTTGTGTAGGGTCCTGTGGCATGGATGTAGCACAGGTTGTTCATTCAAAGAAAAAACCTTCTAAAGAACATTTGGGTTACCTTTTACAGTTTTTTACTATTACAAATAAAGTCACAACAACAAATTGTGTTTAGATTTTTGTGAACACATACTTCATCTCTTTATTAAAAACAGAATTGTTTGAATTATCATAGGTACAAGCTAGTTTCTAAAAGTTGACATAAGTATGTGTCTGCTTTTAGTTCTGTTTCAGATCATAACCGCATAACAAACATTAAGTCATAATCTGTTGTACTGAAATCAATCAGTCAAATGTTAAATGTCTGCACTGTAGTCTCTGATCACTGTCACATGCATACTTGCTGTTTTTATTTCGATGTGTAGGAGAGCTTTACAGTAGAAACATCAGTGAACAACTTTTATACTATTAAAAGTTTTTTTTTCCCGTCCTGAATGTTTTAATTGTATCATAGTATTTTGCCCACTGAAGAAGCTTCTGTGGACCCTGCAGCTTTGTTGCTAGCTTGAGGTTTATTGTTGTGGTTGTATTGTCCACTGTGTGTAAAGTGTAGTATGTGTATGATTTAAATAAATATTCAGTTTTTAATACTAGCCATAGCATTGGTTAGTATCACAGTAGTTCATGAAACGTTTCCTGTATTCTACTCTATTTTGAGAAATTTTGTGCTCTTTTCTTATTGTGTCTTATAGTTCAAGTTTGTAGATTTTAATAAGCAACAGTTTTTAAGATGCAATAAACTTCCAATTAATATTTATCCATCTCTCATGGACCCATAAATTGCATCTTTAAATCATAAATAAGTTTCCTTAAGTATCATACTTTTCTGATCTTTCAAGCTTAGTGATAAAGAAGCACAAGAAAAGTTTCAATAGGATAGTTTTTATTTTGTAAACAGTAAAGTATTAATCTTGCTACACATTAAAGCAAATAATATATACTTTTATTTGAAATGTACATATGAGTTGGATGTTACAACTAATTGCTCTTTGTCATTGTGTTGGAGGTATTTGCACTAAACAAGGCCAATTGGTTACTTCAGTATTACAGATTCCAAGGGACCATTTCCCAGAGTCTGTTGTACTTTATTGTGTGAAATCTGCATTTTTGTGACTCAAAGCTGTTGGTGAGGTGTGATGAGTGCACTTGCTTTCTGTGGCAATAAAGATTTTCTTTGCCTCACACACAAAAAAAACTATTAAATTATTTTCCAGAACTTTTGTCATTTTACATTCCCACCAGTAATATATGTGATCCAGTAGAAAATGACTCAATAAAAATACCATTCTCATTAGCATTTGGTAGCACAATATTTTAAAATTTCAGCTATTCTCTTAGATGTGTAGCAACACTTCATTATTATTATAATTTACAGTTACACAATAACTGATAATATTAAATATCTTCTCATGTGCTCATTTGACATCTGCATCTTTGTGTGTGTGTGAGAGAGAGAGAGAGAGAAAGAGAGAGAAAGAGAGAGAAATGGCTCTTCAAGTCTTTCCTGTATTTTGATTTAATTTTGAATTTTGTGAGATACTCATTTGGCAAATATGTGGTTTCCAAATATTTCCTCTCACTTGGGCTTTCTTTTAATTCAACAGTTTTTTACAGAGTAAAAGTTTTTAATTCCTTAATATTAATTTTTATGGAACTTTCTTTTTAGGAATTGTACTTTTTTGTGTCAAATGTAATACCACTTTGCCTGGCCTTATGTCTTAAAATTAGTTTTCTGTTGGTTTCATATTCACAGTATCAGTTAAAATTCTTATTTCATTTTAGTTAATTTTGTATATGTTATAAGGTTTGGTTAATGGTCAGTTTTAACAATGAATTTTTAAATGGCACCATTGTTGAAAAAGCAGTCCTTTCTATACTGAGTTGCTTCTGTCACAGGAATGTAAAGTTGGAATGATATTTAAAGACATGCAATTTTCAAAAATTACTTATTCATATAAAAATTAAGGCTGATCTAATATATGTAAACTTGAAATAGAAGTTGAAGAGAACAAGATACATATATAAAACTAAATTAAATTCAAGGACAAAGAAGAAATAGAAATAAAAGAAATACAAAAACAAAAGAATAAAAGAAAAGCAAACAAAAATCCTCACAAAATTATACTCTCAGAGAATATAGAGAGGACATTCTATCCATGATATAAGAGTAATATAATATATAGAATAAGAGTAGATTTTAAGAATAAATACCATGTAAATTTTACAAAACTATCAACAAGATAGAATGTTTAAGTAAAATAAATTCTGATAAATTGAAAACAAAATAACAGTAAAAAAGGAGAGAAGAGTTAGACACAGAAAGAAGTCCCTGGAGTTGCAAGATCACAATCAATAGAAACTACAAAAAAAACCCAAAAAAACAAAGAAAATAATGATAAAGTATAAAACTAACTAGTAAATAATATTTTCAAAGTGAATAGATATAAACTATCAGATTAAATGTTAAAAAGTCTTTGAGGTATAGTGAGGAAAGACTCAGTCTTAATGAAAGCACTGCAGACTTTCAGAAGATTAATGATGGAGGACTGCAGACTGCTACACATGTGATATAATGCTTGAAATTGTAAGAAATCATCTGATTTCAATAAATAGAGGATACTGTCCAAAAATAATGAACCAATCAGAAGAATCTGCAGTATTGTGTTCAATTCTGGGCACCACCATTTAATAGCAAAACTGATGAACCAGAGGAATCAAAATATGAAAGGGAAATATCTCTCACCACACATGTTCAATTCCAATTTTTGTCACTTATTTCTTCCTCAGTTGCCATTGCTGCCTAAAAACATAAAAGTTGACTATGTTAGTGTAATGTCACTTTCTGACCTGACACTTTGGGCTGACTGCACAGTTCTCTGCTGCTGTCATGAGGGCTCCTTTTGGCAGGGACATTCAGCTGTGGTTCCCCGCAGCTGGGAATCAGTCATGATAGAATTGAAGCTTAGTTGGAATTCCTGGACAAAGGTGGAATCTCTCCTCTCTTCCAGTTTGTCTTTCTAATTCAGCAGTGTGATATAATCTTTTTGTTTTTTTAAATGTCATTTTGGTTCCAAAAGCTGAAATATAGAAAGCAAAAGGGATGTGAAACCTAAACTTAGCAACACAAACTACTATTTGTTACTATTGGTCCAGAAAATGAAAAGACTAGCTGAGCCAAAAGGATTAAGAAATAGACATCGGTACTTGATAGATGAAGTTGGCAACATCATGCTACAAAGCAGTGTGTGTGTAAAGAGATTTGACTTCTTGGAGTCCCACATAACAACAACTCATCTTACATATAACAATTTGGATTTCACTGCAATCACTGAAATAAACATTGATGGACACTATTGATGAAGAAAATCAGAATTTCTGTGGGAAATGACATATACTTAGTCATTCTCAAGAATTATAGGTGAGCTATGCTTATATAGCTCTCTTCTAATGCAATGCTACTGCTGAAAGATTTAGTTCTAATATAATGATGCATGGAGAGTAGCAAAATAAATCTTCATTAAAGACTATTTTAAAATCTTAGCATTTGCAGTAATTGATCCTCATGGTTATTTTAAGAAACTTCACAAGGAGTAAAGGGTTAACTACCAACATCATAAAAAGAATTGCATTCCAAAATACTACACTCACACACACACACACACACACACATGCTGTCGTGAGCCAGCGACGCAGAGCACTGTCCAGCAGTGCCTCAAACCTGAAAGATCAGTGGGGTGGAGATGGGGCAGAAAGAAAGGAAGGACGCCAAGACAAGAGTCTGATCAAGGCGACGTTTGTTGCCTGCAAGCATCAACCTTTTAAAGCAAAAAAACCCACAAATTATTATGGGATGGGGTTACCATAGTAAATGAAAGTTCACACAGGAAAGAGCAAACAGGCTCAACAAAAACAATCACTATGGTTAGTAGTAACCCAGACAACCACACGTCTGAAGGTCAGAGATAAGAAACTGCAACTTTCAGGAATTCCACAAAGGAAACACACCACCTTCTAAACTGGAGAAACTTAACAAATATGGAGTTACTAAAGTTAACAATACTTACAACCAATACTCATGATTCCCACAATATGCTAGAACATATGCTAGAAAAGATGGTAGAACAAAGGCACAATGTAAGATTTAGAAAGTGTCTCTATTTTTCCATACTGTCTGTGACCCAGGAAACAAAAATGAAAGAAATTAAAGGTATCTGAGGTATAAAGCATTGCTATAGAAGGAGAGTAGATGGTTAAGGCTATTTGAATACAGTACCAGCCAGTTATAACTTCATATTTTTAATACTTATTAGAAGTTTTAATGAAATCCTGCACAGAATTTATAGAAGTGTTCCCCAAAGTCTCAGGTATGTAGAAGTGGGGCTATGGAAAGTGATTGGATCACACTGGTGCTATTAAGTGGACTAATCTGATGCTTCATCCCTGAATGCACTGCTGGGTGGTGCAGCCTGGTACAAGAGACAGATCCCTAGGGGCATGACCTAGAAGGGTACCTACATTCTTTTCTACAATGAATTGATTTAATTGATACATTTTAGATATACATAATGACCACATTTATCATAGGGAATTTGTATCTATACATAATACATCTTGATTTTTCTTTTGCTCCCTATTCCCTGTCATTCAATCCATTTTTCTCTCCTTATTTATAAGAGCTTTGTTTCCATTTTTTTCATCTTTTCTGGTTTTGTCTTTCTTTCCCCATCCTTCTTTTCCCCTCTGTAGTTCCCCTTCCTTTTGGAATATATTCTTCCTATTTCACACAATCTATTATACATTTTAGTCCTTATTTACACTTCTATTTTCTCACTCCAGAGAAACAATGTGATATTTACACATGGATCCGCTTTATTTCACTTAAGAGTGTGGTCTCAAAGTGCATTCACTTACCAAGAAATGTTTCAGGTTCAACCTTCTTTATGGCTGAGTAGTATGTCATTGTATTAAAAACACATACATTTTCATTATTCATCAGTTGATAGACATTTGGGCTGTTTCCAAGATTTAGTTATTACAAACAGTGCTGCTATAAACATGGGCGTACATTTATCACTGTGGATGATGATTTTATTTCTTTTGGGAAGATAACAAGAAGGGAAATACCTGCATCAAATGGCACCTCTAGTTTTAGGTTTTTGAGAAATCTCCTCAGTGATTTCCACAGTGGTTGCACGAACCTGAAACAGCAGAAAGGGTTCCTTTTTCCCCACCACCCTGCCAACATTTGTTATTGTTTGATTTCTTGACAGTAGTCATTCTTTCTGGAGTGAGGTACAATATCTGCATTGTTTTAATTTGCATCTCTTGAACGACCAGTGATATTGAATATTTTTTCATATATTTAATTTACATTTGTACTTCTTCATCTGTGAAGTATATATTCATTTCAGGTGGCCATTTTTTGATTGTGTCTTTAAATTTGGGATATGATTTTTTTGAATTTTTAATGCATTATAGATACTAGTCCTTTGTCGAAGGAACAACTGTGCAAATTTTTTTCACACTCTGTTGGTTGCCATTTTTCTCTGTTGGTGATTTTTTTGGCTGTGAAAAAGCTTTTTAATAAGATAAGATCTTAATTGTTGATTCTTTGTAATATTTCCCATTCAATGAGAGCTTTGTTTATTAAGTCTTTGCTTACATCTGTGTCTTCAAGAGCTCTACCTCTTGTGTCTTCCAGAAGTTTTAGTGCTTCTGTTTTAATATTTTGACCTTTGATCCATTTTGACTTTAGTTTAGTGCATGTTAACAGACATGGGTCTAGTTTTAGTCCCTGGTATGTGAAAGCCAGTATTTCCAGCATCATTTATTAAAGAGGTTATGAAAATTCCCATACCCCCAAAATTGCTACACAGATTTAATGCAATCCTGATCCAAATACCAGTAGTACACCTCACAGAATTAGAGAAAATAATCCTAAAATTTATTTGGAACCAGAAGAGACCCAGAATAGCAAAAATAATTCTGGGCAACAAAGGCAACACAGAAGACATCACAATTACTGACTTGAACTTATACTACAAAGCTACTATGATTTTAAAAAAGCATGATATTGAAAGAAAAAAATAGACCCCAGGATCAATGGAACAGATTAGAAGATGCAGAAACAGCTCCAAACACACTCAGCCACCTTATCTTTGACAAAGAGGCCAAGCACCTTCACTGGTACATATAGTCTTGTCCACAGCTCCTCCTCTTCCCTCTTCATCCTAGCTGCTGAGAATTGAGCAGCTTTCCTCCATCAAGGTGTTCTGCCAGGCACTTTCTGTCACTGAGCTGGCTGACGATGGATGGAATTCCTTGAAACCATGAAAAAAAATGATTTTCTCCTACATTTAGATGCAGGTGTTGGGTATTTTGTTCCACCAATGCAAAAATGACTAACAGTTACATTTACCAATATAAAAGAAAATTTGTGAATGGAGAAAATCTATAAAATATGTGTATCAGGAGAGAAAAAGGAGAGATATTAGGAATAATTCCTTTGAGTCTATTTTTCTTGAAATTTATCAGAAAAAATATACTGACCTGAAAATAATAGTTATATTTCAACTTACTAAAATTTTAAAGAGCTTATGATGTATATAGAAGTTCTCTTCTTTTCTTCCAAATTAAATTTACAGGTGTATGTCATTTAATAGTCTAATTGCTAGAAGTTACAATTAATAGAAGTTAACATTTTATAAGAAGTAAAACGGCCGTACCTGGCAATTTACATTAGAATTACCCAGACCTTTTTCTTTATTCATTCATTTTTAAATTCACTAACCACTTACTAGTCATCTTTTATTATAAAGTTATTGTTTGGTTCATTTTATGGAATATCAAGATCAATTGTCTATGATTATGCTCTTCTGTAACTCAAGGAAAAATAATATATACACATAATGATCGACTCATAGCAGGTGATATGTGCTAAAAGAGTGATATAGAACTTCCTAGGTTGAAATGACAGATTCTTTGAGTTTAGATAATCAAGGAAAGCTTTTAGAGGTAGCAATTTTGTGCTTAGCCTTGAAGCAGAAGTACATTTAGTACCTGTAGACATTTGAAGAATGTGAGCATGATGAAGATATTATATGACTTAAAGCACAAAGCTCTTTTTAAAACTCTATATGTGATGTGGTGGTTAATCTGACATGGATTTTGTCCAGACACCTGTACTGAAACCATTCCTGGGTATGTTGAGGAGGGCACTTAGAAGAGGATACCTTTTCCATGGGTTAGATGAGTAAGGCACATGGCCTTCTCCAGTGTGGGTAGATATTATTCCATCACTACAGGGCTGGATAGGTTAAAAAGGTTGAAGAAGGTTGTAGAAGGTTCACTATTCCCGCAGAGCTCCTGGTTCTTCAAGCTTTAGCCTTCAGCCTCTAACTGGAATTTACATTTCATTCCTTTAACCTATATTACCAGCATTCCTTGTTCCTTAGTTTGCTGTTGGCAAATGGTGAGGCTTTTCAGCCTCTGTAACAGTGCAAACTGAACTTATATAATGAATATCTTTATTTATTATATGTTATCTCCATATCCGTGTTCCTACCTTCCCACCTACCTTATTGGTTCTGTGTCACAGCAGAACTTCATCTGATACACATGACGTTATCTAGGAGCACATAAGTGGCAATTACAATTGTTCTCTTGGAAATGCCAACTGAATAAATACAAACTTGAATTTGTTTTATAAAAATTCAATCAGAGGCTATGATATTGGTTGAAATCAGAAAATGCTATGAAAACAGTTTTGGGAAACAGCATTTCAAACTTGAGAAAGTGTTAAGAACCTTGTGAAGATAAAGGGAGAGATAGAAGATGAGTTGAGATGGTGTATTGTCATAACTTTAGAGAGATGATATCTTAAGTAAGCAGTAAATGCAATGGAATCATGCAGAAATGCCCAAGGTCAGAGCTATTTAATTTGGCTTCTAACAATTTATTGATGGTTTTTAAGAGGAAATTAAATAAAGCAAAGAGAATATATACTGTTAGGAGGTAAATGGGGGTAAACAAAAATATAATCAATTCAAATAAAATGATGTTTAGCATTTATTCTGTGAAGGACATCTAAATCAAATGATCCTTGTAAAATTCAGCTATCACTTCAGTAAATGTGGTTCACATAATTCTCTTTATGAACTCACTTCTGCCTGATCTTATTTCTGATAGATAGCTGTGATAATATGACCTGGCAATAACATTACTTCAATATATTCCAGAGGCAACTTACCTTCCACTAAATCTGATCCTGTTCTGTACATTATACTTCTATTAATAATCATAACCATATGGTCATTCACATTGACTTAAACCATCAGTATGAATTTTCTCTGAATGCTACCATACTTTCCATTCTTTTGGTCTAGCTCTATATTAGGGCACCACTCAGTTTTCTCATGTTTATTTTATTTGAACAAAATTTCCCATTTCTATTTAAATTCTTAGGAATTATGTTCTCCTTTGTCTTTTTATTACTGTATCCACAATTATAAAAAAATTATTTTCAACATGAAAATTCAGAAGCACACTATTTTTAATAATATAATCTAGATTTGCCTCTC
Organism: Fukomys damarensis; assembly: GCF_012274545.1. Taxonomy (NCBI): domain Eukaryota; kingdom Metazoa; phylum Chordata; class Mammalia; order Rodentia; family Bathyergidae; genus Fukomys; species Fukomys damarensis. The sequence goes on along the minus strand of NW_022900916.1, from coordinate 41,428,774 downwards.
TCCCTACAAAGGAAGCACTTGCACACATTCTAGTACCCATCTCTGCTCCACTTTATTGCCTTTGAAACACACATGGTTAAAACACATCTATGAGACTGTGTGCAATATCATTTCTCTACACCACAATAAATGTTGAAATAGTTTTATTTTACGCTATTTTATTCTAAGGAAATATCAGATTTGCTGATGATGATTCTTATAGATTTTGTTCAGGAACCATATTTGATATTTAGGCAATTTATTAGGTGAAATGGGTTCATGGTGTTCTTATTTCATTTTTTTTTTACCTAATGGAGAAAACTATTTGTGATTTTTTTAAGTTATATATAATATTTTCTCTTTGACAAGAAAAAATGAGATTTGTAAACATTTTTGAACCACGAGACAAAAATAACAAAATATTTCAATTATTGAATATATATCTTTCTTAAATTCAACAATAATGTGTCTGACTTCTCTAAGTTACTATAAGTAAAAAAGTTAAAAACTAAATAATTTATGGACTTAATGCTACTAAGGAAAAATCTCTAAACTATTTTCTCTGAGTCTTAATTTTCAAGTGATATTATCATAGAAAATTATTAATATTTAAATTTTATTCAGAAACATCTCATTTCAGATATTGTGAACACTTATCTTTAAATAATCAGTCTATTTTTCAGTTTAATTACATTTTTACCCAAACTAATTTCTTATGACCACATATTTTTAAAAAATCAGCTCAATGTTGTTATGAACAAAGACTTTTCCTGTTAAATCACAAGGTAGTTATTACTATTTTTCATTTTTATAGTGTATTCATGAATCTAGGTAGTAGTTGATATCAAGTAATACTTTATTATTTGTACTTGTTTCTTCACTTAATATTAGTGCTTATGAATAACATTCATTGACCATTTATTATTTGCTCAATACTGCTGTCTGTAGACATTAGAAAGATGAAGAAATTCTAGGACAACTATAGATTGAAGAAATCATTTCACCATTTCATGATGAGGTCTGTGCTGGGCTTACAACTATGGTAGGAAAACAGACATTCCCTTGAGGCTATCTTACTTCTTTTTTTCTCTTACTTTTTTTCTCTGTAACTCCAAATTTTAGCACATAAATACTTCAGAATAAGTGGCTGTTCATTTTCCTTTTGAATAAGAATCTATATATATTATATATTATATATTTTCTATGTGCAACAATGTGCTGATACAACATCTTTCTAAATTGGTAATATCAAGGAGCTGGGGCTTTAGCTCAGTGATTTGGTGGCCTGCCTCCCAAATGCAAGGACCTGAGTTTGATCTCCAGTACCAAAATAAGTAAATAAATAAATTAAATAAAATAAATTGGTAATATCAAGAGGTTTTACTAGGCTTTGGCTTTGTTTTACATTTGTTTATATAAGTGTCTAAATGTTAGTTTCTTTTTAAATAATCAGCTAAGCATTTATGGAAAATATTTTATCATATTTGAGACCTTATACAAAATTACATAAGTACTAACAGGCTAAAATATTGTCCTTGAACTGAGACTTGTCAATCCAGCTGGAGAAGCAAGATATATCCCTACAAAGGAAGTAGTTGGGCTCTGGGTTTTGTAAGTGTTCAGAGATCCTGTATAATGTGTCTCATCTTCAATTCTGGGACCTTTCCTCTCTCATTACTCTGTTTCAATTTCATTGCCACACATCTGACTTCACAAATGTACTTTAATACCTGCAAATTCCCATCTCTTTTCTTTACACCTAATTCTCATTATACTCCATGCTCCTCTCAAAATTCTACATGGCTCCTTCCTTTCTTTCAAATTGCTCTGCTCTTATTCAGGGAGAATAGCTTGTATAAAAAAATGATATTTATTGGTTAATGCTGCTGTCCTTTTTGATTAAGGGTTTATAGATTTCAATCATTAAAATGTTTGAATATTATCCATATATATTATCAAATACTTCTGAAGTGTAGCTTTTCAAAAGGAGTTACTTTATTTTATCATTTGCTACCACTTAAAAATTTAGCACAGTTATTGGCATAATTTGGATGCTCATTTAGTATTTTGAACATGTAAATACTTGTTTGATATCAGGTCTGGCATTGTGGAATTTAAAGACAATATCTTGGTAGAGCAAAATGCTAATTATAAGTATTACTGTTATTATTGCTATTAACACAAATTTTCTGGATTACAAAGCAGTTTCACTTTAACATATATTTATTTTGAAAGCAGCAAGTTGAGCGAAAAATAATTGCATGGGTCAAATTGATAAAAACACATTGAAATAACTGTATTTTGCATGAAAATTTTTATGCAAAAGAGGTAGAGTCTTAATGAGAGCAATACCTGGTAGTTTTTGTACACTGAAACAATAATTTTTTAGACTGTCCCAGAACACACGTGCTATATGTGATATGTGTAAGCTTGGAAGTCAGTGCAAATCTTTTTTCCACTATCTCTGCATTTATATGCAAATTTTCTAAGGAATGTTGTAATATCAGTCTTATTTTATAGTCAATGAATACAAAATTCACAAAGAATCTTGCCAATAAAAGAAAATAGTGCACTCTATCATAAAACAGGCATCTATGTGGGTGTTTTAGATTGGGAAATGATAAAAGTAAAATGTACTTTTAACAAACACTCTCCTATTTAATTATAGGCAGACTTCATTGTAGCTATAATTAACATTTGTCACAAATAACATTCATGTTATAGCTTCTGATACTGAAATGTGCATCAGGATAGCTTTTCTCTAGTGAATTCAAATGCAAATTGCTTTGACATCAGAAAAGCAGCCCAGTCTTCATCCTCTAACCTCCATCATTGTTATGGAGCCATTTTATTTTTATGAGCTACTTGTGAATGTGGGCTTTTTTGTTTGTTTGTTTGAATAGGTTGACAGATGTTGGGAATTTTGGAGCAGACTAATATTGAATGGTATGGCCCTTTTTGTTGTTGTTGCTGTTGTTTTTAAAATGGAAATTTAAAAAATTCCTATCTAGATGTTGGTTTGCTTTTCTTCTTTGCTCTACCACCAAAAAACAAAAAACAAAAATCCCATAATATATAATCATAAGCCAGTAAAATCATCTTTATAGAAGAAACTGTCACTATGAAACTGAGAGAGAAATCTTGTGTTGTGCAGGATTTTTTGAGTTGATTTCTTTATTACCTAATCAAGAACACCCTGTCAAAGGGTGATATGTAAGTTTTAGGAATGATTTTCACTGGAGAAATATATGTAGTTATATTTATTATCTTCTAAAATGCTAAACATTTTAAACAACAATTTCAGTGGCACATCTTATAACATAGGTGAAATACATGGATTTCTGAAATGTAATCCTGTTTGGCAAACAATTAAATGTGACCTTAAAGAAGTGTTAGGAGATGGCACATGTTAAAATGTAACCCCCCCAGCCATTTTATATCTTACTTCAGGGTTCTTTCCCAACTCTGAGTCCTTTCTCCTGCCGAAATTGTAAAGCACAAAATTCAAAAGACAACCTGGCTTGTGATAGGATAACAAAGACCACTTCTCTCAAGGAAGGATCTTCCATTGCCTGCCCTATAAATATCCCAATACTTCCTCTTCTGGCTCTCTCACTCTCTGCCCTCTGCCTCCTGCTCACCTCCCTATAATAAAATCTCCTGCCGGACCTCTCGGTGCGTGAGTGGCATAATTGGGTAAGGGGCACCCGAAGGGGGCTCGAGACCCCTTTTATTGGTTTCAGAAGTGGGATCTGGGATTGTCAGGCCCACAGGCTAAAATGCCTGAGGCCCGAAACCCAGAGTCTACGGCGCCCCTGCTCTGCCCCTACCCGACGTCCGCGACCATTCTCCTCGTCGCCATCTTCGCAGCCACCACCAACCTGCTGATATTCCGACCCACGCTTTTTTGGGGTAAGTTCCCCTTTCTAAAAAGTCTTCAGGGTAACGGGGACCCCAGACCTCAGACCACCCACTGGGATCACATTTGGGACACGGCCAGGCTCCAGGCTCTGTCTTCACTCTCTCGCAAACCAGGTTTGCTGCATTTGAGCTAAGTCCAAGACTTAACTTCACTTAAACTCCTATCTTGTGTGAGGGACACCTTCACAACAAACCGAGTTTCCATCCTCTAGACCAGGTCTAGAGAAGAAGGGATCTTATCAGAACTCTCGGAGATGTCTGGACTTCTGATAACCTCCTTATCCCGGTGGTCATGGGCTCTGGCTCCTCCATACCCACAGACTCTCCTTTGGGATGCTTACTCCGGAATTTAGAGGGTCTCAATCTAAAACCCAAACTGCTAATTTGCTTATCCATTCATTTGGCCCCAATATCAATTAGACAATCAAAATGTCTGGCCACCTAACAGCTCCTTTGAATCGGGTCTGATTAGAGACCTTTACAACTTATGCGAGCGACAAGGAAAATGGTCAGTGATCCCATATGTCCAGGATTTTTCCTATCTGGCTAAACAACCCTCTCTTTGTTCCACCACCAGTCTCTCCCATACTTCTATTGTCTTAAGGTTGCCCCACAACTGACCGCCCTCCCACCTCCTTCCAATTCTTCAAACCAACCAGATCCGGCAGATGACCCTCCTCCTTACCGGGCAGCAAGAAAGCCCCTCATTCCTCCTCCCACTCCCTCTGACTCCTCCCCACCCCCTGAATCTCCCGCCTCTCTCGTTTCTTCCAAACCATCCACTGCCCCACCCAATGCACCGACTCCACCCCTCACTCGCTCCAGGTCACACAAGGGCCACACCATGGTGCCCTTGCACGAAGTAGCTGGAGCTGAAGGAATTGTCTGCGTTCATACTCCTTTTCCTATGTCTGAACTAGCTCTCATTCAGGCCAGACTTGGTTCTTTTACAGCCAATCCAACTACCTTTATAAAACAATTTCAACTTTTGACTCAGTCTTATCAACTAACTTACCATGATCTTTATGTAGTTTTAACCAATGCCTTAACTCCCAAAGAAAATAGAAGAGTGCTGCATCAGGCTCGTACACACACAGACCAAGAACATTTAACCAACAATCACCACACGGCAGGTGCTGCTACAGTCCCTGATCAAGACCCAGAATGGGACTACAACACAGAAGTGGGAATTGAAGCTCAAAACAGGTACATTAATTGCCTCCTTCATGGGCTCTGCAGAGCCACCATGAAGTTGATTAATTATGAAAAGCTTAATGAGATCATACAGGACAAAAATGAAAATCCATCTGCCTTTTTACAAAGGCTGACTGACGGCCTCCGTCAACATACCACACTAGACCCTGAGTCTGGGATGGCCAGAGATTAATTATGATACATTTCTTTTCCCAGAGCTACCCCGACATTAGACTTAACCTAAAAAAAGTTTGATTGGGGGCCCTTGACCCCTCAGGCAGAGGTTCTGGCCCCAGCATTCAAGGCCTACTATGGCTGAGATGACCTCAAAATTACAAAGAAATATCAATTATTAACACAAGCTCTTAATTCGACCAGTCCACCTATGCCACAGGAAAGAAAACCCTACAAAGGAGCTACCAATCACCAGGCCCCTGTTACAAGTGTCATCAGGAAGGCCACTGGGCAAAGGACTGTCCTAATTCCAGAGTACCAACTAAGCCCTGTCCCAAATGCCACCAGAGGGGACATTGGGACACAGACTGTCCCTTGGGGTCCACCCGCCATCAGACAGTCAGCCCCACAGCTCCCCAACATGCGGACCTGATAGGTCTAGCGACAATGGAGGGACAATGAAGAGGCCCTGGCACATCTGGCCCAACGCGGATCACCGCCCAGGAGCCCAGGGTAATCTTGACTGTGGCAGGTAGGACCATTTCTTTCTTATTGGATACTGGTGCCAGCTTCTCTGCACTACGAGAATACTGGGGGCCTACCTCCCTTTCTCAGACTTCTATTGTTGGGGTAGAAGGCCAACTACAGCACCCTCACCAGACTCCCTTACTGTTATGCACAATTGGCGACTTTTCATTCCTTCATTCATTCCTAGTCCTCCCATCCTGTCCTGTTCTCTTATTGGGTCATGACATTTTATCTCAAATTGGAACATCCATTCATTTTTTATGGTCAAGCCCTTCCAGCACTCTGATAGCTTCCTTCTGCCTGGTACTATCCCAAGCCCTCCAATCTCCATCTTCCCAATCCAACTGGCCAATCAGCCCCTCTCTCATAAATCCCCAAATATAAGATATTCATTCACCCTCAGTGGTCAAATGTCCCTCTGTCGAAATTCTCCTTAAAAATCCCTCACAATTCCCTAGCTTGACATAATACCCCCTCCCTCGCTCTAGCCTAGAAGGGTTAACTCCCATAATACATGATCTCTTACAAAAGGGAATCCTGAGACATACCAACTCTCCCTTTAACACTCCCATTTTAGCAGTAAAAAAACCCAATGGGACATAGTGATTAGTTCAAGACCTTAGGATCATTAATTCAGCTGTTGTTCCCATACATCCTATCATGCCAAACCCATATACCCTCCTGTCTTCCATCCGATCCGATGCCACTTATTTTTCTGTTTTAGACCTCAAAGATACATTCTTTTCTATCCCTTTACACAAAGATTCTCAAGACATTTTCACATTTACCTGGACTGATCCCTTACACTTAAAAAACCCTCCCAGTAAATAAACAAGGCCGTTTTCTGGAACGGCACCCCACCCTTTGTCTTACTTCACTGGACAAGAGAATATCTAATGGTCGTGGGGAATGCTAATACTAAACCAAATTTTCTTAAATACATAATTCAAAATTTTGATAACAATTTTATGGGGGACTATAAGATAAAACTACAACCAAAGATGTTTAAAAAAAAAACCAAAAAAAAAAACTTTGTGAGTCATCATGATCTCAGCTAAGCTGGACTTTGCCCACAGGATAACTCTAGACAAAGGAAAAGTTATCGGCCTTTGTTTTAATTAGCTGAGACTTTGATAATGTGGAGCCCCTTGTGCTCTAGGAGCTGCTCAAGCTTCTCCATAGTAATCAGCTACTAGTGAGAACTATTTAGTTTTAGTCTTAAAACAATTACTTGACAAATCTACTGTTTTTCCCATGGAAAACTTGCCTCTCAGAAAATGTGACATTGATGCAGGCAAATTCTGGTGTTTCTCCTTTGGAAGAAATCTAGCTATCCCCCACCCCACTTGAGTTGCTAAGAAATTGTAAAATAGGTGGGGACAAAAACAGAATTGTTTAGCTTTACTGTGCTAGAGGGTACAAATGGGAAAGCATGGTCAGACTCAGAAAATGGAACACGGCTTGCACTCAGATTAAAAAGAATTAAAATGAGAAAATTTCTAATAGATTAAAATCAGGTAAGAAAAGAAACGCTGCAAGGCAGAAAAACTGCAATTGTGTTTTACCAGACATCAAAAGATTTTTACAAGAAAAATCAAATTATAAATTTTAACTATTTGATAAATGTATCTTTGTTTCAATTTGAATTAAGTTGAATTGGTGTGTTTTAAACATTTCTTGTACATTGCAAATTCTTGAATTGTGATTATAAGGTTAACTTGCTCTTTTCTGTACTTTGTTGATAAAAATTCAAGGTTAATACTGTTCTATTGACAGCCAGTCAAATTTTAAGATGTAACAATCTGAAAACAGAAAAAGGATACTTTAAGCTGAAATTTGTTATAGAAGGTTTATAGTAAGTGAGACAGCAGAAGAAAAATATTAAGAAAGCTATGGGTAAAAGAGATATACTTTTGATATGAAAGGATTTTGTATGTATGTCTTGTTAGAAAGATATAAAGAAAGATATACAAGACCAGAAGGCTTAAGTATGTAGAAAAGGTATGTGGAAATGATTTAACCGGAAAATATGTATATTTGCTTGTTGGTTTCAAGTTTGTTACAGAAGGTTTACTTTTATAGTAACAGCTTTCATTTCTTTTGATTCTAATTCTATGAGATCTGTTAATTGATCTGCAAAAGTTTTGACTAGTGTTAACTAAAAGAGGTTCTAGGGCTGGAAATTTATTTAGCTCAATGGTGCTGCCACCTGCCTTATAATTCAATTGGCTAAATACATTTAGGCATATTATAGTTTCACAAATTGTCTTACAAGTTTGTGTCTATACAATTGTTTAAAAAATATTTGTCCAATTATATTTGATTGAAATGACAGCAAGGATACTAATAATTTGTTAATTTCTATAACCTTGTTTTATAAGTTAAATTTTGTCAAGATAATTAAGTATAAACTCAGGTCAAAATAGACTTCTGATAATAGTAAAAGGACAGATACTCAGAAAAATTTATTCTGGTCATTATTCACTAATGACCTTCTGAGAAGATACCACCAATAAACAAGGCTAAATATGTTGTTGTAAAATATTTACATTTGTTATCATCAAAGGGTTAGATTCTAAATATATTACTGTGATATGTTTATAGTACTAATTTTCAAGATAGGATTTCTGTGGAAAATAAGTTATTAAGAGGTTCTATTAAAAATGCTTTTGATACCTAATTAGATTAAAGGTTATGAAGTTTCACACATGAAATCATGATTATTAATAATTTTCTGATGTACTAAAAAAACAACAAAAAACAGCTTATTGAGAGACTATTAATGTTACATCAGAAGGCAAGATATAAAGTCTATGCTGCTTGGAGATAAAAGGACTTAAAGCAGGTGAGAGAATTTTTGAGATAAAATATTTTTACAAGATCTAGATTCTCTATATTTATAAATCTTTAATGGGCCAAAAAGACAGTGATTATTATAGGATAAAGAACAAGAATCAGCATTTAAACAGCTAAAACTAACTCTGTTGCCCCCTGTATTAGGGATCCTAAAGTGACCCAGCCTTTTGCTTTGTACATGATTGAAAGAAATCATACTGTTTTAGGGGTGCTCACTCGAGGAGTAGGTCCATAAAATTAAATAGTGACATATTTATCTTATAGTTTAGACCCAGCTGTAAAGAGATGGCTCTTTGTTTATAAGCCCTGACAACCTTATGCTAATAAAGAAGCTAACCAGATAACATTAGAAAAAAATAAATTGTTCAGTTTCCCCATGCCTTTTAGAACTATTGAATAACAGGACATTGATGGCTCTCAAATAATAGTCGCATAATATCAGGCCCTCATCTGTGAGAATCCCCACCTATATTTTGCTCCCGTTAAAACCTTAAACCCTGCTACTTTTTGCCCTCGGAACCTGGCCCCCTGATCACAACTACCTCAGGATCACTGACAATTGTTCTCCAGTCATCTAGATCTGCAGATAGACCCACTGACTGAAGCTGATTTCGTCCTGTTCAAGGATGGGAACAACTTCATGAAAAATGGGGTACGCTATGCTGGCTATACAGAGATGACTCAAGATGAAGTGGTCCAAGCAGGACCCCTCCCCACTGGATGGTCAGTGCAGTGAGCAGAGCTATGGACACTCATACAGTCTCTCCGATGGGCAAGAGAAAAGAGGGTAAATGTTTACACAGATTCCTGATTGCCAGTTGGTATATCTATGGCAGTCTATACAGGTGTGGTCTTCTCACAGCACAGGACAAACTTATTAAAAATAGAATATAATATAATTATTTAAGGCAATGTGAAAATCTGACAAAGTAGCTATAATAATTCAGAAAAAAAAAATAAAAGGGAGCCTGCTACTGCCATCACCCTTACTAGGAATAGGACTGGTAGGAGCTGAACAGGAGTGACTGCTATTAGTTTACAACATTATCAGTATAACCAGTTGAGGGCAGCTATAGATCAAGATATAAAAAGAATAGAATTATCTATTAACAGGCTTCAAGAGTCTTTAAGTTCTTTAGCAGAGGTAACTCTATAAATAAAGAGGGGAATAAATTTAGTGTTCCAACAGCAAAGAGAAATGTACGCAGCCCTAGGAGAAAAATGTTGCTATTATACTGACCATTCAGGAATAGTTAAAAATTCAATGGCTAAAGATTCAAGAAAGATTAAAAAATGTAAAAAAAAAAAAGATTAAATAACCAAAGTTGGTATGAAAGCTGGTTCACCTCATCTCCCTGGCTTACATCATTACTATCAGCTTTGGCTGGCCCTTTAATTCTGATCTTAATTCTGCTGATGGTAGGACCCTGCATAATTAACAGACTAACTGCTTTCATTCAACATAGAATGAATGCAGTCAGACTCATGGTACTTCGTCAACAGTACCAATACATCTCTGCTGACGACAGGGACACTAACCAGCTCTCCACCCAGGTCTCCACACAGACGGCTCACCAGTCGATGCTAAGGACACAGGACCCAAACATTGCTGAAACTTCCTTCATATGGAAATCACTCTCCAGAACCAACTGTCCATCTGGATCTTCACCAGGTTCAGAGAGTTCCTAAAAAACTGCTCCCTGATCTATGTTTGAATGCTCCACACCCTTGTCCCGTTCCACAAATAACCAGTTGGGTCTCTGAGGCCTGGCTCCAGGGATCCCTTTCTCAGTTCACACCAGATAAAACTGAGACTTTCACTTTCCTTTTACTCTTCCCCTCGACTAAAATCCGGCCTCAGTTCCCCTCCTCACTGACCAACCCATATGTTTAAGTTTTTCTTACAGATAACTCCAATGACCGTCAGCTCACCCATGCCCAATAACAGCACAGCCAACTGCACATCAGGCTACCTCCCACCCCCTAGGTTGATTCGTCGCCCCAATTCAGCAGGAAGTAGTTACAGAAGACAGACTCTCCACCCCTTTTTCCACCTGCTATGGATATGTTGGCTGTCGATTGTCATCCAAAATCAAAGAGTGGGGAATGTTAGGAGATCGCACATATTAAAATATAACCCCCCCCAGCCATTTTATATCTTACTTCCGGGTTCTTTCCCAACTCTGAGTCCTTTCTCCTGCCGAAATTGTAAAGCGCGAAATTCAAAAGACAACCTGGCTTGTGATAGGATAACAAAGACCGCTTCTCCCAAGGAAGAATCTTCCGTTTCCTGCCCTATAAATGTCCCAGTACTTCCTCTTCTGGCTCTCTCACTCTCTGCCCTCTGCCTCCTGCTCACCTCCCTATAATAAAATCTCCTGCCGGACCTCTCGGTGCGTGAGTGGCATAATTGGGTAAGGGGCACCTGAAGGGGGCTCGAGACCCCTTTCAATAAGTATAACTGTTCAACTCTAAAACTGCTTTTTAAAATAAGGCATATTTCAATAGTTGACATTTTAATTGCAAGTTGCTGTAAACATATCATCTGACTATGTACATATGTATTGTTTATGGGTATTGCAGTTCTTATCTGAATTTTTAAATTCTTTATGTATATTTATGTATATTCATGGATGAAGAGTTTTCTATGACTACTGGTTATAATTCTTATTAATAATATAAATATATTTTCATATTTGAATGGAAGATAGCTCCAAAGTTGCTTTTAATTTTGATCATTTTAATGTATAATCAAATCATCATACAGAGATCTACATGATGCTTCAGTATTTTTCAAAATATTCAACTATATAACTGTAACCAGAGAATTCTTAATTAATTAATATTTGAAATTAGCAAATTCTACAGTTGTGGAAAACAAAATCACTACTTAATAAATCATGTGGCCCTTTATAAATTATTTTTGAAGATTAAAATCATATACATATGTATATGTATATGTGTATGAGATCTACATGATGCTTCAGTATTTTTCAAAATATTCAACTATATAACTGTAACCAGAGAATTCTTAATTAATTAATATTTGAAATTAGCAAATTCTACAGTTGTGGAAAACAAAATCACTACTTAATAAATCATGTGGCCCTTTATAAATTATTTTTGAAGATTAAAATCATATACATATGTATATGTATATGTGTATATATAT
>NW_022900916.1:41402845-41416731 GCF_012274545.1 Fukomys damarensis | reverse complement strand
GCTTTCAACAAATCACTATTCTAATTTCTAAAGGTCTCATATTTTTTTTACCTTTTATACTAGTTTTATTTTTTTCCTGAATTTCAATATTTTTTCCCTAGGATCACTTTTCTTCTTAAAGTAAATTATCAACCTGTTGAAAACAAATTATGTAATTTTCTTTTTTGCAAAAATGATTTTTTTTGCATTTCAAGGATATTTTAAGTAGTACTAGAATATGAACTGAGCATTAGTTTACTCGTAACATTTTAGAGATGTTATTTTAGCAGCTGCTAGTTTTGTTGTATTTTTTTTGCAGAAAGCATACTACTTTCCTTTCTATTACTGCTTTTAAATGTTTGTCTCATTTTCTTTGTATTACACAAATTTTACTGTGATTAATCAAGGTATAGTTTTCTTATTCACTTAACTTTTATAGAATTTTGTTGACCTGTGGTTTGATGCATTTTGTAAGTTTTAGAAAATTCTCAAGTATTATTTCTTTAAATAATTTCTTTCACTATTTTCTTCTCTCTAGTTTGGTACTCTAATTATGCTGTGTTAGACATTTCACTGTATCTTTTATATTTCTGCTGAAAGAAAATACACAATGGTATTTGCCAGGTTCACAGGAGCAAATCAATCTAACTGAAGATAGTATTGGTTTGCTATTGATTCTGGAGTCTCGCTCGCTCTATTCATCCTTCCCTGTCTTCACCTTTCTCTCTTTTCTCCTCTCCATCTTCTTTTACTTCTTCTTTGCCCTTCCTCTTTCTCCCTTTTTCCCTAGCTCCCTTCCACTTGTCCTTTTGCTGCTTTTTTCTTTCTCCTTCTCAGTCTCTATTTCTTACTCTCTTCCTTTCAATTTTGTTTTAAATTAGCCCTCATACCTCTGTTGTAACTTCTCTCTCCCATTAGTGGTAAATGTGTTTTCTGAAATTTCTGTCACACCTTTACTAGTAAGTGATTTCTACATCCCCAATTTTTTTGTACTAAAACAGTGATTGACATTAAAACACTCCTGTGCATTTCAGATATTTTCTTCTTGTCCCCTTGTCCCTTCTCCTGGCAAATATATCCAGGGAAAAACCAGTGTGAAGTGTCTGTTTTACTTCTGTGAGAAATTGTTGGATACATTGGGCCTCTCAACTTAATATGTGGCTCTTAGTTTTTCAGAGGTTGCTTTGAGCTCAGCTATATTTAATATTTACTTATAAGCAGAGATTGTTTGCAGCACTTCTTAGCCTTGGTTTAATTCAGAGAGCATCTCAAAGGCAAAGCTGAAGTACCCAGACTATACATTCTTAGGTTATAAGATATGGCTTTTTAATGACTACTGCATTAGTAGTTTTCAAAAGCTGGGCTGATGTTGCTGATTTAATCTGTATGCAACAGTGAACTATGAAACAAAAAAAGCACAACACAAGTAGAACAGGTTTCTGTGCAGAAGACAAAGTATAAGAGTGAAATACATGTAACATGGAAAAAGGTGGAACATGATATGAACAAATAGGGTGTTATACATGACTTGAGAAAGGGTGGCCAGAAATACACTGGGAATTTTACACCATTCTGAAATGCCAGTCTTCTTCCATTACCATCTAGAGGTCGATTATACAGAAATTCCAATGACCTAGAATCTCCTCACTTAGGATTCTTTCCTGTATTAAGTATACAATGCACTCCACAGATGCTTTTTCTTCTTTATTTTAATTTTTTTCTTGTTCATTTGATATCTCACCATGTAAATTAACCACCTGAGTCAAGTGCATTAAATCAGAACAAAGAAAAGAAGGAAAGAAAAATAAAGAGACAAAATAGCATAAAAGGAGAATAGTTTATAAATATTTCCTTTACATTTTGGCTGTAATAGCATATTTCATATTTCAAACTCATTTTAACTTGAAAAAATCTGACAGTAGGCTCTTTATAAGAAACATTAAATTGTACTTTATATGTGCATATGTAACACTTAATGAGATAAATAAGCTGTCTTTCTATTAAATACTACTATTATTTTGGAAACAAAATTTCTGCTATTGCTTCAGTAAATGAACTTTTTTGGTGTGTATGCAGTACTGGAGATTGAACCCATGGCCTTTGCACTGAATTACGTCTCAGGTCATTTTATTATTTTATTTATTTATTTATTTATTTTGGGACATGTTCTTACCATCGCTATGTTGCCGAGGTTGGATTTTAACTTGCAATTCTGCTGCCTCAGCCTTCCACAGTGCTAGATTAAAGGAATGCACCATTACTCCCTGCTAGAAATTTTTAACTTTTCTCTGATTAGTTGTAAACTTTAATTATAATATTCTAAATTTGATAATACTGGCTTTCATTTAAATAATAACATTTTAACCATGTAAACTGATGTTCTCAAAATGGACAATGGAGAGAAATTGCATCTTTTGTTTTTAGACCCATTAATTCTTCATAAAATATCACAAATCCAAATATGTTTCTCAATGTTAACTTGTACAGATTAGTACTGGGATCACATTTGTAGAAGATATTAGAACTGCAAGATTATATGAAAGGAAATGCTTCCTTAGGGTACTCAAAGCAACAGGAACTAGAAAGTAAAGTATAGGCTTTCTAAGTTTTTCATTGCTTTACATTAAAATGAGCTGTGTAGCTATATCTCCAACATCGTGGCATTTATTGCCACACTGTTTTATTGCTACTAATTTTGTTAAAATTGCATAATTTTTGTCATTTAATATATTTCAGACAATCTAAGTTTTAACTGTTACACTTTTAAAAATGTGCCATAGTAGGTACTTAATGTCCCATGATCATTCTTTAGTAGAGAAGTATGTTTTATTTCATGGGGATTTTCTCTTATGTTTTCTGGCCTGTATGGTGTACTAATAATGGATAGACTTGAAAATGACTACTATGTTAAAATATTATCACTTGTATTATAATATTTACTTGAAAATTCTAAATAAGAATTTCAAAGTGGCTTGAAACTTACAAGTATTTTTTCTTGATTTTAAAACTAAGAAATTTTTGAATGAAATATTTTAAATGAAGAATAAGTGTATATACTGAACCATAAAAAAGCAATCACTTTCGTATAACAACATCATTGAACCTGGAGAACAATATCACATGATCTCACTCACAGAATCTAACAAAATTGATCTCGCAGAAGCAGAGAGTAGAACAGTGGTTACTAATGACTGAGAGGTGGGAGGATCTTGCAGGTATAAGATGGACAAATTGTGGGATTCAAAAGGACAAGTAGTGTTGGATGTATTGCTCAGCTTGACTGTGTGGCAAACATGAAATGTAAACATGCATCAGTTCATCACATTGTATACTTTGAATACATAAAATCTGTATGAACTAAACATTAAAAAAGTAAGTATATTTCTCTGAAAAGTTACTGCCCAAAGAAAGCCAGGGTTACTATGGGGACATCTTTATTTTAGCTTTTGTAATCTATTAATGCAAACAATTTTCACTGCATGTTAACATTGTCTTCCTTTTTAATGTAGTTGTACTGTAATTGAAATTTCTAGTGTACTGTTTTACTTAATTTATGGCATTTGTGCTTCTCTATGCCATGAAAACTGAATTGGTAAATGTTACTTTAATAATGATACATTTTCAACATATTGTTTAGTATAAATTAATCATTTTATTGTATCAGACATTTATTTTTATATTTATTATATCATATAATTATATAATAGGAATCATTCTGCATTGGGCCTTTTAAATATTTCTTGGTTTTGCTTTATTATAAACTCCTCTACATTGAATTAGTAAGAGACTCTGTCATGGATATTTTAAAGATTAAACAGGCATAGCTAAACTTGTTTCCTGACTCTTGTGCCAATTTAATCTACTGAGTTAAATATAAGAAGGTATGTAGATCGTGCTTTTCTTCATTTAGCAACTTTTAACCTTTGTATTCAGAAGCGGATCCTTTACTCACATCATCATACCTATGTGGGATCTTTCAATTTCATCAAGAAGAGGCACTATTTTTTTACTTCATATAAGAGAGAATGAGTGATATCCAGGAATAGATGGTCAAAGACTCCATGCTATGAAATTATCTGCCCCTTAACACAAGTAGGGGCTTTGAGAGTATTTGGTATCTACATCTTAGGCTGGGAATGCTGCAGACATGGTGTACTCTGTGCTTCAGAACAGAATTGATCTACCTTGTTCAGTAGAACTGTGTCTCATAGGTGTGAAAATCCAGACTGCATTCATTATTCGGTAATGAACTGCCCAGGATTCCTTTAAATGATCCTGTTTTTCCAAAGGAAATCTTGGAACAAAGAGCTTTTTCCACTGGACAGTCAGATGAGCTTCTGTGCCACAAGTGATGTGCTGGGCAAGGTCATTGTCACTATTAAATTGGAGGACAGACAGAGATCAGAGTGGAAAAGGACATGATAAAAACTACCTCACTGGGCATTTGAACAGTTTCCAGGTATTCTTTCTGAATTATTCAACATTCAGTTTTAGTACTTTTAAAAGATATATGTTTCCAATCCTCATTCATGTTTTAAAACTAGACATTGAGAATGTTACAGCCAAGCCTGGGAATCAGGGTGTTGAGGTACTGTTGAAGGAATAAGTGATAGCAAGGAAAAAAGGGAAAGAAAAAAATATGAGAAAAAAATGGAAACAAAGCTTTTGTAAATAGGGAGGGATGGAGAGGTGGAAGGGAGGAAAAGGGTAAAAAGCTAGAAGTAAGATATATCATGTACATGATCAAATTCCCAATGATGAATGTGATCATAATGTATAACTAAGATGTGCCAGTAAAGTTGATTAAAAAAATAAACATTTTCCAAACAAGGTCTTCATATCTTCACTGTTTAACACAGGATTGCAGCAAATTATACTAATAGATTTTCTATTGATATAAGTATACTATAAGACAGGAAAATAAACTCAAAATATGAATATCAAATCACTGAGTTTAATTGCTTCTCAGCCTTTTGGCTAAGATAAGTGAAACCACTGAGTTAACTAGAAATATTTTAACACTTTTTCAAATAAGTTACTGTCAAGTACTTTTACTATTTCTAGATCACTAGTACTAATTTGAAGCTTAAAAATGGCTTTACTAAAAATAAAAGGGTGACCATTTACTAGACCTTTAACTCTTTTAGAATTTGGCCCAAAATTCTAAACTCCATATAGATTCTTTTAACTTTTGATTTCTTCATAACCTATGTATCCCTTGAAAATAGGAATTTACCTTTCTGTGTATATTTGATTAACTAAATATTCAACAGATAAAATGATACAAAAAAGATATACCTACTTATACTGAAGAAGTTTCTTAAAAGTTTCCATTTTTATGATTTATTATGATAATTTAACTTTTAGTAGACCACTTCTCATGAGGTATACTGAGAAAAATCTATGTAGTACACTTGATAGAAAACAAAAAATTCATTTCCTGTTTGAAGTGACTCAGTAGCTATTTTACTTCTTGTTACTTAGGTAGTGGAATCAAAAAATTAGAGAAGTAAAATTTTAAAAATTATAAAATGGACAAAATTATTCATTTTTTTAAAAAGATGCTATGTGAAATGTGGCTCATAATTTCATTTTATAATGATAAAATCACCACTTAAAGTCATCTGAGAATGGAGATTTCTTTGAAGAGACGCTTTTCATTATTGATTAATTTATTTATAAAAGATGTCACATCAACTTTATCAAACTTTTTATATCCTTTTTTGTTAAATTGTGTTTATGTAGTTTGTCTGTTACACCTTTTAAATTTTTGAACAAATACTTCCTAAATTCTTTTCTTCTTTTAATGAACATAAGATCAATAGTGATACTCTATGTTACTTTTATTTATTTATTTATTTAATTTTATTTGGTACTGGGGATCAAACTGAGACCCTTGTGCTTACAAGGCAGGCAGTGGAACCACTGAGCCAACTCCCCAGCCCTGTAATTTACTTTTCAATTTTTAAAATTACTTTTGCATAATCGTTATTTATCTATGTTATGCATATTTAAAAATTAAGCTTTATCTTTATTATTTTATTTTTTAAAATTCTTTTGATACATTTTAGGTATACAAGATAATGACATTCATCATTGGAGATTTGTACCTTTACATAATATATCTTGATTCCTTTTTTCCCCCATATCCTGCCCTCCCTTCAATTCACCATATTTACAAAGTCTTTGTTTCCATTTTTTTCATTTTCCCATGTTAATCCCATTCCGCTCTTTCCTTTCCCACTACCTCTCCCACTTCCCTTCCTTTTTGCAAAAGGGAATATCACAATCCTCAAGTTAAAACTATATTACAAAGCTATTCTGATAAAACAACATGGTACTGGTAAAGAAACTGACCAGAGGACCAGTAGAAGAGACTGAAAATGTAAAAACAACTTTAGACACACTCAGTCCCCTCATCTTGGACAAAGGAGCCAAACATCCTATTTTTTCTTATTTCACGTTATCTATTATACATTTTCATCATTATTTACACTTTCAGTTTCTCACACCAAAGAAACTATTCTGTATATACATGTGTATGTCCTATTTATTTTACTTAAGAGTATCACCTCAATGTGCTTCCATTTAGCTATAAATGCCTCTAATTTTTCATTTTTCATGGCTTAGTAGCACTCCATTTAAAAACAAACAAACAAACAAACAAACAAAAAACCAAAATACATTTGCTTTATCCAGTCTCCAGTTGATGGGTACTTGGGCTGTTTCCAAGATTTAGCTATTACAAATTGTGCTGCTATAAACATGAGTGTGGTATGATTATTTTACTTTGGGGGGAAGATACCTAGTAGGGGAATAGCTAGGTCAAATGGGACCTCTAAGTCTACTTCTTTGAACTATCTCTATGTTGATTTCCACAGTGGTTGCACCAAACTCCCACCAGCAGTAGAGTAGGTTTCTTTCACCCCCACAGCCCTGTTGGCATTTGTTATTGGCTGATTTCATGATAGCAGCCATTCTTTCTGGGGTGAGGTGGAATCTCAGCTTTGTTTTCATTTGCATCTCTCCAATGACCAGTGATGTTGAACATTTTTTCATATTTTATTTGCTATTTCTGCTTCTTTGCCTGAGAAATGTCTGCTCATTTCAGATGCCCATTTTTGAACTGGATCTTTCAATGTGTGAGGTCTGATTTTTTTTTTAAAGTTGTTTATACAGTCTAGATGGTAGACCTTTGTCTGAGGAACAGCTGCTGAAATTTTTTTCCAAAATTGTGGGTTGTCTGTTCATGCTATCTGTAGTTTCTTTTGCTGTGCAGAAATTTTATAATAAGAAGAGATCCTACTTATTAATTATTTTGTGCTAGTTCATGTGTAACTGAGGTTTTATTCATGAAATCTTTTTCTACAACAATGTCTTCAAGAGTTCTACTGACCTCTCTTTCAGCTTGTTTAGTGTTTCTGTTTTAATATTTAGATTTTAATTCATTTTGATTTTAGTTTAGTGCATGGTGAGAGATATAGGTCTAATTTTAATCTTTATGAAGTTGAAACTGAAGTTTTTTAGCACCATATATTAAAGAGTCTGTCTTTTCTCTAATAAACATGTTTGTTGCTTTTGTCAAAGAAAAGGGACTGAGTATGTCTGCAGTTATCTCTGCATCTATCTGTCCCACAGGTCCTCTGGCTTGTTTCTTTGCCATTATCATGCTGTTTTTCTCACAATAGCTTTGTAGTATAGTTTCAAGCTAGGGATTGTGATACCCCATACCTTGTCCTTGTTGCCTAGAGTTGCTTTTGCTATTGTAGGTCTCTTCTGGTTTTAAATGAATTTTTGGATTGTTTTCTTTTTAGTTCAGTAAAACATGCAGTTGGAATTTCCATTGGGATTACATTGAATCATAGCAGTTTTTAAAATATGGCCATTTTCACTATGTTGGTTCTTCCTACCCAAGAGCAAGGTATATCTTTTCATTAAAAATAAGAACCAAGATAAGTTATGTACAGTTGCAAATTCCCAAAAATGAATGTGATAATGTATACCTAAAAGGTATAAATAAGCTTAAATTTTCAAAATTAGGAATTATAACCTTATAGATCTTTCCAAAGAAAAATTTGTCTTTTATAAGATCTGTGAAATATGCTGCTAGAATTTTAATTGGGATTTTATTAAATCTATACAGGAGATTTGGAAGTATGGCCATTTTCAATATATTGGTTTTTCCTATCCAGGAGCAAGGGTTGTCTTTCCACTAGAATCCTCTTCCAACTCTTTTTCCAGAGTGCTATAGTTTTCATAGTAGAGGTCTTTGATTTTTTCATTAGGTTGATTGCTAGGTATTTCATTTTTTCTGGATGCTGTTATGAAGGGAGTTGTTTCTATAGTGCCTTCTTCAGTGAGTCTGTGGCTCCTGTACAGGAAAGCTATTGATTTGTGTGTTTACCTTATATCCAGCTACATTATAAATTTGATTATTAAGTCTAGAAGACTTTTGGTGGAATTCTTAGGGTCTTCTATATAGATTATCATGTTGTCTACAAATAATGACAATTTGACTTCTTCACTTCCTATCTTTATTCCTTTTATTCTTTTCTTCTGTCTAATCTCTTTGGCTAATGTTCCCAAAAC
Organism: Fukomys damarensis; assembly: GCF_012274545.1. NCBI lineage: Eukaryota > Metazoa > Chordata > Mammalia > Rodentia > Bathyergidae > Fukomys > Fukomys damarensis. Next base: position 41,408,163 of record NW_022900916.1, on the reverse strand, counting down.
TATATTTGACAAGAGTGGTAATAGTGGATATCCTTGTCTTGTTCCTGATTTTGTGTGAAGAATTTCAGTTTTTGAAAATTTATGATATTGGCTGTTGGTTTTTCCTAGATGGCTTTTATGAGGTTGAGGTAGAAACTCTATTCCAGTTTTTTGTAGGGTTTTTATCATGAATGCATGTTGGATTTTGCCAAATGTTTTTTGTTTGTTTGTTTGTTTTTTGCATCCATTGAGAAGATTATTTGGGTTTTGTCCTTGGCATTAGGTTGTTTGTTTCAGCTCACCATGTTTTCTTAATATGAGTATTTACTGCTATGAATTTACCTTGTAAGCCTGTTTTTTTTGTTTTGTTTGGTTTGGTTTGGTTTGGTTTGGTACCAGGGATCAAACTCAGGTCCTTGTGCTTGCAAGGCAGGCCACCGAACCACTGAGCTAAATCCCCGGCTCCACAAGACTCTTTTTATTGGTCCCATAGATTTCAGTATACTGCATAGGCATATTAATTGTCAAAACTGTCTGTTTTCTTTTTTAATTTCCTCTGTAATCCGTTGCTTATTCAGAAGTGTGTTGTTCAATTTCAAGTGATTATGAAATTCTTGTAGTTCCTTTACTATTGATCTCCAACTTCATCACACTGTGGTCTGATAATATACAGGGGATAACCTCAATTCCTTTCACTTAAACATGTTCTATGAGCGAATATGTGGTCTATTTTGGCGAATGACCCATGGGCAGCTGAGAAGAATGTGTACTCTGATTTTGTGGTGTGGAACATTCTGTAAACATGTGTTAATTTATTCCAGAGTTTGATTGAGTTCTAGTATTTCAGTATTTATTTTTGGTCTTGATGATCTATCTATTTCTGACAGTGAGGTATTAAGGTTCCCCACTACTGTTGTATTAAAGCTTACATGATTTTTCATGTCATTAGCATTTGTTTTATGTAGTTGGGTGCACTTGTATTTGGTGCATATATGTTCATGATTATCATCTCTTCCTCTTGGATTTTTCCCTTTATGAGGATTTTTCCTTCTTTTTCCTTCCTAATCAGTGTTGGTTTGAAATCCATCTGATCTGCAAAGATAGCTACTACCACTTTTTTTCAGGTTCTTACCACATGGAGTATTGTTTTCCACCCTTTAATTTTCAGTCTATGAGTTTATTTTTGAATCTATTGTTTCTTGTATACAGCATATTGCTGGATCTTGCTTCTTGCTACATCCTGTCAGTCTATTTCTTTTGATTTGTGAATTGAGGTCATTAACATTGATGGTTCTAATGGATATATATTAGCTTATCCTCATCATGATTTTTTCTTTTTATTGGATTCTCCACCATCACATTTAAGTTCTTGTTGTGCCTTATGGATTCATTCTGCTGGGCTTCCTGGGGTTGTGATCCTCACTGTCTTTTTGTAGGATATTGTTTAAAATTTTTTGGAGTGCTGGTTTGGTATTCATAAAGTTTCTTAGGTGCTGTTTGTCATGAAAGTATCTTATTTCTCCATCAATTTTGAAAGACAGTTTTGCTGGATATATCAATCTGGATTGGAGGCTGTTTTCATTGAAGGCTTGAAATACATCACTCCTTGCCTTCAGGATTTGTGTGGAGTAGTCTGCTGTGATTCTGATGGGCTTCCCTTTCTACGTAATTTTTTCTTTCTCTAAGTGCTTGTAGAATTTTGTTCTTCTTTTGGGTTTCTGTAATCTTAACTATTATATGCCTATGTATAGATTTTTTTTATCATGGCTAGTTGGAGTACTATATGCCTCACTTATCTGTATGTCAAATTCTTTTCCCCTGCTTTGGAAGTTTTCTGCCATTACTTCTGTGAACAGTTTTTATTTTTTAATGTTTTTTGCACTCTCCTGTTTCTCCATTGAAACTGGACTTTTTCATGTTATTCTTCTTTGCATCACCTAGAAGCTGCTGGATTGATTTCTCATGGTCCCTTTCTATTTTTTTTTTTTTCCTGGTCACTAATTGCAAACCTGTCTTCTATATCCGAAATTCTACCTTCACATTTGCTCATTCTGCTGCATAAACTTTAATGGTGTTTTTAATCTCTTGGAAATCTGTTTGCATTTGTTTTATGGATTCCATTTGTTTCCTATTTTGGGATTCCATCATGTTCCACAGCTCCCCTATTTTTTTTCTGTGTCTACTCTTTACTAATCAGGTTTTGCACTATGGGCACAATCTCTGTTGTTATCTGAGAAATTATTTCTGATTTCATTTTTTCCAGACAGAACCCCTTTCCTTACTAGTTCAGGGAGTCCAGGTTGTTGAGTATCATATTGTTCCATCTTGTGTCCCTTTGGGATTGCCTTAGGTGACCTGGAAGTCTGGTTTTGAGATTTGTTTATGTATCTTTTCATTTCAGAAGATGCTACCTGCTGTGCCTTTATTGAGGCAACTTTTTGCTCACCCATAGTCTTCAATTCTCAACAAAATGAAGAGCAGCCTTTTTTCTGCTGCTCACCACTGCACCAATTCCTGGATTCAGAGTGTTAGTCTTTTGGATCCCTGGGTTTCTTTGTTGTCCAGGTGGGATTCTGGCTGGGCATGTTCATACTTGGGATGGTATCTAGGAGTACCTCTGGCTATGGCCTTCCCTCCTACATGGCTGTTGTCCGGTAGGGTGTTTGGCTGGGGTGCTGAGCACCACAATTGCTAATGTCTGGGTGGGCTTCTTACCTTTGGTTTCAGGGAAGGCCTTTGGCTGATATTTATGCAACTCTGTAGCTCTTTTTCTGGTGGGATTTAGGCTGGGGCTTATGGTCCCAAATGGTTGCAGTCAGGGTAGGCTCTTGGCTGGATGTTTCTGCAATCATGCCACTCTAGTCCCCACCAGCTTTTCACTGCAGTATGTGTGCACTTACAGATGGTATTGGGGCAGGCCTCTGTCTATTGCTTGTGTGCCTGTGCAGCTCTTCCAGGCAGCTTTTGGCTGGGGCTTGTGGACCCAAGTGGCTGGGTCAGGGTGGGGCCCTGGATGGAACTGTCTGCAGCTATGCTACTCTGGTCAACACTGGCTTCTCACTGAGATCTGTGGTGCACTTACCACAGGTACTGGGACAGGCCTCTCTAAACTTTTCATTTCTAACATGGCTTCAGCTGAATCCTCCAAGTTTTGTTGTGTCATACTTCATAATCACCTTGTTAAAATATGTCCTAATTCTGATTGTGGTTTCTTTTTTGATTTATAAGTTTTTAGAAATGCACTACTTAATTTTTTAAAAATTTGAGTGGATTTTTTTTTAAAGATACAGTTTTATTACACCAACAACTTTCATTCTTTAGAGATTTGTTGAGGCTAGAATTGAGATATGATATATGATTAATTTTAACAAATCTTCTATATGGTTGTGCTAAAATTGTATTACCTTAGCTATTGAATTATTCCATATTTGCAATTAGACCAATAGCCTAATCATTGTAGCTAATTATTCTACAATTTATATCTTAAATCTTCTTGTTTTGCTCAATATCTTAACATGTTGCTATTTAGCTGCTAACTTACTATTATGTTTTTAATATTTCTCTCTTCTCTATGACTTCTTTTTCTTTCCCAAGTGCATAGTCTTCTTTCAAAAGAAAGATCTTATTTTACAAAAAGGAATTAGGAAATATTTATGCAAATTTTTTTCTTTCAAAACTCATTGATAAGCCATTTGTTTTGCATTCAAGAAATAAAATTGCATGTGTGTATATAACCTTCATTCAAGGAAACCAATGGCACTAGAACTTCTCATTTTTTATGTCTAGCTAGTCCTATTGTCTATTCATATATCTATGACAAATATAAGGAGTCTTACTATCTTTTCATATGTACATGAGTAGCCTTGTGTAGTTGCATCATTTCAAGTCAAATCTCTCATTACCCGATGAATGGTCTGGTAGGTAGTTCTCATTTTGAATTTCATATAAATAAACTATTAAAATTTATGCAAGAAAGAAAGGTTACCAAATTCTCAGGTAAACATGAGACCAGAGGAAAATTCACAAAGCCATTGCTAATTTTTTATCTGCTACAATTGCACAGGAATATCCTTTTTTAAAAAAGAAGGTAAATTTCATAAAATGTGAAAAGAAAAGGTATTTCTTATAAATCCCAGGTGAGACTGCTAAACATAAGCATGACCTTTATTTCATAGAATTACCTGAAGCCGTCAAGGTTTTAGGTTCAACTTTCAAAGTCATCTCTTGATTTTCTAGTTCATCTTATCCATAGTTACAATCAGAATATAGAAATAATCTTGGTAGAAAATTGACATCTTATTAATGCAACTAATTAAGTTTATTGTTTTTTTGTTTTGTTTTGTTTTGTTTTGTTTTTTGTACTGGGGTTCGAACTCAGGTCCTTGCACTTCCAAGGCAGATGGTGGAACCTCTGAGCTACATCCCTGGCCCCTACATAAAATTTTTGATGATAAACAAGTGTTGTCAGACATAAATCATAAGTTTTGCTACAGTTCTCTGTCTTTTCAGAGAATTTAAAATAACTTCTATAAAAATAATTATTATGATATATTTTTTAATGGCAAGGGCTTTTCTTTGGTACCATGTAATATTTTTGGTTCCATGTACATGTATTAACTCTTAAACATTTTAATAATTCTTTACATCTAAAATTTATAATATATTTTCATTATTCTACATAAGATATTTAGCACTGTGTAAAATGTTTAATAATTTAAATGTTTATAAATTTGCTCTTATTCAATACTTGAATGATATTTCTTTCAATTGAATAAGAAAAAGTGTTTACTTTTTAAATATAACATTTACTTTTAAATTGTGTAGCTGAAAATTTTCACATTTTACTTTCTCAAATATAGCAAATATCAATATGTAGTATATAATATGATATATTTCAAAAGGAAACATGCTGATCATAATCCCCCAAAGAAATATGAGAATTCAATATTGAAATGTCACTAGGAAAAGCAAATAATACTACATTGTAGTTTATATTTTCTATCATGTAAAACATTTGTTTGCTGCTTTTTAGACATTCCTACTAGGAAAAAGTAGCAATAACTTTGATGACCTCACCTTTTAAGATCATGGAACTATCCTGGGTTACTTCCAATTGCTTATATGTATCATTTAAAGGTGTGCAGTTCCGGCTTTGCTTGTGCTTCCCACCTGTCATACTGTAATTGCCTCACAATTAGTGCTCTCTAAAAAGAAGCTAAGATTCTTAAGAGATGTATTTGGCCCCAAGATAGCCAGAGATGTACATAAACACAATCATTTTCCCATTAAGAGGAGAGCCATAGAGGATTTTTTTTTTTTTTTTTTTTTTTTTTTTTTTT
>NW_022900916.1:41383444-41402757 GCF_012274545.1 Fukomys damarensis | reverse complement strand
TTTTTTTTTTTTTTTTTTTTTTTTTGCTTTTGGCAGATGGTGATTGAAATTTCTCAGCTATTCTCACACTGCCTGCCATGTTCTTAAGGAAAAATTAGCATCTGCTTATTAGTTTTATAGCATTTAAATTATGATACCTTTTTAACTAGAGGCCAGATTTACCATCAGGGAATGATAGATTAACTGTTATTTATTATGTAACCAAACACTGAAGGTGAAGTGTTGAATTTCAAATAATATAAAGAAATTTCATCTCCCAAAATTACCCCAATAAACTCATTAAGTTTTTTGAGGAAAGGTGAAAGTATAGATAGAAATAAGAATGGAAATAATTACAGATTTTATATATATTTTTTTTATTTATTTAATTGAAATGAAATTCTCAAATCCTGAATCACATAGTAACATGATTTAAGAATTTCATTCCTATTAAAGGTACATTTTAGCATTTCATGTTGATAGTGAACATTGAAGTGCTCAGCTAAATGTTATGAATTAACATGAGAATTAAAATAGATAAAAAGAAAAGAAGTGGGCCAAGTTCATAAGGAGTATATTCTTTTTATTGCTGCTTCAGTTTCTAAGGCAAATAGCCAGAAAAACATTCCCCCTCTAAGAAAAAAATTGTGCACATGTATTTTAGCAGAAATCTGTCAGAACATTTCTGGTGCAAAAGGTTTCCTAGTTAGCTCAGCAAATACATTAGCTTATATTTCCAATTTTGTGGTACCTCTATTCCAAAGTCCAGAACTAAAACAAGAATCAGCAATTATCAGATTTATGTCCTACAGAAGATTCAACCTAGCTTTCTTCTGACCTTTGATTTCATCTTTTCTGTAGCTCTAGCAATTATTTTTTTTCTGCCAATATATTTTTCCAAGTTTTCCTGAGTGTCTCTGGTTATCTTTTATATATTATCCTTTAGATATTTTTTACAATAAATTCAGCTCTTACATTTATGAAAATGATGTGCAAATTTTCCAATGATATATTCAATAGAAACCTTGTAACAATCAAACTCATCATTCCTGACATGGAAGCTGCTTCCTGCAGCTTTTCCATTTTTCATCAATAGTCTTACAGTTCTCCTCAGGTTGGCAAGTTTGAGGAGACCCCACTTTTGAACACAGATCAAGTAAATAAATCAAATATTCATAAATACCCACTACTCACATGCCATCATGACATCTTTGTCTTTCAAAAAGAATTCATCTAAGAATAAGAAAAAAAAATAAAGATGTATAAGATAGCTATAAATTCAAGCACTTATTTGATCTTATATTCTAAGTTTGTTTAAATATGTGATGGAAATGTGGAACAGCAGATTGAAACTTAAAGAACACCTTGTAAAGTAAAAATTAAATAGCTAAAGAAAAATGAAAAATAAATGTAAAGTATATGATTTCAGCAGAGCCAGATGGTTCAAAGTCTAAAGCACCCACTAGCTAAATCAAGAGGACATTGAGAAGCTAAGATGAGAAAAGAGGGGCTTAGGGTTGATTGGAACAGCCATAATTCTTTCCTACAGAATGAACATAATTAAAGAGTAATGATAATTTTGGCAGTCTCCATAAGTTGAATTGCATCCTTCCTCAAAGCATGTTAAAGACCTAATTCCTAGTTGTGTAAATGTCACCTTAATTTGGAAACAGGACCAGCCTTAGTGAGTTTGGGTTTCTGCAACAAGGCATTGTACAGTGGAAGGAGAGAAATTTATTTCTAACTGTCCTGTAGTCTGAAGTCTGAGATCAGAGCTCTAGTATTGTAATTTTCTGGTGAGGGGTCTTTCCAGGTTTGAGACTGTTAATCTCTAACATACTATAATGGTGCAAAGAGAAAATAATAGCTCTCTGTCATTTTGATAATGTCCCCTTTGATAATGACCTGAATATCATTCAAGGCCCCACTTCTAAATATTATTACACTTGAAAATGAGATTGCTACCTGCAAATTTGGAGAGGATGCACATATTTAGTTTAGAGCAGAGCCCTTGAAGATGATCCATTTTAGTTGTAGTCCTTAGGGTAGGCTTTAGTTCAATATGATTTGTACTCATGTAAAAAGAGCAAATTTGGAAATAGAAACAGACAATATGGGAGATAATGTAAAGACACAGAAAAATATCATTTTCAACCCAAAGGACACCTAAAACCACCAGAAACTAGGAAAGCTTCATGGAACAAATTCTTCCTTATAGTCCTCAGAAGTCATTAATTCAGATGTCAATTTCATTTTGCAAGGCTAGCCTCTGAAACTATGTTACAATAATTTTCTATTGCTCAAGTAACCCAAATTGTGCTGTTTTGCTTTGTCATCTACAGGAAGCCAAACTAATAACACATATAGAAATACTGTAGATTTAAGGGTCTGGAACTGGAGACAGAAAAAGAGTTATGTGATTATAATGGTTTAGAAATAAGTAATATCTCAAGATGTTACAATGGAAAAAGTGGTCGAGATATGAAAACACTTTTTATTAGAGTAGTAAGATTTTTAGTAAATTAGTTATAGAGGAGGTAAAAGGAGAATAAAATTAATTTTAGATCTCTTGTTTGACCTAGTCACATCATGATGAAAATAAGACATTCAGCAGAAATAACCTCGAGACGTAAGAGGTGAAGTTGTTTTAGGGAGGATTAAATGTGAATTACTCTAAATGATTCAGTTAGTTGTTTTAAAATAAACTTGAAAAAAATCTTGGCTAGACATGGAGCTTTAAGTTTCATTAACATTTGAAGTAATGTACTTGCGTAATACCTAGTGAAAATAACATTACCTGAGACTAGGACTCTAAGGAATAGTGATACTTGAAGACCACCTGACAGAGAAGGAACTTGTTAGAGACTAAGAAATAGGCAAATAGGAGGGCATCTCCATAAAAAGAGGGTTACAGAAGCTAAAGATGAAAAAATAGTTTGGAGACAGATGGAATGGGAAACATCTTAAACGACTATGAAGACAGGAGAGTGCCCATTAGGCAAATGGACAGTTGGTGTCACCCCGATAATAACTGTTGGAAGCACACACACAACACACATACTTGCACACTCACATTTCTGATATATTAAAATATTCTTTTTACAGGCATAAGCCATGTCTCTCAGAATAGCAAAAGATGTGAGGTAACATGACAGATGTACCAAATTTCAGAGTCTGAGATGTAATATTTCTTAACATAATAACATCTCTGAAATTGCCTTTTACTCTCCAAGGTATTTTATAATCACTATTGGCTTGGATTGAATTTTCATTCTTCAAGAGAAAATCTGAATTTGCTTATGGTATTATCAGTTTGGGACTATTTTAGATAAAATTTTCTTCTAAGATTTTTATGTACCACATTGGTAATTTGAATTCAGTGCATGAATCCTGGATTTCAATTTATTTTCTCAAAAAGTAATTCATTTTTTCTCCTCCTTTCCTCCTAGGCTTATTTTGAGACTTCCAAATCTATCTAATGTCACTTTCTGTTTGGTATATTTATATATTATTAAACTTGGGTCCTGGATATAGCTTTCAGATGACACAGTTATGTAGTTCCATGCCAGACTCTACTCTTACACAGGGCTTCTCATATTGAACCCTCATCTCTACTTTTTACTTTACTTAAAACAGGGATGTGTTTTACAAAAGATAATATATGCAGTGAAAAGCAGTAAGTGACTCTCATTAGAATCTAAGGAGTAAATACACTGTGCATATTGCTAATGTCACTATCATAAACTTTCTAAGCAGTAATATTGGTAATTTAAAAAATTTATTAGCATTATATTTCCTTGAAACTCCACATAAAAATACATTTATACAATGAATATATTCCTTTCCTGTTGCTTGTATAACAAATTGCCCCAAACTTAATGGTTTAAAACAACACAAATTTATTATCTTTCAGATATGGAAGCAATAAATTGGAAATTGACCTTGTAGAGCTCATGAAGGCACCAAGTAGAACTTCATTCTTTTTGCAGAGAATAAGGGAGGGTTTGTTTCTTCCATCTTCCAGCTTTTAACAGGTGCTTAAATTCATTTGTATCTCTCTTACATTTTGTTTTAACATCTTCTACTTTTACAGTGACCTTTCTTCTTCCCCCTAGTTGTAGAGCACGTGTGATTACCTGGAATCCACCAGTCTAGGAAAGTCTTCCCATATTAAAACCCTTAACATAACTACATCTGTAAAATCCTTTTTTATCTTCTCAGTAATATATTCACATGTTTCAGGTATAAGAATGTGGAAATCTTTAGCTGCAGTTTTCTGCCTATTAAAAAGAGTGAGACATTTTAATGAACAATCATTTCTTTCTTTTTTTTTTTTTTTTTTTTTTGGGTTTTTTTTTGTTTTTTTTTTTTTTTTTTTTTTTTTTTTGGGTTTTTTTTTGTTTTTTTTTTTTTTTTTTTTTTTTTTTTTTTGGTACCGGGGATTGAACTCGGGTCCTTGCGCTTGCAAGGCAGGCCACCAAACTGCTGAGCTAAATCCCCAGCCCTGAACAATCATTTCAAATAATGTTGATGAATCAAAGAAAGTGCATCTAGAGACAGACTTTTTTTGTTACAAAAATTAAAAAAAGGCACATAGACCTAAGTGTAAAATGAATAACTCTAACTTCTAGAGGAAAATCTGGGTGTTTTTGTGTCTGATGATGGGATTTTTAATGTATTCAAAATAGCATAATTCAACAAAAAATGGATGACTTGGCCCTTATTAAAATTAGAAATATCTGTTTTATGAAAGACATGATGAAATGATCATTGCCTGAGAGAAATGTTTATATTTATAAAACATGCATATCTTAAAATGTAGATAGATAGATAGATAGATAATAGGTAGAGTATTATGTATACATATATATAAAAGTAAGAGAAAGAGTATATGTAACAACCAATGATGTGCATAACTGTTTCTAATAAGCCATTTCTCATATAGCACAGCTGGAAATCACATATGGCCGAATCACAAAGCCCCAAAGAGATCTATAATTAATAGTTAAAACAGCTACAGACAGATAAATGAAGAAGTGCTTGGACTTCTTCCTACTCCTGGGAGATGGCTTATCTCTGAAAACAGTGCCTGACTAGTGATATATCACCTCATTTGTTTTCTCCTTTGTCTTGCAAGGACAACAGTTGGATTAAAAGGAATTTTTTAAAAAATCAAGTATTGTGATTTTTTTTTAAGTAAAGAATAAGGATGTAAATGTATCCATTATACAAAAAAGTATTAAATAGAAATTGAACATTCATTTGTGAAAACTTTTGTAAAACACTTCCTCTCACTAGTTCAATAAAAGTCATGAGGTGTCTGTTTGCATTCTTTTTTTAATACTAAAAGAATGCACATAAACTATAGAAGTTAAGAAATCCTCTATGCTTTCATTTGTCTTCTTGATTTGCTGGAAACCAATAGACATTAGTAGTAAAGGCTGCAGACGTCAGCACTACCCATGGAAATTTTACAAATACATTAATATTTGGATGCTATTTGTCTTAGTAACTTTTGCTGCTGAGATAAAAGGCCAACACCCAAAGTCAAAGGGGACAGGGTGTATTTAATTCACAGCTGGTCGAGGTTTCAGTCCATAATTGGCTGGGTCCAGTCAGGGTAGATGGAGAGCAGTTCATGGTGGACCAAAGGTAGCAAAAACAACGAGAGAGACATTAACAGTGTCTTTCTGTCCCTTTGATCTTACTCAGATTACTGAGGGCAGTTAGTACTCACACACTTCATTCTAGTGCCTTTGGGCCTGCCCCACCACGAATCAATTACACATTCTAGATTCAGCCACCTCATAGAAAGTATGAGGCTCCGGGGGATATCTAAACACAAAGCATAATAGCACACTAGACCAACTTGTATCAGGGTCTTCAGGAGACAACTAAAACAAACTAAAAGGAAAAGCAACAACAAAAAAACCTCGGCTTTTTTCTGTAACACAACTCAAGATAAAAATCTCTAGTGTTATCAACAACTTTGTAGACTTTGTGTTAAGCACCCAAAAATGCCAATCACAGAGTAATAAGGAAAAACAATCTACTGAGAATGAATGATTTTGGGGAAATTTACAAGAATAAACCACCCTGTGTTTTATAATTAGCGGCAAAATATTTATTTTAAAAATCTATATAATGCAATTGCTGAGTATAACCTTCTAATATTCTTTTGTTGAGTAGATAGGAAAACTTCTTTACTTTTTGTTTTTCTCTTTTATTTAGAAAAGGTACAGACTCATATTCTATCAGAATTCATTATTAAATTCTAAACATCTTTTTTTCTTATACTGCAAATTATATACGATTCCAGTTTTACTAATAAAATGTAACCAATGATCGGTGATGAGAATATGAACAAGCCACATTAGTCACAAAATGGAAGTGAGTTTACAAAATAGATAATGTAAAAAATTATATAATCTAGAGCACGTACAGTTTTGAATTAAAATGACACAAACATACAATATATGTGTGTATATGAGAAAATAGATACTGATTAATTATAAAATAAATATTTGCAATTTTAATTGATAAATAATACTCATATATAATACCTTCATGTAGAAACATTACAAGAATGTACCTTAAACCACTTGCTAAAATTGTAAGCCAGCTGAGTTAAAATTCAGTTTATGTTTTTTGGGTTTTTTTGGTACCGAGGATCAAACTCGGGTCCTTGGGCTTGCAAGGCAGGTCTCCGAACCTCTGAGCTAAATCCCTGGCCCTAAAATTCAGTTTAAAGCAAATCTGGTGATCCTTGTCTTCTGTAGGGTGTATACCTTACTGATTTACATTAGTTCTTTATTGACATGGTAAAATCTTTCTATACTTTTATGATTCAGGTATATGCTGCTATTGTTGGAGGGGTGGTGAGAACAGCAGGAGAGGTGAAAGATTTCAGAAGGAAAGGGATGAGGGTCTCGGAGGGACTTCTTTATAAGGTTGTGATGTTAAGTAAAATAAAGGGAATTCATTCACTGAGCCTTGCAGTGAGCTAATCATCGCTTATCTCCAAAAATTTCACATGAGACTAATGAAACACAGATATCTCCGTTTCCTGTGAAGTAACAAATTATAAATTGATTTGCCTAAGAAATCTCTTTCAGACATTGGGAACTCCAGATATGATGTTGTTAATTTGGCCACAAATGGGACAGTTTTACTGGACAAAGCTGATCTCAGTGAGACACAACTGATTTCCCAACTTTAAAAGAAGCTGCTAAACTCATGGGATAGAGCAATCTTACATGATTCCCTAGGTCAGGTTACAGAAGTCCATATTTTGTAGACGTCTATATTGGCAGTAGTGTTTGAAGCCATACATTTCTTCTGATTTATGGGAAGAAGCTGATACTGACATGTAATCTACTATTTTTGGAGGGTATAAAGTTAATTATTTTTTTCTCCCAGATTTTCTAAATGTTATAGCCAAGACTATCATTCCTGAATCTGTGTTTATGATTTCTTGAGTTGAGACTGCAATTTAAAGAAATGTAATCTTAAGGACCTGAGTTCGACCCCCGGTACAAATAAAAAAAAAAGAAAAGAAATGTAATCTTGTATGGTATTAAAAAAGGATTATGTAGGGAAACCCCTAGACAAAAGTGAAGACAAAAATCAAGACCATTAGAAGACATTTTATAATTCCTAATTCCTAAAGCGAGAGTAAAATATTGAAAAAAATAGTCTACCTACTAGAAAGTTAAATTTTCATATAAATGGAATATTTATCTCAGATTCTTTTCCCTAATTCATTGTTTCTTGCTCTCCATAAGTGTGGCATTTTAAAAATAAAATCTCATTCTGAAAGGCAAATCAATCAACAAAATCATATATGGCTGATATTTAGGAAAGTTTTGGACCTGGGACTTAAAAGTAAATATAATTAATATGCTGAGAACTCCCAGAGAAGAATAGAAAGCTAAAGACAAGCAAGCAAACAAACAAATAACAAACAAACAAACAAAAAAACAGATTTTTAGAGATAGAAAACACAAGAAGGAATAAAAGAATTAAAGGGAGTGTTAGAAATAAACACTGTGAAATAAAGAGTATTATCAATGAGGTTCTTAGTGAATTGGACACAAGTCATAAATAGTGCACTTAAAAATGTTACTATGAACTTTCTAAATTGAAATATCAGGACTAAAAAGTGTTTAAAAAAAATCTCAAAAAACACCAGAAGACAAATCTGTATCCAAAATCCGTAGGACAATGGTATATCATATGAGTAATTGTAACAAGAGAAGAAAGAGAGGGAGGAAAAAGGATGAACATTTGAATTAATAATGGCTGAAATTTTCTGAATTAATGTTAGCTACCAAACCATAGATCCAAGAGCTCAGAAAATGCAAGTAGGATAAATGCCAAAGAAATATACTTAGGTAAAATATAGTCAAACTGAAGAAAAAGGAAAGATAGAGAAAAATCTTAGATGCCAGAGAAACATACAAAGAAACATAAAAAGTAGAAATACATCTGATTTCTTAAAAAAAAAAAGAAGAAGGAAAAGACAAAGAAGTAGACAAAAAAGAGCAAAAAAAAAAAAAGTAAAATGTTGAAAAAATCCAGAACCACAGCCACTGAACTCTCCATTCAAAATACAAAAGAAATACTGTCTTTGACAAACAATAATTGAGAAAATTTTTCATCAGTAGACTTGAATTTTAAGAAATGTTAAAAGAAAAGTTTCAGGAGTCAGAAAATTGGATCTTCATAAAGAATAAAGTGCTAAGAAAGAATAAATGAGGTAAAATATTTGGTTTTATTGTTGAATTCATCTAACAGATGTTTTTGTTTAAAATATTTACAGCAATAATATATTGAGGGATTAGAGCTATGTGGAACCGAAATAAATGATAAGTGATGTTAATTGAGAATGCTCTGTCCCTGCTCCATCCTGCAAGTAATTTAGAGTAATGTAATAGTGAACATAAAATAGTATTAGGTCTATTTTAACACTCTACAGAAACCGCTAAAAACTTATACAGAGCATATTTTATATGATGAGAAGAAAAAGTGGACTCATTTAAAATGTTCAGTGAAGGCAGAAAGAAGGGATAGACTTAATAAAAAAGAAAAAAAATGAGAACAAAAAAGTAATAATAATGAAGTAGGTAATAATATTAGTAGTCATTTTGAATAATCTAAGTATACCACATTAAGCAGAGTCTGTCAGAGTGGGTAGATATTTAAAACCCAACTATACACTAAGAGAAATTTACTTTACATTGAAAGACACAGATAGATTAAAAGTAAATTAAAAGTAATGTTAATATTAATTAAAAGAAAGTTGGATTAGTTATGTTATTTTTAAATAAATTAACTTCAGAGAAAGGAAGATCTTTAAGGATGAAGAGTGGCATTACATAAACAGAAAGGATCAATTGTTCAAGGTGACAGGATAATAATACTTTATATACATATTCCTAAGAAGAGACAAACATTGATAGAACTGTAAGTAGGAATACCCAAATCCACTACATTTGGACAAAGGAACAGCTTTCTAAAAGTAGTTGATACATTCATGTGTCAGAAACTCAATAAAGTTAAAGCTGAACTAAACAAGACTATGAGCTCAATGTGGGTATCTAATAATGTCAATATCAATGTCATTATCTGATAGTACAGTAAATGCATTTCTCAGTAACATACATACAAGAATACGCATACTTCTTAAAACTCACACAATACATTTCATGATCATAAAACACATTCTGAGCCAGAAAACCATATCTAAGAAATTTAAAGGAAATCATACAATATGAACTCTCAGAACATAATGGAATTAAACTGGAAGTCAACAATAGGAACATAGATGGAAATCACAATGAAACAGAGCAATTGTAAATAACAAGTGATAAATGAATCCAAGAAGACACATTGATGGAAAGGAAACAATTTAGCTAAACAAAAATAAAAATACAACTTATCAAATTTTTGAAAATGTAGGAAAAGTAGAGGTCAAAGAGAACTTTATAGTATTTAATAGATACTACCAAAGGAAAAAAATACATAAGCTTCAAAAATCACACAAGCTTCTAATTTAGAAAGTTATCAATCATATAAGCTTCTACCTTTGGAAACTTTAAAATTGTAAGCACATTAAATTTATTTTTTGTTTTTGTTTTTACTACTAAAACATGATTGCAATATATAAAGAGAACATTGAATTTAAATAAAATTTGTGAATAAAAACAAAGATAAATCAAATTGAAAACACTAACTGGTAAAGATTACCAGTAGCATTAAATGCATATGTTAGAAAGAATAAATATCTGAAATCAACAATGTACCTGAGAAACAAAGAAGAATAAATTAAGCCCAAAGTTACTAGAAGAAATAGTGAAAATCACTGCAGTTAATAAAATTGAAAATAACAGAGGAAAATCAATTAAATCAGAGAGATTAATAACATTAATACATTTGTACCCACACATATGAAGAAATTAGAAAAGACAAAAATCGTAAGAAACGATAAAAGAGCTATGAATACAAATCCTGTGAAAACTAAAAGGTAGATATTCTCATAAATCTGACAATGTGATTTAATTAATCAATTTAAAAAACACAATAAAGAACTCAGAAAAGATGAAATAGATAATCAGAATAGGTCTATAACATTAAATCAGTTGAATCAACAATCTTTCAAAATACAAAGCAGTAGGCCAGGATGATAAACATGATGGTTGAAAAGGATTTAAGGAGCAAATATTACCAATTATTGATTTTTTGTAAGATTAAAAGTAGAGAAAATATATCCAAGGTCACCTGACTAGGTGGCTATAATACTTAATATACATATTCCTAACAGGAGACAAACATTGATAGAACTGTAAAGAGCATTGTCCATATTTCAAAACTAAAGACTATAAAAGCAAAAAAGAAAAACAAAACCAAAACCCACAAAAACGTCTATCTTCCACTAACATAGATGGAAATGTCCTCAACAAAATATCAGCAAATAAATTCTAAAAATGTGTAGCAGGGACTATATATGATGATTGAGGAAATTTACCTACTGTGTAAAGCTACTTGAACATTTCCAAGTGAATTACTGCAATTGATCACATTCAGAGTTGAAAAAGAAAATTCATATGATTAAATAATAAATTGAGAAAAAAGACATTTGTTTTATTTTCAAAAGAAGACATTCTATAAAACCATTCAGGATAAAAAGTCTCAGCAAACTTGAAATAGGCAACAATGTCTCTAACTTATAGAAAAAAAATCTACAAAAAAATCTGCAACTGAAATATATAATGAATGGTGACAAATTAGGTAGTCATCCCCAAGATAGGAAATATCAAACATGAATATCTAAGTTTAAGAAGTCCCCCTATATTCACAGGAAAAAAAAAAGCTTCTATTCAGCAAAGGAAAGAACCTATAGAGTAAAAACACAACCAGCAGAATGGAAAAAATATGGCAGCTATTCTTCAAAGATTAATATCAACAATATATACATAACTAAAAAAATTGGACTCATAATTTAAAACACACAATCAAAAATCAAAAGCTGAAATTAATAGACATTTCTCAAAAGAAGAAATACAAATGGCCCAAAAGTACATGAAGTAAAATGTTCACCTTCACCTGTCACTACAGAAATGCAAATTAAAACAACACTGAGTGTTCACCCTACTTTAGAAAGAATAGCTATTCTCAAGAAATCAAATAATAACAAATGTTGGTTAGTTTGCAGTGAAAGAGAACCCTCCTACATTGGTAGTGGGAATTTAAACTAATACAACAGATACGGAAATCAATATGGAGACCTCTGAAAAGACTAAAAATAGAAATTCCATTTGATACAGCTATTCCTCTTCTAGGTATCCCACTAAAAGAGCTAAACATATCACATTACAGTGATACATGTATATCCACACTTATAGCAGCATAATTCATAATAGCTAAGCAGCCTTTATCCCATCAACGGCAAAATGGATACATTACATTTGCCATATACATACACAAACAAACATGCATTAGAATAGATATATTTCAAAAAATTTAGGAAACTGAATGCATGCTGAAAACATATTAAATGAAATAAACCAGGCACACAAGGTTAAATGCAACATGGTTTCTCTCATATAAAAATACAAAGTACAAATAAAGAGCAAAATATGAGACTGATAAAAGGAAAAAAAAAGAGATAGATCTTTTGCAAATGGGAAGGGGAACAAGAAACCAAGGAGTGGAGGGGTGTAAAAAGATTTAAGTTAAGTCATCTACATGTACCAACTACCCACAATAAATGTTATCAAGTGTTGCAAACATGAACTAAAAAATAAGGAATTTTTATATGTTCTAGATAATAGTCTTTTGTCTGAGGAACAGCTGGTAAAATTTTTTACCATCCTGTAGGTTGTCTCTTAGCTCTGTTGGTGGTTTCTTTTGCCGTACAGAAGCTTTTTAATAAAATGAGATGCCAATTTTTGATTCTTTGTGCTAGTTCCTGTGTTAATGAGGATTTGTTCATAAAGTCTTTTCCTATGCCAGGGTCTTCAAAGGTTCTACCTAACTTAGCTTCCAGCAAATTTAGTGTCTTTTTTTTAATATGTAGATCTTTAATTTACTTGGATTTTAGTTTAGTGCATAGTGAAAGACAGGTTCTAGTTTTAATCTTTGGAGGGTTGAAATCCAGTTTTTCCAACACCATTTATTAAAGAGGCTATCTTTCATATTTAGGTCATACTCAAGTGGAATAAATAAGTCACGCGTGTGTAAATACTAAATAGTTTCTCTGGTGTGAAAAAATAAAAGTGTAAATAAGATCCAAATGGTATTAACTGACAATGTGAAATAGGAAGAAAAGGGCTCAAGGTGGAGGGGAAAGTGGGAGGGGTAGGAGAAAGGAAATAAGGGAAAAGAAAAAATATATGAGAAAACGAAAAATGGAAACAAAGTCTTTGTATATGGGAAAGGGAGGAGGGGATGAAGGAAGAGCAAGGATAAGGGGAGAAAAATGAGAACCAAGACCTGTCACATAAAGGTACAAGATCCCAATGATGAGTGTAACTGTACTGTATACCTAAAATGTACCAATAAACTCAATGAGGAAAAAACATGAAAATGAGGAACAGGATCTGGAGATAGAAGTAAAAAGGATAATGGGGAGTGTAAGGGGAGTAGAGAGAATCTAGATATGCTCAGTATATATACCTAATACCTAAGATGAATGTAGATATTATGTGCCACAAATATGTACTAATAAAACAGTTGAAAATTTAACAAGAAGTGAATAAATCAATTTTAGAAAATAGGCAAAAGCAATAAACAAGACACCACACAGAAAAGGAGATACACAGCTAATAATCAAAGCCCAAAGTCATCAAAGTCATTCACACCCTGTGTGCGTGACTACACACGACTTTATACCCCTGCTTCCATTTCTCTTTACTCACTGATATTATCTGCTCATGCGCTTTGCAAATCTGCACCTAGCTGTAATTTTTCTAACTTTGTCTTTAACACATCAAACATCTAACTACAAAAAAAAATTTACTGATCCCTCTTCTTTCCTTTAAGATTGTCCATTTTTAATACATAAAGTCTTCCTTGATCAGTCAGTGTAAAATAGGAATTTTTCCTCTCCAGCACTTTCACTTTCCTTTGTTAAATTTTGATCTATATCACTTATCATTACCAGAGATGCCATGTATATGAAAGGGTGAAGGGAAGA
The DNA here is from genome assembly GCF_012274545.1 of Fukomys damarensis. Taxonomy (NCBI): domain Eukaryota; kingdom Metazoa; phylum Chordata; class Mammalia; order Rodentia; family Bathyergidae; genus Fukomys; species Fukomys damarensis. The sequence continues at coordinate 41,389,082 of NW_022900916.1, read as the reverse complement.
GAAAGAAGGAAGAAAATAAAGATGAGAAAAATCTTAGAAAAAACTAAAGTTGCTGAAGCTATTACACAAAATGGGTACACAAAATGGGGACACAGACATATCTTCCAGCCCCTAATCTACTGAAATGTGATGAATTCAAGATTCACATATTACTATTGATGTATGATCAGCATCCATTTACAGCTTTTACCTAAATTTCTTAATTTAAAAACTTCCAAAAACATGTTTATTTGGTTATTTTCATGTTACTCCATCAGAGAATTGGATTAATGAGAAAAATATTCATTGATGGCATTCAGTTGATGTTATATTTAAGTACAGAAAGGAAGTTTTCAGTACAGCAAGATTAGGATTTCATGAATCCTGACATTCTGATAGCCATGGCAAGAAAGCAAAAATAGCCTCATGCTTTATCATGATCAACAAAAGAAAAAAATCCTGCATCTATTCATCAGGAGTATTCTTAAATGGGTCTGTCTGAAAAGCCCATTTCAGCAATAGATTAATCCCCATGGCATTTTGAATGTTTGGGTGAGCTCCTTCAGGTTAGAAATTAAAACATCCCATTATATAGCTTCCAAACAGATTTCAGGGCTTCAGGCATTTGAGCTTGTCTAAAAGTTTTACAAAGTATCTGTTTTGTAAATATCTTTTGTAGTAAAGTATGAAGGGGCTAGCATAAATGTTATGATAAAAGAAAGAAAAGTATATGGAGAATAATAAAACCATAACTTTAATGTAATGACAAATATTCTTAGAGTTTTGAAATATCAAGGAAATTTTAGTAAACAAAGGTTTCCTTGATTTTATTTATGAATGTGTTACTTTGTTCCTCTTGATTTAAACTAAAATGTTTCGGTACAATTTATGATAGTCTCTGAATACCATTACATGGCAGTGTTAAGAATTTTGTTTGTGCAATGTTAATCTATTTTCTTGGGTGGACAAATTATCCCTCTTTCCCCTGCAGCAAACAACAATGATTTCCATAGACTGTGGTAATGAGGGAAGAGCTGATCAACTTTAGAGCCTTTTTCCTACTAAAATCAACAAGCAAGCTATCTAGCCATTTATATAGTACATGTATATACATATATATATATATATGTATATATATATATATAAAATAGCATAGATATTATGTACAGTATATACACAGTATAATGGTATGTAGAGACTAGTTTAACATTGGGCATAAATGTTTTAGTTCTAATAAAGAACTGAACAATGTAAAGTGTGTAAGGTAATGCATGCACACATGCATATCCTGGGTACATATATATGTATAAATTTAGTGTATATGTATACATCAAGCTAAATGCATGCATGTACATGTATGTATCTAGCATGTGTAAATATGTCACCATATATATGTAAAAAATATATATATATTCTGTGTATATATTACTAGATATCAAAATAGTTCTAGCTTCCCTCTCCGCAAAAGGAAGAAAAACATCAATGAACCTGGCAACATGACGCTTGCCAGTTGGTAAGAGGACCAGGTCACTTGTATGTGCTCTCTCAGTACAAGGAGGTATATGCATACTTGGCTGATTATGCTTTGAAGGACAGCTGTGCTGTTGGTTCCAGTCTCAGTGGGACAGAAAGGCAGAGTCTTGAATAGCTTCACTTTAAATCCAATTGAACCTAGAGTTAAGCTTGAATATAAGGCCTCTATGAAGGAAATGTTATAGTTATGATATATAAATGCTTAATTATATCTTCCTTTATTGAAATACTTGAACTCCATACTGTTTTATTTGGTCTTGACTCAATTACCTTGTTTTCTAGGTAGAGAAACTGTGTATGAAGCACCAACTGTTCTGTTATAGTTATTACATGAAGAAGGGGCCACTCAACTCCTGACCTTTCCTTTGCAAAAGAACAAGGCCAAGGAAGTTGTACTCAGAATTTGCTTTATGCTTCTAATGAAAATTCTAAAATGGTTAAGTGTATAAATATAAAACTTTTAGTCCTTTGTGAGTGCTTTGGACTATCTTTGTATGCTGTGCAAATTTCTTGGCACTATGAGGGCAGTGAAGAAATGAAAGAAACCGAATTTAAGAAAATTTCTAGTTTAGGTATTGAGCAAAACATACTTAGAAATAGTTACTATCTTAGATACTTGTAGATTCTTGTACACACTATTCGAGGACATTTAACATACCTCAAGATAGTTATTTTTTTAATCAAAGAAATATTTTATGAAACAATCCAATTTAGATATTTCCTAGAACATGCACATTATGAGAAGCTTAATCACCCATGCCTGACTGTAATTGCACTAAATGCACGCATTTACCTGTATTCAGTACTAAAAGTAGTTAGTTACTAAACTCTGACTTAAGGGTTTAATATGTTGGTCTCCATTCACTCTATCACCATAGTGAATGCTAAGACAATAATTACTAAATAAATAAGGAAAGAGACGAATTAATGCACAAAAACTTGCACATCAGCATAGAATTTTTAAGAAACAATTACTGTCCTCTTAGATTCATATTCTCGTTTTCACCTGCTGGCCATTGGCCAAGTCAAAGAAGTCTATGTATTTGGTTAAGAATGGAAAATGACTCCTGGTACAGATTAAAATAAAAAAGAATGAAAAAGGATTTGCTCAAAGCTAACTGTGAGGAGACAGAGTGGCCTGTTTTCCTCAAATCACCATATCTCCACTTAGAGATATTTCAGAGTAAGCAACTGTATAGAGGGAGCACAGAGAAATAACGCAAATATCACTTGCTTTACCACTCCCAGCCTTCATTGTCCACTTTCTTCTGGAAAGGATATTGGGCTTCATGCTTCCTCGTGTCATCATTTGCATATTTTGTTTATTTGAGGTAGTTATTTCTGATAACATCTCTCAAGTTCATCAGTGCCTTCCTGGTTGTGGCTGTATCTCACACCCTCATATATATTTGTAGTACCTGATCAGTGACACAAAATTGAATTTAAAGTAGACATTTAACAACAATCTCTTTGTATGACAATTGTTAGAACTCTATAACTTTTAAATTCTTTTCATGCCAAATACATATATTTTATGCAATATCCATATATTCCACTTTTTGAAATTTCTATTAGTGGGTGTATGAGATTCATAATAATTTATGTTCATCTTGGAGAACTGGTTTATATCTATATCACATCTTAATCATGTTTATTTACTCTTCCCCTTCCTGCCCTTGTTGTCATCCATCACTATAACCCCTTCCCATCATTTAAGGCTTGTTTAGTTAAAAAGCCAACCAAAAATCTAGAGTGACCTTTTATCCTTTCATTTCTTTCTCTTAAATATTTGATCCACTATTAGGCCTCATGTACTCAACAGAGTATATATCATGCCTATTCAACTTGGTTTTCTCTAGTGTTTTTATAAAATGAATAACACAATTGTCTATCTCCTGAAACTCTGTAATGCTTCACTAAAGAAACATCAAGTTTTCACTTTTACTTCTCTTCTCTTTGCACACCAAAACCAGTGTGTTGTCTTTAAATTTTAAATAGTGTTACTCCCTAAATGAGAGCATTTAATGGCTTCATTGCACTTAGAGTAGTCAAACACCCTATATTGACTACCAGAGCTCCGTATCACATAATCCTGGTATATCTGGAATCACATTTTGTTGACTCTCACTCTTAGCTTTGAGTCTAAACACATTAAGTCCTTTTGTAGCAAGTTCATCCTGGATCTTAGTCCTTGGGCATCTGTTTTCTTTGTGTGGAAAACTCTTCTTTCTAACTTTGTTTAAGCCACAAGATGTGGATTTTCTATTTTGTTCATAGTCAGATTTCTAGAATCTAGAATATGTGGTACATAATAAGTTCTCAGTAAATAAATATCAAGTGAGTGGGAATGACTACAGTAAAAAATAAGAATTATATTAATATATATGTGTGAAAAGACTTCAAATATTGCATAGATTATTAGATTATGAGCCTTAAATACATTTTAATATTGATAAAGGTTTAACATTTCAAAGATTAATAGTAACCAAACCCAAATAAAATTTAAAAATAAAAAGAACAAAGTAGCTGAATCCGATGACCTATATCTTGATCCAAAAATCGTCTTATAAATTGTGGCACACAGTTATCAATCTGATTTTCTTACCTCATAAAATCTGATCTTCACAATGTTAGTTCAAAGGTCTGTTCAGTCATTTCCGTGGACTATGAATGACTTTATAAGCTTTTCTCTGATTTTCAGTGATTTGTTGTTGGTAGCAATTACATTTTTAAAGAGAGCTCTAATCCATAGGATTTAGCAAAACAAACAAACAAACAAACAAACAAACAAACAAACAAAAAACCGTTCAGGGGCCAACACAGGTATTCTGTGGGAATCTGTGGCACCTGTTTTGTGATATGCATGCCTTTTTTCACAACTGAGTCATCGTTACTACCATCAGATAATATCAGCTGGTGCAATTGCTGCCGAATGCTTAATGTTTTTATTTACATTCTGTTAGACAAGATATAGTTTTCCCCCACAAGATACTTGTAATAATTTTATATGCATAGTCCCAGTAGTTGTATCTTCATAAATAATTTTGTAGTATGTTGACCTAATGTACATTTCTGAAGCCTAGCTCTGAAGTTATTGCTTATGGAGATATTTAATAAAATATTCCCACAAATTATTTAGTTTGCACTAAAAAGAACAAAACCTAAATATGTTTGTATTAAAATTGTGGCTCAAGGAAGCTCAATAACCACAGTGCAGGAAGTGTTACACTCATAGTGAAGTACAGGATGATGTAGAGATTCTAGTTCAAAGTCAGCTAATACACATGGCCCATCAAGAAGTATTGCTTGCCGCCCTTCCTATAGCCAGAATTTTGAGATTCTCAACAATAAACTTGTAGAAATGTATTCCTTTTTTAAGGTCTTACTTAGTAAGGTTTGGAAGAAAACAGGGATTATATTCCATCTGATCTGTGATTTATTTCTCTCCTAATGAAGCACAACAGCTGCAGTAAAAGCAACTATGTAGAAGAAAAATTATAACAATGTTGTTCTTAAATTTGCTTTGAATGTGGCCTTAAAGTAAAGAATGGTAAGGAAAGAAGAGCTTCCTCATTAAAAATGCAAATAATGCATGGTAGAAAGTAATTAAAGAAAGACGAAAGACAAAGAAAGGTGATAAAGTATTTCATAAGGACGAGGAAAATAGTTATTGAAAGAAAAAGAGTGTTGGTTTTCAAAACTTTATTTTAGAGAACAAATGACCAGAAGCAGCATGTGACAGAGGACCAGGGACTGGCTGGCCTCACATTGCTTCCATATTCTGGCCTTGTTCTCAAGACTGAGCAGGTAAGCCATTAGCCTTGCAAGCTCAGTGGTTCCCTCATGATGATCATTTCTGGTATTCACTTATCTATGTAGATCAGAATGGTTCCTTGATAGGCGAAGGGTGATACTCTTTGATAACTGTGTAAAACCTTTTTATAATACTCCTAAACTGCTCTTTATGGCACTGATGCTCATACAGAAATTTTTATTTTATTGAAAAATCATGCTGAAAAGACAGTTCTCTGTGGAATGGTAAGGATCCCTTTATAATGAGGTGGGCATTGAGAGAGAAGGATATATATATATATAGTTTGATATATATATATAATAGGATATATAT